>NC_090444.1:87520685-87823715 GCF_031143425.1 Pleurodeles waltl
CTCCTGTGCAAATTGTATGTGTGATTGGCCTATTCCTGATTTGCATATTTGATTTACTAGTAAGTCGCTAATAAACTGCACTACAGGTGCCCAGGGCCTGTAAATCAAATGCTACTACTGAGCCTGCAGCACTGGTTGTGCAACGCCCATGAGTAGCCCTGTAAACATGGCTCATACCTGCCACTGAAGTGTATGTGTGCAGTTTTAAACTGCCAATTCGACCTGGCAAGTGTACCCACATGCCAGACCTAAACCTTCCTTTTTTCTACATGTAAGACACCCCTAAGGTAGGCCCTAGGTAGCCCCATGGGCAGGGTGCAGTGTATGTTAAAGGTGGGACATGTACTGGTGTGTTTTACTTGTCCTAACAGTGAAATACTGCTAAACCCAGCTTTCACTGTTGCAAGGCCTATCTCTCTCATAGGCTAACATGGGGGCTACCTTTAAATAACTTTTAAGGTATTTAAGTCCCTTTGGGAGCACATAGAAATATGCAGTTTGGTGTCTCTGAACTCACAATTTAAAAATACATATTTTGTTGAAGTTGGTTTTTAAATTGTCAGGTTGAAAATGCCACTTTTAGAAAGTGGACATTTTCTTGCTTAAACCATTCTGTGACTCTGCCTGTTTGTGGATTCCCTGTCTGGGTCCGACTGACACTTGGGCTGTTTGTGAATCCCCTCTAGACAGTGAGACTAAGGGATCTGGAAAGTAGCCTGCATATCCTGATGGGCCATCTGAGCTAGAGTGGAGGGAGGAGTGGTCACTTAAACCTGAATGGGCTGTGCCTGGCCTCTCACAATGCAGTAACAACCCCCTGGTGTGAGTCTGGAGCCTGGCCTGGGCAAGGTAGGATCTTGTGAACAACAGAGATTTTCTTTTGAAGTTTGCCTACTTCAGAGGCAGATAGGGGTATAAGTATTGGACCCAAAACCCCTGAAAATCAGATTTCAAAAGGAACCTCTGCCAAGGAGAAGAGCTGAAGAGATGAGGAGAAGTGCTGCCCCTATCTGTAACTGTGCTTTGTTGGGCTATCCTGCACTTGCTGCTTCTGCCTGTGAAAGGGATGCATAGCAACACTTGCGAGTAAGGAATCGACAAATCTCTGACTTTTCTGACGCACACTCGCCTGTGCGGCTTTATTTTTGACGCAAACCAGGTACTTTGTGTAACAACAGCACTCTCACTGTTTTCTACAGATTAAGGGGGTCATTCCAAGTTTGGCGGGCGGCGGTTGACCGCGGGGGCCATTCAGACTTTCCAGCTGGGCCGGCGGGCGCCCGCCAAGGGAGCGCCCGCCGGCCCAGCGGGAAAGGCCCTGCAACACAGAAGCCGGCTCCGAATGGAGCCGGCGGTGTTGCAGGGGTGCGATGGGTGCAGTTGCACCCGTCGCAATTTTCACTGTCTGCTATGCAGACAGTGAAAATCGTGCTGGGGCCCTGTTAGGGGGCCCCTGCACTACCCATGCCAGTGGCATGGGCAGTGCAGGGGCCCCCAGGGGCCCCAGGACACCCGTTCCCGCCATCCTGTTCCTGGCGGGAAAAACCGCAAGAAACAGGCTGGCGGAAGGGGGTCGGAATCCCCATGGCGGCGCTGCTTGCAGCGCCGCCATGGAGGATTCTCCCAGCCGGGGGAAATCCGGCGGGAAAACGCCGGACTCGGCTGGGCGACCGCGGCTGTCGGAATCCCAAAGGAAGTACCGCCAGCCTTTTGGCGGTGCTTCCGTGGCCATCCACCGCCAGGGTTTGAATGACCCCCTAAGACTCTTATTCTTCTTAACATTCGTATCTTGACTTGTGTATATTTGATTTTTGTTTTAGATAAATATTACCTATGTTTCCAAACTGGTGTGGTATCCAGTTTGTAGTGTGTTCACTGTATTAATGTATGTGTTGGTACAAATACTTTACACATTGCTTCTAGAGTTAAGCCTTTCAGCTCGTGCCAAGCTACCAGGGGGGTGAGTGGGGGGTTACCCAGGTGTGTTTCTCCTTTACCCTGACTAGAGTGAGGATCTCTGCTTGGATAGAGTGAAAACTGACTGCCAACCAGAGACTCAATTTCTAACAGAATGTTGAATTGTATTTTTATGATTTATTGATGTCATCATCATGTGCTTTGAATGTTAATAATCATGTGCATATTGTATTGTTGTTAATCTATATTAATCTTTTGAAGTGTCTAAAAGTATTGATGTTTAATAGGTTGAATCTTTTCGGATGATTTTGGTCAATCTATGCTTTTCATGTACATTTATAACATAGTTTTGCGCACCATTTACGTGACATTGATTTTGGGATTGTAATAAAGCTTTGAAACTTTATTCGGTTTGGAATTTCGTTTAGTTTTAAATTCATTATGGTGTCTAGAATTGTTTATGGGATAATGTTAATGATGTGTGATTAATCATTCTGACTACTACACTCTTCACCAAGTCCAAAGATTCAGTCGACCTCAATAGGTGAGATTTGGTGATGGTGTCTCACCTGCACAGCCGGAATCGGGGAGTTAACTTCTCGGAACATCTGTGCTCCAGCACAAGCACAGGAATAGAAAGTTATATGACCCTACTTTCTGGGTTTGGGTGTCAAAATTCAAATATTGGCTAAATCAGACTCCAAGATTGTTTGTCTTACAAGCATGGTGTGAAATACCACCTAGGAGGGCAGGCCAGAGCCTCTCAGACAAGTCTGAGACATTCCCACCTGTCACCAATAGCTTGGTTTTATTGTGTTTTAGTTTTAGAAAGTTCTCAGCCATCAACATCTAGATGCCTGAAAGACGATGCACAGGCAGTCAATGCAGTCTGAAGGTAATGCCAGACCTCATTTGCATGTCATCAGCGTAGAAGAGGTCCTTGAAGCCAAAGCTCCGAACCAGCCATCCCATAGGCTGGTTATATATGGTAAAAAGGATAGGTAAGAGTGCAATCTCTTGCCAATCAATCAATCATGTATTTGTAAAGCTCTGCTAATCACCCATGAGGGTGTCCAGGCAAAACGCAGGCCATAGGCTTCTCAGCAGAATGAACAGGAACAAGAGGTACTGTGTGTGTGTCCATTACAGAAGGACCTAAACTAGTCCAGAGCTGAAGCAGTCATGCCAACAACCCTTAAAGAGTTGATTAGGTCACAGAGAGATGCAGAAACACAGATCATGAAGATTTGGTTTCTGATTGATCTTGGTTTATCAAGGGTGGCAACTAGGACTCTTCTGTCCTGTGCCTAAAAACCTACCTGGGACCATTCAATGGCCCCTAATGTGTTGAAAGTTCTGGGAGACCCACTTAGACGTTGTTCCATGATTTTTGGGAGGGTCAGTGACAGTGTTATTATCCTGTAAGTTTTCTGGTCCACAAGTCTACCTTAGCTTTTCAGAGTGTCTGGACCTTCTGTACAGGCCTCCTGCACTATTCATTTAATAGGTGAGTAAAATAAATTCTAGCTTACGCATCAAGAATTTTCAGTTCTATGAAGGGCACGGAGGCGAGGATTATGCTATCTCTTTCTTTACTGTCTTAAAATAGCAGCCAATCAAATACAAGTAAACAGAAAAACTACACATCCCATGATGCTTAACATAATGTCACATAGTCCAATCACCAAGCATGACCTCTGTCCATAATACTCTTGGCCCTCGACGTCACTTCCGCTTTCTTTGATCAAATCAGATACAGTTCAATTTGAAAACGAAACTTCTTACATCAGATTAGAATTTCAGGAGTCAGGAACATCCACTCCCACCGGATAACGAGAACTCGAAGACTCCAACTTGAAGGGAAAAAACAGCCCTGAAGTAACTTATGTACGATACTTGTCATTAAGTCATAAGAATTCAGGAGTTCTTATGATCAGAACCTATAAATAATAAAACAGATAGGTAATATCCAAAAAGATTCTAATAAATTTCAATAAATTGACATCCATATAGAAACGGGATGGTAAGTTTAATATTAATTCAACAACTTCAATATTTAAGTATTTATTCAATAACAAATGTTCTATGGGTTGGATAATCCTCGCCTCCGTGTACTTAATAGAATTGAAGATTCTTGACGCGTAAGCTAGAATTTTTTCTATTCTATGTCAGGACCAGAGGCTCCGATTATGCTGGTTTAAAGCTGTTATATTACTACAGAGGCTACATCCAACACCGTTTGTGGTAAAACTTACGAAAAGTATTTTCAGAAGACCAATCCGCAGCCTTCATAATGTCTTCCTAGAGCATGTGATTTAGAGGCCATAGCTCCTCTAGCAGAATGAGCTCCAAATAGATTGGTATCAATACCCGCTTCATTCATTAACCATCTCATCCATCTAGCTATAGTAGCTGAAGTGACTGGTTTAAAAGGCTTTTGCAAAGAAATTAACAATTGACCTTTAACATCACGTCTAAACTCTTCCGTAAAAACTTCATATTCCTTTAAACATTGAACAACACATAACTTAGAATTGTCAAGATATACTGGTTATGATACTGACCTGTAATTTGTTTTAGTCTTTCTTATCACCGTAAAGGTAACTCCCTCTGGGGAATATACTCTACCAGCTAAATATAGTGCTCTGACATCCAACACTCTCTTACAAGAAATGAGACATAAAAGCATGGTCAATTTTGCCGAAAGCTGTTTGCGAGACAAATACCTATTTGCAGGCCAAGTATCTAAAAATTTTAAAATAACATTTACATCCCATAACATTGAATATTTTGCTTGAGGAGGTTTAGAGAGACGTATACCCCTCAGTAATTTACAAATTAAAAGAAGTTCTCCTACTGGTTTACCTTCAATATGTATATGCCCCGCTGAAATGGCTGATCTAAAATTATTGATCGTCCGATATGCTAAACCAGAACTTGCTAATTCCGCTAGGAAGTTAATGATCAACTCAATATGTGCTTCCACCGGATTGGCACCTCTTCCATCACACCAACTATTCCATCTGCGCCAGGCTGATTCATATCTTTTATGGGTACTACCGGCCCAGGACTGTTTGATGTAATCCACAGCTTGTTGCGAAATACCTGGGGTACTCCATCTTGACCTGAAATCAACCAAGCTAGCAGAACCAACTTCCATGACGAGATCATTGGATGATGAAGGCCCTCTGGGTTCAGAAGAAGATTCCGACGAGGAGGAATGAGAAGAGGAGAGGCACAAGTTAAATGCAGAGCTATAGGGAACCAAGGTTGTGCTCTCCAGAAAGGTGTCACCAGAATAATCTCTGTTTTCTGTCTCCGAACCTGAGACAACACCCTGGCAATCATCAGAAATGGTGGAATAGCATAACCCCGAAACTGAGACCAGTCCTGGAGAAATGCATCTGTCTTCAATGCACAAAGATCTGGGCGCCAACTGTTAAATTTTGGAATCTGGCAGTTGAGACGAGAGGCGGTCCACCTCGCAACTGCCCCATTCCTTGATTATCTGAGAGAAAATCATTGGCTCTAGTTTCCAGTCGCTGGAATCTGTCAGGTATCTGGAATTCTAGTCTGCTATTGTGTTCTGATCTCCCGGTAGATATTCCACTATAACCACTAGTCGCTGTGTCAGACAATAATGCCAAAAATCCTTGGCAATCTCCGCCACAATTCTGGATTTTGTCCCCCCCAGTTTGTTGACATATCTCACTGCTGAGACATTGTCCATCTGTAAAAGTATGCAACAATCTATCTTCTGAGGGGAAAGACTCTTTATTGCGAAGGAACCCGCAAGAAGTTCCAGGCAATTGATATGCAAGGTTTGTTCCCATTCCGACCATCTGCCGTTCCAAGCTTCCATATGATGAAGCCACCATTGAATTTTCGATCTTATATCTAGTGTCAATGGAATCTGCTCCGAATAACTCAGACCCTGTTGAAGATGTCTGATTTTGAGTCTCTGTAAAGCTCGGTAGTATAACGGGGCTGGGAAGATCGCCTGAATAGACGAGCCTAACAATCCCACTACCCTGGCTATGATTCTCAGAGAAACAGTCAGACTGACCAATATCGATCTCAAATCTCTCTTGATATTGTGAATCTTCTGAGAAGGCAGAATAAGCTGACAAAGGACTGAGTTTATCTGAAAACCCAGGAAGTCTATCACCTGAGTCGGTTTCAATAATGACTTCTGCACATTGATAAGGCAACCTAAATCTTACAGAAGACTGATGGTCCAGTTCAAATGAGACAGGAGGACTTGGGGGGACTGAGCCATCAGAAGAATATCATCTAGATAAATTATCAGTCGGACTCCTTTGGATCTCAGCCATTCCATCACAGGCCTCAGTAACTTCGTGAAGCACCATGGGGCTGATGACATGCCGAACGGGAGAGCAAGAAACTCCAGACACTGGCCTTTCCACTGAAATTGAAGAAATCTCCTGTGAGGGGGGAAAATTGGAACCAACAGATAAGCATCCTTTAGGTCCAAGCGAACCATCCAATCTCCTTCTAACAGAATATCTCGGTTTGTCCTGGCAATTACGCCATGACCTATCCAAACCTTTTTTAGGATCTTTAGCAAATTTCCTCATAAATGTAACCATAGTGGGGTCTATATCTGGGGTATCAGCAACTTTACCCTCACGATCTGGTCTGGGACATTCCGCTCTCAACCGAGATCGTACCTCTTTATCGAAGCTCTTCCTAAGGTTAGATTGAACATATTGGGCCACTTCAGGAGGAGGAACCCAATTGGAAGCTCTTGGGTGCATAATTTCCGTGGTGTCAAAGTCCAAAACCTGACAAGGAGGAACAGTCTTTTTTTGCTTTCTTACTGGGAATCCCGGTATCAGAGTCATCCGAATCCTCGGAGGAAGAATCTTTATCAGAGGAAGAAGGGGAAAAGGATACATCTTTAGAACTATAATTATGTCCCCACTATGCTTCTTGCGAAGTTTCTCGAAGGCATCCGTGTGAATTCCACTAACGTCAGCATGAGACTCCTCTAAATGTTTTGCCTTAGCTTTTGCATTTTTTCCCTCAGGTTGAGGTTGTTGTCCTTGCACCCAACCCTGGGAGCGAGTGTAATCAAAAAGTTGACCTGAAAAAGGTCCCAAAGCTCTCATTAGTGTGTCATTCACTGACTGCTGAACTCTAGTATCAAGGGCTTCTACTAAGTTAACCTCCAGCTGGTTACCCAGCTCTTCTGTGTAATATTCCGCCTCTTGGTCATCCCACTGAGCCATTATATAATCTGGGATAGTATAAATAACAAAGTATTGAAGAAAAAATATATATATACTTTTTGACAGTCTTTTATTACTTAAACATTGGGGGGAGTGCAAAAACCCCTGATCAGGCAAAGGAATCAGAGCCCAATTAAAGTGTGGAGGGAGCTGCCTGAAAAAGCACTCTAGGCAAAAGCCTCGTATGAATTTTACAACCCTCACTATTTTGGAGATAGTGGGGCGTTCAGGGGCACAAACGAAGGAATGAGGAGTCAAAAGAGCACACGCATGCGCTGCACTCCGAACGAGCAGGCTTTCAAGAAGATCAGCTCATTACAGGACATGCGTGCGCGTGCGCCCTCAACAAAAAAGGAAAAGAGACCGAGTGGAGCACAGGCAGCTCTGCCCCGGCTCCCACTCCACATAAAAAACGGGCATAAATTCGGATAAAAGATCCGAAAAACAGATAGCGCGGAACGCGCTATAAACATAAATAGAGCGCGCTTAATCGCGATGCTAACAAGAACAATAAAAAGCAATTCAAAGTACAATAAAAAGCACACAATACTAAGAGAATAAATATGGGTTACTTATCTGCTGCGAAGCAGCAAACAAAGAGGAAGTGACGTCGAGGGTCAAGAGTATTATGGACAGAGGTCATGTTTGGTGATTGGCCCATGTGACATTATGTTAAGCATCATGGGATGTGTAGTTTTTCTGTTTACTTGTATTTGATTGGCTGCTATTTAAAGACAGTAAATTAAGAGATAGCATAATCGGAGCCTCCGGTCCTGACATAGAATTATTAATGGGTTGCCTCAATGCAATCAGGAAAGGATAACTTGGTGTGCTTGAATTGAGCTTCATTAGTGCTGCCCTCACTTCCATCTGGGGCAATCCAGTCTGAAAAGGGTTTGGTTTTTCAGATGTAAAGTTAGAAGGTCTGCATAACAGAATTGACCTCAGTAGAGAAAGAGGCAAGTTGTCTTTGAGTGCTTGAAAGGGCAAAATCTCAGATGCACAGCACACAGGAAACAAGAGAGTCCTCTCTACTGAGAAAAGCTATTGCAACATTTTAGGAACCTGAAGTATCATTTTAGGGGGTGAGAACCCACCTCAAATAATAATGACAATCCTTATCAGGATGAACCACAAAAGTCATTAAATAAGCCTGGGCTCAACCCTGTGATCGCTATGGCACAGAGCAACCAAGCTTACATCAGCAGCAAGGTGTAAAGTATTTATGCAGTACTCAATCAGTAATAAAGTGGAAACACAACATAAAAAAAATCCTAAACCAATTTAGAAACATATAGAATATTTTAATATTTGGCATGATACCACAACAACAAAAACCCAATAAATAGAACAGGAGTTATGAAATTTTAACTTTAAATTTAAAAATGACACTAAAAAGCTGCATGCCCCAACAGCAGGATGCACTTGACCAGCACTAAAGTGAAAATAAAAGCCGACTGCAATGGAGCGCGGGCCGGATACATAAACCAGGTTTGTCCAGGTCAAAGAGTTACCTTTGGACTTAGAAAAATTCTGCAAAGTAAAAGTCTTCAGGGAACCAAGGTAGCAGGCTGTGTCTAAAGATAAGATTGTCTACAAAGGAGAGTTGAAGGACAAGGTCTCAGTGAAGCCATCAACAAAGTACATAAAAGATCAGAGCAGAAAAAGTTTAAATTTCATCCACAAACAGCTCTCAATGATGATTGGATGTCTCTAATTAAGAAACCATCCGCCAACCTCAACAAATGCAAGAACTACCCCCCCATCTCTCTGCCCCTTTCCAGCCAAATTCCTTGGGAAGGCCATCAACTGCCAACTCACTGAATACCTGAAGAACAACAAACTTCTGGACACTTCACAAACTATATTCTTCACCAACCATATCATCAAAACTGCCCTGATTGCAGCCACAGACAACATCAGATCCCTCCTCAACCAAGGAAAAATGGCAGCCCTGATCCTCCTCAAATTCTCAGAAGGGTTCGACACAGCCCTGATCAAATGGCTTCAAAACATTGTAATCCAAGGAGATGCCCTTAAGTGGATCACCTCCTTCTTCACCAGAAGAACCCAGAGAATCAACCTCCCCTTTCACCTCAGAAACATAGAGCACCATCTTTGGTGTCCCTCAAGGTTTGTCCCTCAGCCTAACCCTGTTCAACACCTACATGACTCCCTTGGCCAAAGTTGTCAGATCGCATGGAATGAACATCATATCTTATACCGAAGGTACCCAGCTCATTCTCTCACTGTCAGAAGACCCCACTGCCATTCTGACCAACTTCCTGCAGGTGCATGATGAGCATCACCAACTGGGTAAGAGACAACTGCCTAAAACTCAACACAGACAAGACAAAAGTGTTGATCTTCGGGAGCAACAC
Source organism: Pleurodeles waltl (assembly GCF_031143425.1). Taxonomy (NCBI): domain Eukaryota; kingdom Metazoa; phylum Chordata; class Amphibia; order Caudata; family Salamandridae; genus Pleurodeles; species Pleurodeles waltl. The sequence goes on from NC_090444.1 coordinate 87,530,236, forward strand.
CTCCCCATGGAGCAACGCCTGGCGACCTCCTGAACTAGGACCGTCACCCACTTTGACCGGCTATGCCTGCAACTTTGACATCATCCTGGACAGTAAGGTCATCATGAAAAGACAGATCAATGCAGTTTCGTCCTCCTGGTTCCTCACTCTTCACACGCTCTGCATGACCTTCAAGGGGCTCCCCATTAACACTAGATGGACTGTCACACAAGCCCTTGTCACCAACTGACTGGACTACAGCAACGCACTCTATGTAGAAATCACCTTGCACTTCATCAAGAGACTGCCGACAATACAGAACTCAGTGGCCAGACTCATCCTAGACCTCCATAGGCAGACCCACATCACCCCTACCTCAAGAAGCTCCACTGGCACCCCATTCAGAAGAGATGCCATTTCACTGTTTTGATCCACATCTTCAAAGCCCTCCACATCCAGGGACCAGCTTACATCAACCACAGAATGAACTTCTACCTTACCTCTAGGCACCTCTGCCTCTCTCTGCCTTGCCCACACCCACCCAATCCGGTACAGCAACAGTGGGGAACGCTCCTTCTCTTACCTTGCTGCAAAGTCCTGGAACGACTTCCCACTTCACCTATGGACTTCACCCTCTGTGCTGGAATTCAGAAAAGGACTCAAGACCTGGTTGTTCAACTGAGCCCCCCTGCAACCGTACTCTCTGCACCTGGATACCCTCTCGGATGATTAACCACGCTATATAAATCTGGATTTACGCAGGCAGTAGCTCTTTCCGTCAAAGCTTTCTACATCCAGACTTAAAAACATTTATGGGCGTTAGATTTCCTCATGGGGACAAGGCTGCAGGCTGTAGCCGAAGAGGGGTCGACATTGTCAGATTTGCCTTGATAACGACCCCTCTTTAAAGGATCTGCTTCTGTGGAGAACAACATAGTGGGAGATGACCAAGGATTTAAGTTTAGGAAAGAGTATACTTGACCACGGCCATGGTTCCAGGTCAGTGGGTACAGCACTTGGGTGGTCAAGATTAACTCCAGCAGAGGCCAGAAGCAGATCCCAGGGCAGGTCCAGTTGGACCAAGTCAGTTGGGAATGCAGATAGGAGGCTTCTTGAACCTTGTTATGACTGTGTAGATCAAAAAAGAGGTCATCCAAACGGGTAAGTCATTATAGGAATCCTTCACACATTTCAAATGATTGTTACCAATGCCATCAGGGTTAAGAAAGATCCCCTCGTGTCCCAAAATGGTGAAAGTTTCCTTTAAATACTTAAACCAGGGAATTTTTAAGACATTAGACAATCGTAAACAATCTTTCACAGTCTCTCCATTTAATCCCTGCTCTTTCTTACTCCACACACTTACCCAAGATAACAATGGCCGCAAAGGAATCTAGTCACACAGGTACCTGACCCCTAATTCCTCATGGACTGCGAAACTGGAGGTACAGTGTGGGGTACAGAGCAGCCGTTTTAGAAATGTATTCTCCTGAACCTATAACTCCCTTGCTAAACATTAGCCCCACAACTCACTCCGATACAAAGCCCTAGAGGTACATTTTGCTTCATAAACTTTCAACGGCCGACTCCCTATTCAAGATGCAAAGCTAAAGACAGCCCCAATTGTCTTCCTAAGATCCCTCCTCTTGGTTTCCATCAGAGGCGTCCAGTTTAATTTAGTGTCAAGCGGGACCCCTCAATAAGAAAAAGACTCAGTTTTGGCCAGACGGGAGCCCCTTAAGGAAAATGTCTTCAATTTGGGAGCTTTAGTACCCATCACCATAATAAAACTGTTGGCTAAATTAGTTGAAAGATCTAGTTTATCAATAAAGGCATCAAGGTGTACAGTGATTTCTGCAGTCCATTTGCGGTTCTCAACAGCATTGTCTGCATATAACAGAAGCGGCAATGGACGGAAGCCAATTTGAGGTCAATCGGCCTTAACATCCACTAATGTCTTCTCTAGACTGTTTATATACAGACAAATCAAAAACAGAGCCAGAATACATCCTTGTTTGACTCCGCGACTCATTCTAAAATGCTCTGTGCAGCCCATGTCAGCCTAATATCTAACCGCCGCCTGTGTATCTGAGTGCAGGTCACACAGAAAGGACACAATATTATGATCAACTCCCATTTCAAGCATAATCCCCAACAGTTTGTTCCTATTAACCCGATCAAACGCAGCTGTGAGTTCCATAAAGACAAGATATAAGGTCTCCGAATGGGCAATGGTGTATTTACTGGCTAGCAGGAAAAGATTTGTACAATGGTCTATGGTTGACTTTCCCTGTTGGAACCCATATTGGCTTCCTACTATGATGTTGTTTTCCTCCGCCCCCGAGGAACGTAACCTGTCCAAGACCCCCCCCAAGACCATCATCAAAGAGTCAATTAGGGAGATAGGTTGTAACATCCTGGGCTACTTCTGTCCCTCTTTTTGAAAACAGTAATTATGGTAGATAAAGACCAGGAAGCCAAAGAGCCCTTTCTCACTACTGCATTTAACACTAATGTTAAAACTGACCCACAGACCTCACTATACAACAGGAACACGTTTGGATGGATACCATCAGGGCCAGGGGCCTTGTTCCTGGTTAGTCCCTTAATACCCGTTAGTAACTCATCCAGGTTAAAAACCAAGTTGGGCTTCACAAGGGCTACTTCCATCTGATCGCTCATATCGACCGAAGAACAATTAAGCATCTTCTTAAAATGAGCTACCCAGTCCTCAGCTAGAATGATGATGGCATGTACTGGGGGTATTCTCCTCAGCAGACCTTGGCTGATGAACTATTCCCCAGAACATAGAATTTTTAATAGTGCCAGCTATAGTCAAGACCTCCCAAGCTTTATTACTTAATTCCCCCTTCCTCCTGTCTACCTCATCTTTATATTTCCCACAGAAAAATGTCACTTTCTCAGTGTTTTCAGGTAGTTCCTTAATAGTCATTTTCAGATTCTTTAGTGCCTTTGGACAAGTGGGATCAAACCTTTTTGAAGGCTGAGTCCTTGGTCTATTACTACAGGAGGTAAGTAAGGTATTAATCTGGGCTGACACAGCTATGAAGGTGTCAGGAGCGCTTCATCCGAAGAGGAAGGCTCCAAACAAACCTCAAACTCGGTAGCACACCTACAGAATAAAAAAGTTACAAAGGCGTTGCAGTCCAACCAGAGACCATCTTATCCTTCTGCCATGATCCTGAGGCCTGCACTGAGATAACGCATGATTAGGCATAATTGTTTTTTGCGTCCCCCCCAAAACACCTCAGCTTTAACACAAGAGGATTACGGTCGCTATAAGGGTGACTTACAATTTCAAAGCTGTTAATTAACGGTTGTAATGCAAGAGATATAAAAACATAATCAATAATGGAGGCACAGCCCCTCCCTAAAAAAGTTGGGACCAGAACCCAATTTTGGGGAACCAAAATCATATCCAAGGTGTGGCCTAAATTATACTAGATCAAAAGTGCTGCAAGATCCATACCCCCCATGTATGCTCCTAGTGCAGCCCCTTAGCCTTTTCATACTTCAATGAAATTTTGCTGGACAACACCTCCTTATCCGGGAGCAACCCATTAATATTACCCAGTCCTCATGGATATATATTAAAATCACCTACCAGCAGCAAATTAGTTACATTCCCTTTCAACTTACGTCCCGGTGAAGCTAATAGGCAGACAAATTATAAATGCAAGAGGCATCTGAGGACCATGTCTTAGCATTATAAAAGTTTAATAAAATCAAATTAAAAAACCTAGGACTACAAGCTTAAGGGCTTGTATATAGGGCAGCTTGACTCTAACTCTTTAACCTTCCTGCCAAACCTGACGGAAACATCCATGATCATACCCCATTTTGCTCGGCCTTTGGAAGATTGAATTGCCGGTTTAAAATAAGTTGAGTATCCCTCAATATGGAAGTTAGTTTCACACTCCCAGATCTCTTGAAGGCAAATAACGTAAAGCTTCTTCACAAACTGTTGCCATGAAACATCAGTAAATTTAGCTGAAAGGCCCACTATATTCCAATTAAGTAGGGAAAACTCTGTCCCCTTAACACCAGTAACTGTCAAATAATGATCATCGGTAACCTTTCCAATGGGGGACACTGGCCCTGGGACTCGGTTCTCTGCTGAGTGTATGTATCAGTCTCAATCTTCCAGCTGGCTCAAAAGAGCAAACCTGTTTGAACACATTGTACCATTAGTGGGATCACTAGGCCGATGAGGACTACGCCGTATTACCTGAGACGGCCTATAAAAATAACCTAAAGGTAAAACCTGAATATTTGTAAACGACCAACCATTCTGTGGGAGGACCAGTGACCAACACGTGTTCTGCCACTTGAGCCCTGTTAAAATTGACAACAATACAATCTCCTCCCCAGAGCCTGGGTCCCTTTCCAATCAATTTTTCTCTCCTGACCATGTTTATACAATCGGGCAAACCCCTTCCTATGTTCAAGTGACTTCCAAAACAGTATATCACCTTATTTTTTAAATCTGTAAAGGATTCACTTGGGCTGTCCGCTAGGAGCGGGACATACCATAGGACCACTACATATGATGTGGCATGGGGGGGTGGGGGAGGTTTATACTAAGTGATTCCAAGGCCACTCCTTTTGTCTCACTCTCTACCTGATGCTGTGTGGCCCTTATACTCGTTTGTGTAAACCCATCCTGCTCTGTAACTGAATGACTAATACTTGCCCCTTCAATTCTACCTTAGTGGTTCCCAACCTGTGGTCCGGGGTCCCCTGGGGGTCCGCGAAGCCTCCTCAGGGAGTCCACGACTGCTTAGAAAATTTAATAATATTAACAGATTAGGTCCCGAGCTTTCAGTAATGACTCATTGGGGAGGTCCCTGGATTCCACTAATGATTCAGTGGGGGGTCCCCCGGTTCCTGCATTGATAAAGTGGGGGTCCACAGAAGTCAAAAGGTTGGGAAACACTGATCTACTCTATTACTATCTGGGCATAAACTATTGGGCATTTTCAAACTCGGCATATGCCGGGTCTTCCCTCTTAAATCGTTTGGGAACACCCCTTGTTGACCCCCCTACCCTGGATTCAACGCCACCCTCCATCATGGCTCCCCTCCTGACCAGAGGGAGGGGCCGGGGGGCCCAAGCTTCAACAACTGTTGGCACTCAGAACCGCCTGCTCTAGTTTTGTACGAGCGAGCAATGGGTCCAACAGGCCCTTGATCACAAGTTTGATCTTCACCAACATGGAGTCCTTACACTATTTAATGTGATTATTTATCAGTTCCACCAATGTTGAGTTACTTAAGGCGGGCTTCTCAGAGATTAGGAGATCTTCCTGCCTCCCCTGATCACGCCCTTCTCGTTTTTCCATCGTCGGACCAGCGAGGAGGAAGCACTGTTTTTAACATTGCCTATACTCCCGGCACTCAAAACACCTCTGATCAGTGCTTTAAATGGACCAGTACTGTCCGGTACTGAGTACCGGCACTTTTTTTTGAGAGGGAGAGTACCTGCACTTCTTGGGAAAAACGTAATACTTTTAATTAGAAAGTACCGGCACTTCTCAGAAACAACAGGTACTCCGGTACAGAGTACCTGCACTTCGTGGGAAAAACATAATACTTTTAATTAGAGAGTACCGGCACTTCTCAGAAACAACAGGTACTCGCCGAAAAGCGCTTCGACACCTCGTCAGGGGTAGTAAGCGCTATATATATATACTATTACAATTACAATTACTCTGTTACAGAGTACCTGCACTTCTATTTTTCCATTTCAAGCCCTGCCTCTGGTAACCTGCCCTATGGACTGCAGCTTCCACTAACACTGCTCCGGGTAGGCAGCTCCCTGTTATATAAATGACACTGGGGAGCAGTGGGAGAAACAAAATGTAAGTCAGAACCACTCCAATGTGCCAGTTCATTCTCCACTTGGTTTATTTCTTTCTCCAGGGCCCCCACCGCCGAGGATAAATGAGATAAAATATTCAATATCTCCTTGCGAGAAGGGGTGAGTCCCCCTCCTGCCCACCTGGATCTTGTCCTGTGGTTTTACGCCTACCCTCCGTGCTTGAAAATTTGGACCAGTCAATGATAATCAATAGCACATCCGGACTCAGCTCCAATCAGGAACTCACTGTAAAGCTGTAAGCTCACAAATTCAACAAGCATTTGCAATGCAATGGGGCTCGCATTTGCTCGAGTTAGAGCTAGTAGCGTTGTAAACTCTTAATCCAACTTTTCTTGCCACATAAATTGAAAATTAAAAGTGAAACAGTTTCACCCAAGCGAGACGATTCAAAGTGCCACGGCCGCCATGAGCATCAACATTAAGAGACACAGAAAAGGAAAAAGAAGTTTGTGCGCAGTCAAACTTATCTGCAAAAGTGCAATTGTCCATGCAACTGGGGCGATGGCCAGGGCGGTAACAAAATCTCTCCAAGGAGGGACAAAGGTAAACCATTTACTAATGTCACTAAAGGACTTTTGAAGGGCAAGCCCACGAACGAGTGGTAGTGATGGGCATGAGGTGGGCGTGGTTAAAAGCCCAGATACATACCAGCACGTGGGAATGCTGGGCCTAAAAAGTAGTGTGCTGAAACTAAAACATATGGCCAGTAGTGAAAGGATCCATGTAGCAGGGGCAGTCTCCAAAGCTTAACAAAACAGCCAAAAGGCGGGACAAATATAAACTATTCACCAACGAAACCAAAGGAATTTCGAAAGGCAGAAGAAAACCAGTGATAGTGCTGGGCATGCCCATAATCCATAGTATAGAAACCATTTATGGAAGAGACCCTGCATGCGCTACCTAGGCAAGACCTGAAAATGACAAAATAATAATGAAATGCTGGTTCAAAATGTGCCTCATTATGTAGCATAATTTTGCCTTTTCTCGCTGCATAATTTATTCAATCCCGCCGCATAATTTGACCCGCTCCTCCTGCATAATTCCAGGGGCTCTGCGCATAGAGACCACAAGTGCAGGAGAAGCACAATAGTCATCCTCCATCAGTCTTGCCTACCATTACAGAGGTCAGAATTTATCAGAGACTTCCTTGGTGCCAGTTTCCGCTGGTATAGGCCTTGTTTCTGGAGAAGACACCTACCCGTGCTTTAAGCACCTACCTTCAAGACACTCCATCCCATTGGCAGATTTTTTTTTCAGAAGCTGGCGAGTTTAACGACTCGCCTGCCAAAATGTGAACGGAAACATTTCTGTTCAATTTTTTAAGAATAAACAGATTTTACACATCAGAAATCTTCCGGAAGGCCGTGTCAATCCCTGGCCGTGTTGACTGCACGAGGAGCTGCGTGCGTGAACGCTGCTGGAGGGACTGCGCACAACGGGCGCACCCTGTGATCTGAGCACCGCCTGTGCCGGGGTAGGGCAGCGACGAAAACGACCTCTAAGAGGACATTCACGGTTGTCACAAAGCTATGTAATTAACTGTAGTTACATTTGTATAGCGCCTACTACCCTTGAGGTGGAGCTGCAAACAGAGCGGTAATGGGCTCCTGCAGTTTACCGAGACAACACGAAGCAATACTAAGTGAAGACCAGAACACCAAAAAACGTTTAAATGTAAAACTCGTCTAGGATTGTCTCTTTTTGGACAAGACAAATGTCTGCCCCTGTGTGAAGCATTAGAAATGGCGCCACTTCCTGAGTAGGGCACTCGGTAGCTATGAAGAGCAGGTATAGGCCTGCATTTTAATTGTTCAATTTGGAATTCACACTTCCAACTACTCACCTTCCAGGAACCCCTGCAGCGTATATTCTAGAGCTTCTTAGTTCAGTGCAATGATTTTTGCAATTCTTTCTTTAAATCTTAATATTTAATTTCTGGGGCTCCTTTGAAAACAGTATCAGGCATGTTGTGACTGATCCCACTTTAAAAAAGCATTTGCAATGCAACGGGTCTCGCGTTTGCTTGTGTTAGAGCTAATAGCGTTGTATGCTCCTAACCGGACTTTTCTCAAACCATGTACGTAACTGGAAAAAGGCCAATTAACTGTGAAACAGGGTCGATATTATGCAAAGCGCTCAACTTCTGCCAAGCAAGATCGCGCTGCGAAAATAGAGTAAATTAGTCCACGAACCGGACGGAAAACAGTGAACCTCGTATGTTTTCTGTACTTGGTCGATGCGCTCAAGGAAGGCTAACCACCGGAAAAGGCATGACGTATGCGTACCTTACACTAATGAAATCAAGCAGATTCTAACAGGCAAGCCCACGAACCAATGAAAGACACTGACGTGACGTGGATGGGGCTCCGAGCCCTTTTTAATTCCTAAAGCGTCTTGTTAGCGAAAAGCATGCGCAAGCGCATGCGACGCAGGCTCGACCCTAAAAAACAAAGCCAAAAAGGGTGGCTCGCCCCGACCTCAATCGGCAGCGGACAGGCACAGACGGGCCGGTCTTTGCCCAGAAGCAACCTGTGCGCGTCCCGCACTGCGGAAGCACCGCAGAAGCACCGCACTAACTTTATACCTGCACCTCTACAAGTGTAAATCCACTCACAGTGGTGTCCACTAGCTTTCCACATGGTCTTGCCATTTACATACCTACTGCATGTCCCTAATAATCCATAATTCTTATTTTCAATTCACATTTTTTCAACTTGATTTGAGAATCCACTTACCATCAATATAACACCATATTCAAGATGTCACCATGCTCGACTTCTGTGGCAATGCAAACAAAACTGAGCTTGGAAATTGTTAGACCTGACATGCCTTAGGGTGGTCACCCCTAACTTTTTGCCTGCCTCCCTCCACTTTTTGGACCCTGTTTTGCTGGCTTTTAGACTCTGCGCACTTTACTACTGCTAACCAGTGCTAAAGTGCATATGCTCTCTCCCTTTTTACACATGGTAACTTTGGATCATACCTGATTGGACTATTTAATTTACTTATAAGTCCCTAGTAATGTGCACTATATGTGCCTAGGGCCTGTAGATTAAATGCTACTAGTGGGCCTGCAGCACTGGTTGTGCCACCCACTTAAGTAGCCCCCTTAACCTTGTCTCAGGCCTGCCATGGCAAGGCCTGTGTGTGCAGTTTCACTGCCACTTCGACTTGGCATTTAAAAGTACTTGCCAAGCCTAGAACTCCCCTTCCTCTACATATAAGTCACCCCTAATGTGTGCCCTAGGTAACCCCTGGAGCAGGGTGCTGTGTGGGTAAAAGGCAGGACATGTACCTATGTAGTTATATGCCCTGGTAGTGTAAAACACCTAAATTAGTTTTTACACTACTGTGAGGCCTGCTCCCTTCATAAACTAACATTGGGGCTGCCCTCATACAGTATTGAAGTGGTAGCTGCTGATCTGAAAGGAGCAGGAAGGTCATATTTAGTATGGCCAGAATGGTAATATAAAATCCTGCTGACTGGTGAAGTCGGATTTAATATTACTATTCTAGAAATGCCACTTTTAGAAAGTGAGCATTTCTTTGCACTTAAATCTTTCTGTGCCTTACAATCCACGTCTGGCTGGGCTTTGTTGACAGCTCCTTCTGCATTCACTCAGACACACCCCAAACACAGGGTACTCAGCCTCACTTGCATACATCTGCATTTTGAATGGGTCTTCCTGGGCTGGGAGGGTGGAGGGCCTGCTCTCACACAAAGGACTGCCACACCCCCTACTGGGACCCTGGCAGACAGGATTGAACTGAAAGGGGACCTGGTGCACTTCTTAGCCACTCTTTGAAGTCTCCCCCACTTCAAAGGCACATTTGGGTATAAAACAGGGCCTCTGCCCTACCTCATCAGACACTTGCTGGAGAAGAAACCTGAACCAGAAACTACATCCTGCCAAGAAGAACTGTCTGGCTGCTCAAAGGACTCACCTGTCTGCTTTCTACAAAGGACTGCTACCTTGCTGTTGGCCTGCTGCCTTGCTGTTGGCCTGCTGCCTTGATGAACTCTTGTCTGGCTGTGAAAGTGCTCTCCAAGGGCTTGGATAGAGCTTGCCTCCTGTTCCCTGAAGTCACAGGACCAAAAAGACTTCTCTTTTTCACTTGGACGCTCTGTTCGCCGAATTTTTCTACGAACAGCTTGTTCCGTGGCGAGAAAAACACCGCACACCGACGCTGATCGACGCGACGCCTTTCGGGACGACCGGAACTTCGACGCACGGCCTCTCAAGGACAACGCTGCCCGACCTCCAGAGGAGAAATCGACGCAACACCTGCCGTGAGAGCGAAACTTCGACGCACAGCCCTGCAGAACGACGCGCAGCCGGAAAACAAGCAGGAGAGTCCACACACAGACCCGGGACATCTGGTAATCCCCGCTATCCACAGAAAAAGACTGTCCGCGTGCCGGAAAATGACGCACGACTTCCCCGCGTGGAAAATAACGACGCAAGTCCGTGTGTGCTGGGGAGAAATCGACGCACACACCATTTTTCCACGTATCTCTTTTTCTGCGACCCTCTGAGAAGATTTTCCACTCCAAACCAGGTACTTTGTGCTTGAAAGAGACTTTGGGGGTCATTCTGACCCTGGCGGTAAAAACCGCCAGGGCCAATGACCGCGGGAGCACCGCCAACAGGCTGGCGGTGCTCCCTTGGGCATTCTGACCGCGGCGGTACAGCCGCGGTCAGAAACGGAAAACCGGCGGTGTACCGCCGGTTTTCCGCTGCCCTGGGGAATCCTCCATGGCGGCGCAGCTTGCTGCGCCGCCATGGGGATTCCGACCCCCATACCGCCATCCTGTTCCTGGCGGTTTTGGCCGCCAGGAACAGGATGGTGGTATGGGGTGTCGTGGGGCCCCTGGGGGCCCCACCAAGATTTTCAGTGTCTGCCATGCAGACACTGAAAATCGCGACAGGTGCAACTGCACCCGTCGCACCCCTTCCACTCCGCCGGCTCCATTCGGAGCCGGCATCCTCATGGAAGGGTGTTTCCCGCTGGGCTGGCGGGCAGCCTTCTGGCGGTCGCCCGCCAGCCCAGCGGGAAACCCAGAATACCCGCGGCAGTCTTTTGACCGCGCAGCGGTATTCTGGCGGTCCCAGCCAGGCCGGCGGCTTCCGCCGCCGGCCGGGGTCAGAATGACCCCCTTTGTTTGCTTTTTAAAGACTTAAGACACTTTATATCACTTTTCAGTGATATCTTTACAAATTCACATTGCAACTTTATTCGTTTTGACCTACAATTATCCTGATAAATATTATATAATTTTCTAAACACTGTGTGCTGTATTTTTGTGGTGCTATATGGGGGTATTGTATGATTTATTGCACAAATACTTTACACATTGCCTTCTAAGTTAAGCCTGACTGCTCGTGCCAAGCTACCAGAGGGTGGGCACAGACTAATTTTGGATTGTGTGTGACTTACCCTGACTAGAGTGAGGGTTCTTGCTTGGACAGAGGGTAACCTGACTGCCAACCAAAAACCCCATTTCTAACAGAAATCACTTACACCCGGCACCCTCTCAAAAACCTTCTGTGACACTCTCTGTAATGTCACAAAGGCCCACACTAATAAGCATTTGTTTTTTGTGGCTTAATGCCTATTTGTAAATATGGGCCTCTCCAACGCAGTTTTCTGCGTCGGAGGGGCGTGCAATGGGTGTTGCTGTGGGCATTCCACTGCAACACTCACTGCTTTTGATGCTGCCTTAGATTGACGAGAAATCGTAAATCTGTGGCAGTGCCAAAAATGAATGCCACCCCAGGGGTGGTGTTAGCATGCCACAACAAGGAGAAGTACTTTTATTCCTCCTCGTTTTTGCTTTTTCTATGTGTGCTGCACTTTGCAGCACACATAGAAAGAGCAAAAGGCCATGAATGATTGTTTATGTGCAGGAAGGTGTTCTTGTAGCACACATAGAAGTGCCAAAACGCCATTGTAGATTGTTTATGTACAGGAAGGGAAACCTTCCTGCACATACACAATCACGCCCCTCAATGCAGACACCCTTGCACTATGGTGCAAGGATGCATATTTTGGTGCTGGCAGCTAAGTTAAGCACCAGCGCAGGGGGAAACATAGGGGTACGCCATAATTTTGTAAATATGGCACATCCCTGCATTTCAAAAGTGGCGCAGCGCTGCAAATTGTGTCGCAGCACCGCGCTGCGCTACTTTTTTGTAAATCTGGGCCTATGTACTTACTCACTATGCTGTAGCAATCAAATGTGTTATTTGGCACTAGGTCTTAGCTGCTTCGCATTACGGAATGATAAACCGAGTGTAGAACTATAACTCCTCTTTGTGTCACATGCAGCCTGCTCGAAGTGTTTCTCTACTTAAGGGTTACATTCTTCAGGACATGCCAAGTCATCTCATCTCTGGCACCTCAGCTTAGTTCTTGTGATAGTTCTGCTCTGACACAAAAGTATATATCACACTCACTCGCACACATTAATGCCTAATCTCCGAAGAATGTAGCTTTATTTCATCATGACCTTGTCCCAGCTAGTCCTCACATTAGGGAGGCGTCACACCTTCCAAAAGACACAACGTGATCATTTAAACAGGAACTTTGTTCGACCCCATTTACTCAGCTGGCCACTCTGATCTATGTAAACACTGGAGCCCCTCCCTTCATTCTCTGTTTTGTGGCTCGTCCTCAGACATTGCACGAGGCAGGACCAGAGGTTCATTTGAGCTGGTGGTTTCCGGTGCGGGGCACTGCACTTATTTTTAAGGGCTGGCACTTATTTCTCTGCCTCAAGCATTTATTGTGAGCAAAAGACACATATGGGAAAGAGAGAGGAAGAAAAAAATGAAAAAGTGTCATAAAGTGTCAGAGTCATCAGATCCTCGGGGTCTGCGCATGTTCCCAACACGTCCACCACTGAACAGCTCCAAGACTCTGATAGATAAATCACAGAGACTAAGAGAGCTCAAGAGGGGAAGAGGGGATTAGGAAGGGAAACAGTTGGGAAGGAGACCTGTAGTAAGAAAAAGGTTAGAACACACAATATGAAAATTATATCTCCTGAAATCAATACTAGACTATGATTCTAAGCATAGTCATTCTGAAAACATGAACAATCTAAGAATTAAGTTTACAATTACTAAGTTTCAAGATGGCCGGACACCTGTAAGGGAATCAAGATGGATTAAATGAAAACTTTCTTATTCAAGTACTTTCCTTTACATGAGAATCAGAAAAACATTCTGACTAAATTTTAAACCAGTCATATAAATCCTTTTTTGAGAATGCATACTAGAACCAGACAATATTGCATCTAGAAACTCTGATCTTTTGTGTACTCTTAAAATGTTTCAACACAAATTGCGCATATTGTAGATTTATATATATATATATATATATATAGTAAACACCATAAAAGGAATGTGCACCATGAATAACACAATATGGATTCAGGAAAACAAATCACATAACTTGTCAACTCGAATATTACATGATAAATATCTTAGAATAGTGGCATACAATAAACAACATGAATTAAACTCGAGGAGAGAATCGTGCGTCTTGCCGATTCGAGTGTCACCATGTAAAATGCCAAGAAATGATAGTACGCAATGAATATCAAAGTCAAATCATCATTAAACTAATCGCCCGTCTTGCCGATTCGTAAACCACGATGTAAATGCCAAGAAATAACAGCTCACAATGAACAACAAGATCAAAGTACAATGAAACGAATCGCACGTCTTTTGCCGATTCTTAAGCCACCATGTAAATGTCAAGAAATGGTAGCGCGCAATTAACAACAAAGTTAAAACACCATAAAACAAATTGCGCGTCTTGCCGATTCTTAAGACACCATGCAAATGTCAAGAAATGGTAGCATGCAATGAATAACAAGATAAAATTATCATGAAACGAATCGCGCGTCTTGCTGATTCGCAAGTCACCCTGCAAATGTCACAAACACTCAAGCGCATATTTCACACGTGCAAAGTACTCTGTCAAATCATAAAAGAATTAGGCCCAAGAACATGAGAGTTCTCGATAATGGCATCGGGAGGCCAGCCAAACCACCGTCTACCGCCCAGAACAAGGATCTCCAAATGAAGAATGAAAGTCAGATGTCTGGAAGATCAAATAGGCCACCGGGACAGGAGCTCAGGAAGTAGCTGCTGCTCTGCACCGGGACCTCTGAATAGTGAGCACTTGGAGCTGGGCTGGCTCCTTTTTATAGAGTCTTGGCCCAGCCCACAACCACACCCAGGCATGTTGCAGGGAAAGTCTCTAGAAGGCCCTGGAAAGGGACCACACCCTAACACACTCTGAAAGCCTGCAGCAATACATTGCAAATGAACAGCATTTGTAAGCACATTAAAAATAAGTCTTCAGGATTGAACTCTGCAATGTAAAAGGTTAAACAACAACATATCAGCACAATGCATAAATTACGTTGTTTTGAGAGTGTTGGGTTTTTGCATTCTAGTCGCCAATAGAGCGCGCACTGCCCTGGTGTTGACATAAAGGGAGAAAGCAGAAAGCTGCAAGAGTGAGGTGAAGGGGCAGGGAGTGGCTGTAAATGGATTAAAGAGGCCCAGACGGCTTCAGCGTTACGCTGCCTCAGTATTCCCAGCTCGTACATTTAATTGCAGCAGCTACGTGTTTCAGAGTAGTGCTTTGGGCACTGGTATGTTTTCATTTACAAATTAAGCACTGGGCAGAGTTGTTTCCTGCTCCATATACTTTGTTTAAAGGAGACAAAACTAGACTCCCCGCAGGATTTGCATGGATAGATACACTGGTGTTATGTTGGGCTGTACTAGTCTCTGCCGGCGTGAGGCATTGTGCAGAGGTTGAGCATCCTTTAACCCGATGACCGCCAAGGACGAAATGGTTACATCCGTGGCTGCGCACGCTATCATCAAAGGGTGCAAGACGTGCCAGAAGCCATTTGCTTCCAGCGGGTCACCCGAGGAGGAGGTAAGTTTTTCCTCGGGGTGGGGGGGATTACTGAAAAAAAGCCATCGGGGGAAAGGAAAGGGTTTTCCTTTACCTCTGTGTCTCTTTCAGCATTCCTGCTGCCTGTTCGCGATGCGATCGGGCAGCAGGAATGCCCACTAAACATCAGGGAATTAGTGTTTGTATGCGTGTCTTTGTGTGGTGTGTACAGTGTGGGGGAGCGAGCCCTTGGGCAAGGGTCGCTCCCCTTGGGGGGGCATTATATTTATCGCTGTTTCTGCCCCCCTTGGGGGCAGATCAGCCTTTTATTTTTAGGCCGAGCTGCCCCCAAGGGGGGCAGAAAGCCACTAGGAACTAGGGATTGTTTTTGTGGCTGGTTTTTTTGTGTTGGGGGTTGGCCCCTTGGGCAAGGGTCACCCCCAAAGGGCAAAAAGCACTATTGGGCAGTTCTGCCCCCCCCCCCCCCCCTTGGGGGCAGATCGGCCTATTTTTTTTAGGCCCACGGCAGAATCCACTTAACACCAGGGATCATGTGTGTGTGTGTGTGTGTGTGTGCGCTTTGTGTGGGGGGATGGCCCCTTGGGCAAGGGTCGCCCCCCAAAGGGGGCAATAGGCCTATTTTATTAGGCCCTTCTGACCCAGGGGGGGCAGAAACCATAAAGACACCAGGGATTTTTTTTTGTTTTCTTTCTTTTCTGTGTTTGGGGGGCACCCCCTTGGCCAACGGTCGCCTCCCTTGGGGGCAGATTGGCCTATTTGTTTTAGAAACCATGAAGACACCAGGGAATTTATATTTTTTATTTATTTTCTTTTTTTTGTGTTGGGGGTCCCCCCTTGGGCAAAGGGCAAAAAGCACTATTGGGCAGTTCTGCCCCCCTTGGGGGAGATCGGCCTATTTGTTTTAGGTCCATCTGCCCCCAAGGGGAGCAGAATCCACTTAGCACCAGGGATCATCATGTGTGTGCTTTGTGTGTGGGGGGGGTGGCCCCTTGGACAAAGGTCGCCCCCCAAAGGGGGCAATAAATTCTATGGCATTTCTGCCCCCCTTGGGGGCAGATTGGCCTTTTTTTTTTAGGCCCATCTGCCCCCAAGCAGAGAACACTTGACACGGGAAAATGTATAACTGGTTGGTTTGTCAACTGGTAAAGTATTTGCATTTATGATAATAACAGTTTAATTCTCCTTTTTGTTCTAGTTCAAAGCTTTTGCTTCCTTTGCTGTTGCTTGTTGCAGGTTTTGGCAGTGGTTGTCCTGCAGTTTGTGTAGTTGCATGTTTTAGGTACGTAAAAAAATTTTACTCCAAAGGAGTACTGTTGCCATGCATGAATAACATGTTTGTAGGTGGTGTACTGAATGCAGGATTGTGTGTGAAATTGTCCTTAGATTTATGCACAATGATTATTATGTTGTCTTATTTCTAATTTGCTTTTCTTTTTTCTTTTTAGTGGGATATCATTGGTGATTGCTGTGGCTGTGCAAAGCAGTTGCTGGTGAGTCAAGCTTTGAGAATACACTTTGTTTATTACTTATCTTACACAGTGCTGGTTGTTGGTGGTACTTTTGTCTAGTTACTTTTTGTAGGAAGGATCATGGCTAGCCGTAGGATGACTGCTCAGCAGGTTGCAGGGTGTGCTTTTTGAGTCATCTTCTGACCATGATTATGAGACTGACTCTGCATCTGAGGCAATGGAGGAAGTGCAAAATTCTGGAAGTGAATTTCCTGTCAGAGAGGAATCATCTGATGATGAAGCCACTCTCAGTGCTGATGAAGGGCCTGTTTTAGAGGAGGATACTGATGTGCCAATGGTGCAACAGCCAGCGGCTGAAAGACTTCCCATTGGAACAGTGCTTAATTTGTAAATAAAGAGGTGCCAGTGCTCAAAGCCCTTCACTTAAACACGAGACTGCTTTAATTAAATCTGCCAGCACTGAATACTGAGGCAGCGTAATCCTGCCCCTTCAGCTCATCCTGCAACTTTCTACTTTCTCCCTTTATGACGCTTTTTAGTTTTTCCTTCTTCCGTCTTTCTCATATGTGTCTTTTGCTCGCAGCAATTTCTTGAGGCTGAAGAATAAGCCCCGGCCCTCACAAATAAGTGCCGGTGCTCAGCACCGGAAACAACAAGCACAAATTAAGCACTGCATTGGAAGACCTGACACGTGGGTTGCACCAAACATGGAGCAGCCACAGTTGCCTGCGTTTACTGGTTTCCCAGTGTGTTGAGTTAATACGGAAAACTTTTTGCCTGTCAACTTCTTTGAGTTGTTTATGGACGATATATTTTTGGAAGAGATTGTTGAGCAGACTAATTTGTATGCACAGCAGTATTTGAGGGACAACACTGCCAGATTTAGGCCTCAGTCTAGAGCTACCCAGTGGATTCCCACAAATCTGGAAGAGTTGAAAAAGTTCTTGGGTTTAACTTTTTTGATGGGGCTGATAAGGAAGCCATCACTGTCTTCATATTGGTCTAATAGTCCCTTGATGGCAACTGCTATATTTCCTGCAATCATGAGTCGTAACCGGTATGAGATTCTTCTTCGGACGTTGCATTTTGTAGATAATGCTTTAACCTTGCCACAAGATCACCCTGATTCTGACTGTCTTTTTAAGATTAGACCTGTCCTTGATCATTTGGTAGATCGGTTTTCAGAGATCTATGTTCCAGGCAAAGAAATATCTGTAGATGAGTCTTTGGTCCTGTTCATGGGTCATTTGGCAGTACATTCCTAGCAAGAGGGCTCAGTATGGAACTAAATTGTATATGCTGTCTGAAAGTAGCACAGGATATGTTTATAATTTCTGGGTATACACTGGTAGGGATTCCAGTATTGACCCCCTGGTTGTCCACCCTCTTTTGGAGTTAGTGAGAAAATTGTGCGGGAACTTGGTAGAAGACTGTTTAACAAAGGCCACCATTTATATGTAGATAACTTCTACACTGGAGTTCAGTTGTTCAAGGAGTTGTTCAGAGTGGACACTGTTGCTTGTGGCACAATGCGCTCTAATCAGAAAGGCTATCCAAAAGAGGTTGTCTGTAAAAAACTTGAGAAGGGACAGTGCAGTGCCTTGCGAAACGATGAGCTGCTAGCTCTGAAATTTGTAGACAGGAGGGATGTGTAAATGCTAACTACCATCCATGATGAGAGTACTTCACCTGTGGCTGTTTGGGGTCAAGTTGCTGAACTGCGCAAACCTGTATGCATTTTAAACTACAATAAGCACATTGGTGGTGTTGATAGAGTAGATCAGAGGTTGGAACCTTACACTTCTGCTCGTAAGTCTTATGTTTGGTATAAGAAATTAGCGGTTCACTTGGAAACTTTTAATGCTTTTGTTGTGTTCAAGGATTGTTCCCCTGAGTCAAGGATGAAATTTGTCAAATTTCAAGAGTCAGTGATAGCCTTGTTATGCTGGAACAGGCAAGAGTTCCTAGAGAAGCAGTGTTGGAGGGTGTGGCTAGATTGAAAGATCGTCACTTTGCTGAGCACATTCCTCCCATGGCCAAAAAAAACTTTCCTGCTAAGAGATGTAGAGTCTGTGCTCGCAGGGGTATCAGGAAGGAGACTAGGATGTACTGCCCTGATTGTCCTTCAAAGCCTGGGCTGTGTGTGGGTGGCTGTTTCAGGAGCTACCACACACAGAAGAATTATTGGGAAATACCGTGAGCGTAAACTGCTGTTTTATATTTTCATATGTTCAGTTTCACAGTTGGCATTACTGTAATGTATTCAGTTAGAGCTTTTGTGTTTGAGTTTTGTACTTATTTATAATTAGTGGTTTCTTTGTTGTTTAAAAAAAAAGTGATGGCCCTGTGTGTGGGGTGGCACTTGGCTGGCGGTGTGCGTAGGGTGGCGCTTGGCTGCACCAGAAACAGGAATCCTGGGACAAGTTTCAGGATATCACCCTTCATCAGCCAGGCTTGCTTGAATCTGGTGGTATAGGGAGCACGGGACCCACATCTGGGCATACCCTTCCCACTTAGGGTACAAAATGCAAAAAGAACAAATGATGGATGCAATGCTGAACAAATCAGACATTCATCCTCAGTCACAGTTTTAGTCCATTGTTTATTTGCTCACAATGCCATTCCTGTTTGGACCCTACCAATGACTGCACTGTTTCACATTTCGTAGGAGCAGAGCCTAAAGGCCTACTCGGTTTAAGTTCTACTACTGTATTAACAACTTGCTTGACCTACATGGGAGAAATGTATCACTGTGAAGTGTGTGCTAAATGATGCATGCATGTGTACCTGTGAGAGTACATAACATGGAGGCCTGTGGGTTCCATTGTGGAGTCCAAGGTCCTAGAAACTCCTAAGATGGAGGGGTGGCCTGCAGACCCATAAAGGATGTGGATTGCTGATATTCCTGGGGCCAAGGGTAGCTACAGTGTGAGGGGAGTACAACATCCCTTGGGCACATAAAAGGTATTTTATGATTCAGGAAGGTGCTGAACATGCCAGAGTACAGTGTTTATGGTAGACAGTGGGATTGATAAGCTACACACTGCAGAACCAGAGAATCATAAATGATGGAACGCCTAATCCTTTGAACCTTTATGAGGCATATGCAGCTGGAGGCTGACACCATGGTGGAACCACTTCGCACATCCGTGGCCTGGGTTGTGGTTCCATCAACTCTGGTGCCACCTCTGATGAGGCACTTCAAAGAGGCCATCACTCAAAACATGAATTTCAAAGGGACAGGCACTAAAACACATTTGTGTGTGGAGAGACTGTATAAAAGTGGAAGCTGAAAACCCACTTATTGTTCAGAGCTATGAAAAGATCACCACAACTTGAGCTACTGTAATCTTGACAAGGGATCTTATTTTGCCGGTTTCCCAGCTGGGTAACGTGAGCCTAGATAGAATACCAAAATACTTTCCTTGAGCTTGGAGCACCAGCCTGCACACTTGCCAAGACGAGTGTGTCCTGTAAGGAGAAGAACTTGGAAGGAGCAAGGCTCAGAGGGGATCCAGGGACATGGTATCCACATGAGAATGGTGTGAGGCCAAAGGTCTATTGGGACTGACTACATTATGGGGCCGCCGCAATTCACAGATGCTCATTTGCATGTGCATTGCGGGCCATTGCCCAGGGAACCATGTGAATTGGTGCCCCGACCCCGCGCCTGCCAGGAAACAGAGCCAGCTCGGGTCCAGGGCATCCGTCAGCAACCCAAGAAGCCCAGGGAGGCTGGGAGCTACTTACCTGCTTATATGTCATCAACCACCAGATCGGCAACTGAGGAGGATTCTAAAAGATCGGTAGGCTCCTGCCTTCCTGACGGACCTCCGACTCTTGCTGAAGGGGGGTCCTCCACTGCAGGAGAAGATTGCCTTATCACCGAAGGTGCTCACTCCGACTACAAAACTTTAGCCAGAGCACTGAGATCACCCAAACACGTGTCAGATCGTGAATGGGGACTGTTACATTCTGGCTACCTCCCGGGTAAGGCACATTGAGCAGGGGGCTTATTAATACTTGGGGTCTAAAGCGCAATGTGCCACATGTGAGATCTGTGTAAGAGACTTGAAGGCAATTATGATCTTCCTAAACAGAAGCCTAGAGCAGAGGAGGTTGCATCTGCGGGACAGTCACCTTACATATGATCTAAGCAACTCAGAACATGGGAGTAAGCCTAAACAGGAGGGACTCAGATGAACTTGTCCGAAGCGCTAGATGTGGGTTTGCAAGGGATTGTGTTGCTTATTTCACTATGTTAAGCTTGAACTGCTGTGTATAACAAATATTTGTTTTCTATAAAACTCATTATTGGGCTGGATCTGATTTATTGGGGGTGCTGGAGGGTACAATGAGTTGTGTGTTTACCCCTACACTGACACTTAACCTCCCTATCGAAGGCTTTGGACTGCTCGATCCGGGCTGCCACTGAGAGTCAAGTTCTTAAGAGGTACTACTTTTCCCAATTGCCCATAGTAGGCTGGGCCTCAGGACAGCAGAAGTAAAAGGCCCCAAGCACAACAGAAGGGGCCCAGTAACCCCTGCTTTCCGTGTGAAAGGGAGTCTGACAGACATGAAGGGGACATGTAGAAAAATATCACACTGAAGAGGGGCAACATTTTTGTCAGGCGATATTTAGGCAACAATATTGAGGAATCATACCCCCAGCCATATGGGCCAGGGATTGGCATTTCCCTTTCAGCTGACACCAAGGATTCTCCCATATGCTTGCCTTGTAAAAAGAAAGTGCACTTTCACCTGTACACATAACAAACTCAGTTACAAAAGGTGACAGTCTTTATAGTGACAAGTGATAATGGTGAAAGTGGGCTGACCTATTGACTCATGCTGTATGCTGTGGGGGGAGGAAGCAATATGTGGATAACGCTTCAGCAAACTAATGGATGAACGAGTCTGATCAAGAGCATCCTTATAGGTACGGTCGCCACCGGGTTGTTATACTTAGGATCATGTTTCCATAGGAAATTGATTTTTTTGTTTGCTTAAAAGCACTGTCTAAGAAAAAGGCTCTTCCACCTCTGCTTCTTTCTGGACAGTTTCAAGGTGATCCCTCAAGTGGAGGCTGACAAAGGGTGAACAGCATTACCGAAAAAATGGCTGAATTGAAATACACCAAAATTGGCAAAAAGCTAGATCTTGATCCAGAAACCATGCTTTTTCTGATTTGGTGTAAATCTGTTCAGTAGTTTTGGAGAAATTAAGGCTCAAAATGCTTGCATATTTCACACAGCATGTCCAACACAGATCCCCTGCAGTGGACTGAAGGAAACGTTGTGACTGCTATCTTAGGACTCTGAGACTCAGTCCCTGAGTCCTACAAGATACAATAAAATAAGATATAAGGGGTAGAGTAGCAGTACCCTGACCCACAGGGCTACTTTGAGAGAGTCCAAGGGGGACATTCTCTGGGGCCAAATTTAAAAAAATTCTTTTTGTGGGTTCTGTGGGTCTGTGGACCACCGCGAGGCCCAGTGCGGCCTCCCGGAGAATAGCGGCAGATGTCATCAGTGATGTCATAAATGATGTCATAGAACATGCCATGAGTGATGTATCATGTGAAGACATAAGCAGTGCATAGTGGGTGTGCAAGTTATAGTTAGCTCTCCTAAAGATTACTGGTGAATTTCTGTGTTTTTTAGTGCAAAATGTTAATGTTATCACTGACTATATTCACCAAACTATAACATTACTTTAACATTTGTTTTTTTCAGCGAATATATATATATATATATATATATATATATATATATATATATATGTGTGTGTGTGTAATGAAAAACAACGGGTTAAGTTATAGTTTGGAAAACTTTATTTATTATTTCTATACAAAACCAACTTAAACTACACAAGCCTTAGAAATGCAAAACTTATAGTTATAACTTACAGCTAAAATTTGTGCCCTCTGTGAAGAAATAATGTAGAAGCTAAAGATGATAAAGGAATAGTAATCATATGAGAGAGGAAGGACCTAAGTAACCTTGTAATTCTGTCCGGAAAGAAGTCAAGGAGACCTTCGCACAAAGTTTGGGTAGTAGTGACAGTAGTAGAAACTGTATCAGGATGAACAAGCTTGTGATATATTGAAAATACCTCTTTAAAAGGTTTTTCAGTAGATGCAATGCACACATAACAATACTTGGCTCAAGTAACCCGAACTAGACTTTTATAAGTACCAAGCTCTTTTTTACAGAAGACCTTGTCAGCAGGATTATAGGTAGACCTCCATTGCCTTTCCAGTTTCTTACAGCCTTTCTTGGCCATGAAGAGCTCTTCCAAATACCAGGGAGCTGAAGGACTTGATCTGTGGGAAGGTCTAATTTTACAGGGAGTGACAGGGTTAAGTTCTTTCGCAACCTGGTTATTGTAGCGTTCGAGAGAAAGACAATGTCAGAAGAAGGAATGGGAGCTTTGCTGTCAAGGGTAGAAGCGAGATAAGAAAGGTTAAGATTGGACCAGAAGTGGTATGAGAGAGAAGCTCGAGCAGTGGTCTTAGATCTTGCAGAAGTACAACAGTAAGTAGATTTGCAGACCTATCCAATACTGGTTTACCCCGAACCAAGATGGTGGTCTCAGTACAGGTCATTGATTGTCCTTTTGACAGTTCAATAGGTCCATTTAATATTTATGGTTGTTTTTTGTTTCTCATTATCAGTTCCTTGAAAGGGTTTCTTGAACTATGATTTAAAACACTACTCTGAATTTTTAAGTTGTCATTTCAGCTTGTGTAGTCTTATCTGTTACTACAAGGTATTAACACACATTTGCAATGCAATGGGCCTCGCATTTGCTTGCGTTAGAGCTATTAGCGTGATAAACTCCTAACTGGACCTTTCTTGCCACATAAATTGAAAATTAGAAGTAAAAGAGTTTCACATAAGTGACCCAATTCACAGCGCCACGGACGCCATGAGCACCAGCGATAAGGAGAGACACAAAAGGAAAAAGAAGTTCGCTCGCAGTCAAACTTATCAGCAAAAGTGCAATTAGCCATGTAACAGGGGCACTGGCCAGGACGGTAACAAAACCTCCCCAAGGAGGGACCAACATAAGCCATATACCAATGTCATCAAAGTATTTTTGAAGGGCAAGCCCACGAACGAGTAGTAGTGATGGGCGTGATGTGGGCGTTCTTAAAAGCCCAGATACATACCAACACGTCGGAAAAGCAGCGCTTGTGCACTGCTATGCTCAATCTAAAAACAAAGGATCCTATTTAAAGTTTACCAGACTGGGTAATCTGTCAAAATGTGGTGGATGTTCTGTCGCTTGCATTACGAGTGGAATATGCTATAATGCACTTATAGTAGGCAGGGCTACTTTGCACTTTTTTGAAGGAACACTCAGTATGTCAAACTCTAAATAAGGCCTAAGTATGTGTGGAAAAGACAGAATTAAACACAGACACCCAGTAAAGTTTCTCTTAAGAACTAAAGATGTTCTTTGCTGGAATCAAGAGTGGGAGAAAGGAATGTGGGAGATAAGGATGATGGAGGAAAGGTGACCGTGAGGAAGGCTGCACGCTTCGTGGTCCAAGAAACTGGTGGATTTATCAAGAAAGAAGGAACAAGCATTTGCAATGCAATAGGTCTTGCATTTGCAAGAGTTAGAGCTATTGGCATTGTAAATCACAATGGGGGTCATTCCGACCCTGGCGGTCATGGACCGCCAGGGCCGGGGACGGAGGAAGCACCGCCAACAGGCTGGCGGTGCTTCAGGGGCAATTCTGACCGCGGCGGTAAAGCCGCGGTCAGAAAAGGGAAACCGGCGGTTTCCCACCGGTTTTCCCCTGCCCCAGGGAATCCTCCACGGCGGCGCTGCAAGCAGCGCCGCCATGGGGATTCCGACCCCCTTCCCGCCAGCCTGTTCCGAGGCTGGCGGGAACGGGTGTCGTGGGGCCCCCTAACAGGGCCCTATTAAGATTTTCAGTGTCTGCAAAGCAGACACTGAAAATCACGACGGGTGCCACTGCACCCGTCGCACACCAGCAACTCCGCCGGCTCCATTCGGAGCCGGCTTCATCGTTGCTGGGGCTTTCCCGCTGGGCGGGCAGGCGGCCTTTTGGCGGTCGGCCGCCTGCCCAGCGGGAAAGTCGGAATGACCCCCAATGTCTTTTACCCATAAAGGCAAGCCCGTCTGCGCCCTTCCGCGCCTGGACCGCGCCCAGCGCCAGACACCCTGGCCCCCACCGCTGCGAGCCTACACGCCAGACCTACGAAGCCGCCACCCTCATCGCACTCAACACCGGCCGGATCCCCGGGTGCTGCCGTGCCGCCCCAAGACGCACCCACGGACCCTTCACCTGCCAATCCTGCAAGTTCTCCTGCATCCAGACCCGCACCACGCCCGCCAAACCAAGCACCAACAGCAACCACCTGAAGTGCATCCTGCTTAACACCCGCTCCATCCACAGACACGCCGTGGAACTCTGGAACCTGCTCGACACCACATCTCCAGACGTCGCCTTCCTCACAGAAACCTGGATGAACGCCTCCTCAGCGCCCGACATCGCCATCGCCATCCCGGACGGATACAAGATCACCCGGAGGGACCGCATCAACCAGACAGGAGGAGGCATCGCCATTGTCCACAAGAACACCATCCGCATCACGACCAACTCCGACGACACCCTCACAGCTGCCGAACATCTCCACTTCCAGATTCACACCGACCCCAAGACCACACTCAGAGGCACCCTCATCTATAGACCCCCAGGACCCTGCACACAATTCAGCGAAGACATCGCAGACTTCATCAGCCCTCACGCCCTCTCCTCCGCCGACTACATCCTCCTAGGGGACCTCAACTTCCACCTGGAGAACAACAACGACAACAACACCACCACCCTGCTGGACAACCTCGCCAACCTCGGACTCAAGCAACTGGTGAACACCCCCACCCACTACTCCGGACACACGCTTGACCCAGTCTTCTCCTCCAGCAAGTACATCTCCTTCAGCCACTCCACCGGACTCCACTGGACAGACCACAGCTGCGTCCACTTCAGCTTCAGAAAAACCACGACTCACCACCACCCACAACAGGCTCCCCGCAGGAGCTGGAACAAGATCACCGCCGACCAGCTCTCCACATCACTGAGCCAGAACCCTCCCGCCAGCTCAGCGGACCCCAACCAAGCAGCCAACAACCTTACACAGTGGATCACCAACTGCGCTGACAACCTCGCACCTCTGAAAACCCATCCCATCAGGCCCAACAGCAAGAAAGCCTCCTGGTTCAACAACGACCTCAAGAACTCCAAGAAGAACTGCCGCACCCTCGAGAGAGCCTGGCGAAAAAACCCGACTACAGACAACATGACCGCCCTCAAGTACGCGTCCCGTAAACACCACCAGCTGATCCACACCACCAAGAAGACAGCATTCAAAGAACGACTAGACAACAATTCACACAACAGCAATTAACACTTCAGCATCGTCAAAGAGCTCTCCAACCCCAGCGCCGGAAACAACGACATCACCCCCTCACAAGACCTCTGCGACTCACTTGCCTCGTTCTTTCACCGCAAGATCGCCGACATACACAACAGCTTCGGCGCACAGACCACGCACCCAACCACCAAACAGACGCCCCCCAACACCACCCTCCGCGCCTGGACCCCGGTCAGCACCGAAGACACCATCCATACGATGAACACTATCCATTCCGGATCACCAACCGACCCATGCCCCCACCACGTCTTCAACAAGGCCGACTCCGTCATCGCACCCCATCTCCGGGACATCATCAATTGCTCCTTCAACACCGCCACCTACCCGGAGAGCTGGAAGCATGCCGAACTCAGCGCCCTCCTGAAGAAACCATCAGCAGACCCCACCGACCTCAAGAACTACCGCCCCATCTCGCTCCTCCCGTTTCCTGCCAAAGTCATCGAGAAGACCGTCAACAGACAGCTGGCCGCCTTCTTTGAGACTAATGGATCCCTCGACCACTCACAGTCCGGCTTCCGAGCCAACCACAGCACCGAGACCGCCCTCATCGCAGCCACTGACGACATCCGAGCCCTGCTCGACAAAGGGGAAACAGCGGCCCTCATCCTCCTGGACCTCTCCGCAGCGTTCGACACGGTCTGCCACCGCACCCTAGTGCAGCGCCTCAGCAACATCGGAATTCAAGAGAAGGCTCTAGAGTGGATCATCTCGTTCCTCACCAGAAGAACCCAGAGAGTCCGCCTCCCCCCGTTCAGATCCGAGGCCACCAAAGTCATCTGCGGCGTACCACAAGGATCTTCACTCAGCCCCACCCTCTTCAACGTCTACATGAGCCCCCTCGCAGCCATCGCACGCCATCACAACCTCAACATCATCTCCTACGCCGACGACACCCAGCTGATCCTCTCCCTCACCAACGACCCAGCCACCGCCAGAACCAACCTGCACGAAGGGATGAAAGACGTAGCCGAGTGGATGATGAACAGCCGCCTGAAACTAAACTCAGACAAGACGGAAGTCCTCATCCTTGGATCATCACCATCTGCCTGGGACGACTCCTGGTGGCCCCCTGCCCTGGGCAGCGCACCCAAACCAACGGACCACGCACGCAACCTGGGCTTCATCCTGGACTCCTCCCTCTCGATGACCAGACAAGTCAACGCCGTCTCTTCATCATGCTTCAACATCTTACGCATGCTCCGAAAGATCTTCCGATGGATCCCCACCGAAACCAGGAAGACGGTCACACAGGCACTCGTCACCAGCCGACTGGACTACGGTAACACCCTCTACACCGGAACCACGGTCAAACTACAGAAAAGACTCCAACGCATCCAGAACGCCTCCGCACGCCTCATCCTTGACATCCCCCGACACAGCCACATCTCCGGACACCTGAGAGACTTGCACTGGCTCCCCGTCAGCAAGAGAATCACGTTCCGCCTCCTCACCCACGCACACAAGGCCCTCCACGACCTGGGCCCCAGGTACCTCAACAACCGCCTGACCTTCTACACTCCCACCCGCCAGCTACGATCGACCAGCCACGCCCTCGCCGCCGTGCCACGCATTAGAAAAGCCACCATGGGAGGAAGATCCTTCTCCTACTTGGCAGCCAAGACCTGGAACTCCCTCCCCATCCACCTCCGTCTGACCCACGACCACCTCTCCTTCAGGAAGCAACTCAAGACCTGGCTGTTTGAGCAGTAGCGGTCCCCCCTCCCCCCCAGCGCCTTGAGACCCTCCGGGTGAGTAGCGCGCTATACACATTTTTTGATTGATTGATTGATTGTGGCCCGCCCCTTTTATAGTAAAAACATAATAAACATGATTTATTATGTTTTTACTACAACAGATTTGCAGCTGCTGCTGCTGGAAGAGGGGCGATACTCCTCCGCCATTGCCAAACAGCCGCCCCTGTACAGTAGCCTTGGTGAGATTAACAGCGACATATCGCACTACCGGAGTGCCTAGAAGCAGTTCTGTTCATGTGTGCGCGCTTGTCACATAGCGCCATTCTTGCAGAGTAGGGCAGACAGCAGGCAAGAGTCACCAGCCCAACTGAACTATGTACTTTAGAGGCCCTGCAGGCAGGCACTTTACCCCGGCTTCCGGCAGCAGCAGACCCATTGCAGGCGGCAAGAGTAACAAGAAAGCAGCTTTCAAATTCACAGACAGCCCCAGCCCCAGGAAAGCGCCGCCCAGCACTGCTTTATGAACAATGAAGATCCCCGCCCCTCTCAGCCACAACATGGACCAGGAGCAAGCGAGGGCAATGGGAGCACAGTCAACATCTTCCAACCGTGCACTCACCATGTTAAGAATCTCCACGTTTGACCGGACTGTTTGTTGAACAGCTAATGTTCGAAGTTTCTATTATAAACAGAGCTTTACATCATAGAATATAAAATATAATACATTTGAATTTTATGAAAAAATATTTTCTCCTAATACTTATTGATAAGTTGATTTAAAAATAACAAACAAAATGAAGTTTTTTTGGCAGTTATCAATGTCAGGATGAAGGGAATTCTGAGGTGGTAAAGGATGGCATCCTGGTTCAAAATGGCTGTCACAAGCACACACGTAATTCTGCATGTCCCAGTCATGCACTTAACGTTAGAGCACTTGTTTTTCACTTGCATTCTAAGGGTGGAAATGAAACCAGGGCTAGAGGGAGTCGAGTATCAGGGAGAGGATCTGCAGAAAGCGCTCCGATACCTTGGGGTGAGTTTGCAATATTGTACATTTTTTATGTACAAAAAGAACATAAATTAACAATACGTTAACACCGATGAGGAGCACAGTATCTCCGGTTGGGTGGATGCTTTCCAAGGCGATTTAAAAATGAAAAAGCCAGTCAGCTAGGTGCTGCAGTGGCGTAACAAAGGCCCAATCTCCAGGGGCCCCCCTGCGCACAGTACACGGTGCACGGGTGGCAGGCCCCTGACTGGGTTTGTGGGTGAGGGGGGCTCCCTACAGGTACTTTGCAGGGGAGGCCCTTAAGTTTCATTATGCCACTGAAGCGTGGAATCGCACAATCCTGAGGCAAGACAAAGTTAAACATGAAAGCAGGCCCATGGACTCCAACAGCACACATGCTACCTCCTCGGAAGAAAACAAAAAATGAAAGATGAAGAGCGGCATCTGTGAAGCCATGCTGATAAACAAAAAAGCCAGAAAGCCCAAAATAACTACAGTCTAAAATTACAGGCCGAGGCAAAAAAAAAACATGCTTGAAGTACCCACAGTGTAACAGGAGCAGCAAAGAATTTAGAAAGTAGTCCCCCAAAGAAAGAGATAAAGAACTAAAGAGAAAAAAAATACAGTAGTAAATCCCTGCTCCCTGGGAGGAACGAAAGAGAAAAAGGATGGACAAAGAGGCAGCACTGACCACTAGCAAGCAAGGATTTTTAAAGGACACTGACATAAACAAAAGAAAAGCAATGGCGGGCACTGGGTGCAGTTTAATTCCACAAACCATATACAACAGGTCTCAAGCACTGTCTAGGCTCGACCTACAAATACAGAACTCCATGTGAAGATGACACGCTGAAAGGCAGGATGAATAGCAGAGGGGAAAGTTTAACCTCATGCACAAACAAGGCCATTGCTTAGCTCACAGGCATTGGTAAAAGCTCCATTGTGTAATGCAGGGCAGCAGACTTCGTTTATGTGTGTAAAAAAATGAATTTAAACGTTTACCTAAGGAGCGGCGGGGCCAACCTATGCAACAGCATGCAACTAGACCCTTGCGTTTTAGGGGGTGGGGGATTTAAGATTTTGAATGGTGACGGTGGAGCCGTCTTCACAGCCCAAGCAACAATTACTCCTTGTTAAATGTTACTTTTGCTCACTAGGCTAGTTGTCCTTGTAGGGTGAGTAATTTTGTGATTTACTTTTTGAGATAATCAATGATAAATGGTGTCTGACAAAACAGTGGCTTAATACAAAGTGATGAGGCCCACCTACAAAATATGAAGAGAGGCCCCAGAGTCTATGTATCTTACTGATATTCATTTCACATGGGCTGAATAGGAGCCACCTGAAGGGTTGGAGACCTGCTGCAGGGGTCTATATTATGTCCCTATTTCAAAACAGTTGTACGTGACAGTACTGAGTGTTTAACATTGCCTTGCAACACCAACAAGTGCAGGCTATTGGCTCCCACTGTATCGTTAGCATGGGTGTAGCTTTGGGGGGGGGGTTGGGGTTTTACAACCCCCACCCCTAATAAATGTAGTAAATATAGTAAATAGTTGGGTACAGGTGCTTCAAGTTGGGTATGGTGAGGTGTTTGTCAGATTTCCCTTAGGATTTTTACATACTCATGCAGACAAAAAAGCACACACACACACATCTACTTTAAATGTCTTAAAAAAGGTTATTTTACAAAATATTGAGTTTTAAGCACCTTACAATATCCGCACCACTCTCCCTTCCTACTGCTCCTTAAGCAGCCCTCCTACTCTGCTTTTCACATTATGTATTAAAACCAGTGTGATTGTTGGGAAATCTGATGCCCACAGCCCCCCAGTCTTACTGACTAAGTTATGCCGAGGATGGTGATTAACTATGTAAGTAGTAAGTACTCTAGCTCCACGTGTATTTAACAATAATATATATCACAAATACGCACATATAAGTGGGGTTATGCAAGTAAGCCTATGCATACCTGAGTATATTTACTTTGATGATACGGTGATAGTCAGCATCCTCCATTCTGAATTGTTGCAGGACAGCAGTAAATATTAAATTTTATAGTAGAACACCTCTAAAAAACACTGGACTTTAAAGTTTTAAAACAATGATGGTCATGGGTTCAGTTTTAAGTAAGTATTTCAAAATATTTTCTGTTCATACTTGTTTGCCAGTGCTCAATATGTATATTGCATTTGCCAGATTTAATGTTAGTACACAAAACATTCTCTCACTGCCACAGACAGGGTGCCCAGGCTGTATAACATATAGAATGGTGAATCTGGTGCCTCTGTTGCACTCCCTGGTACAAAAAAGGTAATTTCGGCTTCTAAAAAATATTCTTGATTTAAATATATTGGGTGTTGAACCTGGCCCACTCTGCAGGGTCACTCCCAAACATTTTGTCTTTACCCTCCACTTTTTTGCTGAATTTGTTTTTGATGGCCTTAGGGCTCTGTGCACTTCACCACCACTAACCAGTGCGAAAGTACTTGTACTCTCTCCTCTAAACATGGTAAAGATGGCTTACACCCAATTGGTATTTTTCATTTACTTGTAAGTCCTTAGAAAAGTTGTACTATATGTGCCCAGGGCCTGTAAATTAAATGCTGAAAGTAGGCCTGCAGCACTGATGGTGCCATCTGCTTAAGTAACCCTTTAAACATGTCTAAGGTTGGTCCTGAACAGCACAGAGAGCAGGGTACAGTGTATCTAAAAAGTAGGACATTTATATTTAAGTTTTACATGTTCTGGTAGTAAAAAACTTCTAAATATGTTTTTTGCTACTGCAAGGCCTACCTCTCCCATAGGATAACATTGGAGTTACCTTATTACATTTAATAAGATGTAACTTCCAATTGCGAACAGGTAGTCAGGTTGAGTTTGCAATTAAAAACCCTCTTTAATGGTTACGTTGGATTTTTAATCACAATTCTGAAAATACCACATTTAGAAAATTTTCATTTTCCTATTCTAGCCATTTGGTGTCTGCTGACTGCATCCTGGGTCACATGACTAGGTGAAGTTGGCAGTTGGTCTATGTGTATTGTTCCCAGACAGTATAGGTGTTGGCAGGATGGGCCACTCTGAGTTAACAAAAGGGAGGAGCTGAAATCCACCACACTTGCACATCACAAAGCACTCTCACAAAGGGGATTCACGCCCGTCTATTGTGACCCCAGACAATCTGGGGCCAGGGCAGGGAGGCAGAAAATTCCAAGCACCTCTTGGGGGGGGAGAATCTCTAGACATCTCTCCTACTTCAAAGGGGGCTCCAGGTATAAATATTGAACCACAGACCCCAACTCTTCAACCTGTGGATGACTGTGCCAAAAGGAAGGAATGCTGTGCTGACTGGACTGCTGACCTGATAGACTGTTGCCCCTTGCCTGGGTGAGAAGGACAGGACCTGAAAATTGTACCCAGGACCGCCAGTGTGACTCTGAGAGTTAGTGTCTTGTACCCAGCACCTGGACTCTGCCTCTAGGAGTCCTACCCTGCCAAGTGGTGCATCCCAGTCCTGGACCCTTAGAAATGGGCCTGAAGGTGCTCTGCCACCCCATCTGTAGACCAAGCAGAACCGATGCATTGCCTCTGCTGCATCGACTTTCCTGTCTCAAGGGCTCTGCCAGCAGCCTAATCAGAACAGCCACTGCGCAACAGATTCACGACACTGGCCGTCACATCGCAAGTCCCTCATTGATGCCTTCCTCAATGATGACACAGGGCTCCACATCGTAAGCCATGCACCTTCTTCGGAAGCAATCAGTGCATGAATCTATGATGCAAGACTTCACATCTCACACCCCCTTATCAACGGCATCCTCGACGATGGCACATAATCCTGCAATGCAGACTTGCAGCTCCCTGTAACCAACACTGCACAACACATCTCCGACCGAGTCCTTGTATCACCCTGGCTGCATGAGGCTTCCTCGACGTGGGCCTTGCAATGCTTCACTACCAAGAAACAAGGTATTCTTGTTCAACAGGCCTAACTGGATCCCTGTAGCTTGCCCGTGCTTTTTGGTGCTATTTTCACTGAACTGTTTGTACCTGCATATATCTGGTTCTACTGATTGGATTTTTGTAATTTCTGATTGTTTTATTTATTAAACATTACTCAAATTTTCTGATTTGCAGTTATTACTATTTGAGGTGTTGCACAAATACTATACACATTACCTCTGAGTTAAGCCTGAATGCTTTGTGCCAGCTACCTAAGCGTTGCACAGAGGTTAATTTAAGGTTTCCTTGCGACTTCACCCTGATAAAAATTGTGGTTGCTGCTTGAGTAGGGTTTCGCCCTCCCGCCCTCAAGCAGTAGCCCAATTTCTTACAATGGTGTTTAGCAGTCAGGACTGCAAGTTTTAGGGAGGCAGCACCACTGAGTGTGGGTGACTGAGTGGGTCCCATTCTGTCTGGAAGCTGTCAGCCGAACTCCTGGCTAGCCCGCTGTGTCTCACCCATATCTAGAAAGAAAAGGTGATTTGTGTCTCCTCAGGGAAGTCATAGTGAACAGATCATACCCCTTTTGCTCAGTTACTCGGAGACTCACACATGCCAAGGCAGAATAAGAGATGCAAAATGGATTTCAATGAATGAAGCACTTGCATCCTGTCATAAAAACCATGAGTTGAGATAATTAGGCAGATGAAACATAATACAGTGATCATCGTCACAATCAGTGTGAAGAGAATAAACAGCCCCACCATCTTTGTATGATCCTAAAAGCCTAAAGATTCCTACCTGCACCCTTGGTCTGAAATCTGAGAGCACAGCAATGTTAACCCTTCTTCCTGTCCCGATTTAAGGGAGGGACCCCGACCCCAGACCTGAAGAGGGTGGCAAGGGCCTGCCTGTTGTCTGGATGGCAATCCTCTCTAGCAGCTGAAAAGCCAGTGCCAGGATTAGCAGCGCTCTCAATGGAATGATGTGCACCCCAGTACGGCCATGACTGGAATGCCCTCTGCCCCCTTTAGGCCTATGTGGTGTTTATATAATAAATCATGCAGTGTTCTAAGAATAGGCCTGACGTACTAATGTATCTAGGAATTAGGGAGCGACCAGTGAGCTCCTGGGGTGGGAATATGAGTTAGAATATTATGTACCAAACCTGACAGCCTTGACCAGGGAACAAAGTGTAATGTGTACAAAGGGATGATAAAATGTGCAGCGCAAACAACTGTGTCTTCTCAAACTGAAGCAGCTGAATAAAATATAAAAACAAGGAGCTAAAGGCTGGCTATGCTAAAACATAATGAACTCAATAAAAAACGTGTCTGCATGTACAAGGCACAGGCTACGGTCCTAATGCTAAAATAACGGTGTCCCACCAGGTACTAAGGAGAATCCACAACAAGGGGAGAAAAGATTGGCTCATGAAAGGATCCTCAAAGATCTGGACCTTAAATACAAATAAGCGGAGTACCGCAGCAATGGTGGCAGCATTTACAAAGTGTCTGCAGGAGACAAGAGCGTCTGCATCCCTGAAGATCTGGTGACCAACTGTGTAGTAGGAGATGACATACACAAGTGGCTTGCCACATATGAGGTAGCACTAAAGGTGGACAAGATTGCAGAGAAGTATGGGGGTAGCTTGTTGAAACATATGCCCCCAGTGGGGACGGACACTCTACTCACACTGAAGGTAGAAGACTAGACAAGATAGACCCCATGGAAGCTTGCCTTGTCATCAAGTTTGGACTTACTCCAGAGAAATACCAAGATAGGTATAGGATAGGTATTGATTATGCCAGCAGAGCACTGAATGTCTGGGTGAAGGGCAGCAAAGCTAATGATTACAATGGACTGTTCAACTTGATTCTCAGGGAGCACATGCTCAACACTTGTTTTACAGAGATGCACCAGCACCTAGTGAATAGCAAGCTGACTAACTGCAGGAAGTTTGCTGACGAGGCAGACCTCTGGGTCAGTACCAGAGTGTCCAAGAAGGTACATGGGTATGACCCTAAGAAGGGTGGTTCAGGTTTCCCCCCAGGAGGGGGAGTTAAAGATGAGCCAGACAAGTCCCGGTGTAAGGCGGGGGAAGGGGTTACCAAGCCCCTTCTAAGAAACAGGAGGGTGGTTCTGGTGGGCAATGTCCCAGAGCCATGGACGTAGATTCACCGAAATGCCAGGGGTAGTGTAGGTGACATTACACTCCCTTTGACTTCCATCTTCACATAAACACACACACATGCTTATACATACACAAATACACTCTCTCTCGCATTAACACATTCTCACCTGCAAGCACGCACACAATATACATTTAAAAGCATTTTTTACGTATCTCAGCTGCCATGGAAGGGCATATTCCAGCTAATTGCACTTCATTTTTATTACTCTAATAGTGAAAAATGTATATTATTCGCTATTATTGCAATAAATAACTGACAGAAAACATAGAGAGTGGAGCCCCACCTGATGTTCATGAGGACGAGCTGCCACTGTGTTTCTGGGACTGAATTTGCCACCTCTGAGGCCCGGGGTCGTAAAGTTAGTGCCAGGGGAAGCAAAGTGCAAATCAGTGGTAGCAGTTATGACCCCTGGTGATCCCTAAATGACATCCATGTCCAGGGCAACCCATTTCCAAACCTACTGCTTTGAGTGCTCCCAGTAAGGACACAAGCAGGGGGACTCTGTCTGTCCCCAAAACAATCCGCTGGTGGGACCTCCTCAAAGGTGGCCAATGTGGCCTTAATGGTGAGTGGTCTCCAGGGGCAGATCATAGACCATGCCATGCTCTCTCTTAGCTGGGAGATAGACTCAGAGTGTGTACTTGTAATCGCTGAGGGTGGGAGTTGTCACTTCCACCAGGTGAATGGGATCCCTGTCACTGCTCCGAGGTACACCAGGGCTAGCCACATCATAATATTGGAAAGGCTAGTTTCTCCAGAGACCACCAAAGTAACATCAAGGGCTAGTCTCTTGTAACAAGTACATGGACTCTGCCTCTGTGAGTTCTAGCCTGCTAAGTGGCACCACCTCAGACCTGGACCCTTGGAAGTGGGCCTGAAGGTGCTCCGCCAGTCCATCTGTGGGCCCACCAGAACCAACGCATCTCATCTGCTGTGCAGCACAATCCGGAGCAGAACTGACGAATTGCCTCTGCTGCATGGATTTTCCCATCCGAAGGTCTCCACCTCGCACCACAGCCTCACTGGAAGTGCTGCTGCACAACGCATCCTTGACACAGGCCTTCAAATCATAAGCCCCTCATCGACAGCATCCCCAATGATGACAATAGCCTTCACACTGCAACCCCCACAGCTTCTTCAAAAGCAGCCAATGCGCAATGCATCCTTCACACAGGACTTCACATCACAAGCCTCCTCAACAACGGCATCCTCAAAGGCAATTCAGAACCCCGCAATGCAGTTTGCAGCTCCCTGGAGCCGACGCTGTGTGATGCATCTCTGACTCTCACCCAGCATCCTCGATGTGGGACTTCACAACGCTCTGAAACCAAGTTTTAAGGTGCTTCTGTTCAGTGGCTTAACAGGAGCCCTGTAGCTGGTATGTGCTCCATCGCAAGCAACCTGAACTTGTGGCTTTGTTCCAGTCCGGTCCGGCCCCACCTAATATCCACAGTTGGTGCTTTATTTTTTTTGGTGCTATTTTCTTCGAAATCTTTAAACCTGTATATCTCCGGTTCTACTGATTAGATGCTTGTCATTTCTGCTTGTTTTAGTTATTAAAATTACTCAAATTTTGTAATTTGGTGTGCAATACTTCCTTGTGTTGTCACATTATTACTGTTTGAAGTGTTGCACAAATACTTTACACAATGCCTCTGAGTTAAGCCTGACTGCTCTGTGCCAAGCTACTCAAGGGTTGAGCATAGGGTAATTTAGGATTTGCTTGTGGCTTCACCCTGACAAGCATTGTGGGTGCTGCTTGAGTAGGGTATCACCCCCCTCAACCAGTAACCCAATTTCTTACAAAGGGGCACTCAAGAAGCCTTGAATCTAGTCCATATTTGGAAGGGTATTGGGTGTTAAACAAAAAGAAGCATAAACAACAAGTAACTGAGCAGAGAGCAAATTTGCAACATACCCATGAACACTGGCAGCAAAATAGTAAATGATGATCCCACTCTTATTAGTGCATGACAAGTAACACATCTGTACAATTCCGTGAACATTTTACATATGTTTTATCAATGGCAAGGCAAGAGTGTTTCATGTGATTCTTCCAGCAGGCTATGGGACTCTTCAGTATGACTTATTTGGTGCAAGCTTAGAGGCGGAATGTCAAAGGTCTTACAGAAAGAATGGTAAATGCATAAAACTTGCTTCTAAAAGGAGTGGTGAGGCTCAATAAAAAAACACAAGCATTGAAAAGCCAATAGGTCTTATCTTCGGCTCTCTAGAGGTAGTTGTTGGTGAGCAGCCAAGGCTTATCTAGGAGACATGCAAAGCTCATGCAATACCACTGTAGTCACACAGCACTCACACACATGAAAAAAAACTCAGTTGTACAAAAATAAAGGTACTTTATTTTTGGAACAAATCACCACAAAATACTAGACAGGGAACCCACCCTTAGGAGGTAAGTAATACACTAATATATACACTAGTAATCAGAAACAGACTTAGAAAAGGTTAGAAAACAGTGCAAATAGCAATAACCAATAGTGACCCTAGGGGGAGCACAAGCCATATACTAAAAAAACATTTACTGCAAACAAGGTACCCCCACCTAGGTAAGTATAATGTGTAGAGGGGAGCTGGAGGTATCAGAAAACCACAAAGGTAAGTAACACAGTACCCCCCAGCGACCAGGAATGCAGGAGTAAAACACTGAATTTTCCCCAAACCACCCAAAAGGAGGAAAAGAAGAAAAAGAAGACACCCAGAGAAGACTGCAAGAAAACCAGCGGTGGATTCCTGAAGAAAGAAGACCTGTGGAGAGAGGGGACCAAGTCCAAGAGTCACAGTGGAGTCCAGGAGGAGTAGGAGGTACTGCCCACCTAGCTGTGGATGCAGGAGTTGGTCAACAGTGATGAAGAACAGGTCAGCACTGCAACCCTTGAGCCGGAGACGATTTCCTGATGGATGCAGATGAAGCCCCACGCTGGAAAGAAGTTTGCAGATGGGTGTCAGTGCTGGAATTCCACCAACAAGCCTGGGCAAAGGCAAACTCGCGGGTAGTGGAAAAGAGGTGCTGCAGGGGACCAGCAAGGCGCAGGAAGACTAAACCAAAGAGGGGGAGTCACAAGGGACCCTCAGCATTACAGCAAGTCCACAAGAGCAGAGGCAGCACCCAGAGGAGCCTCACAGAACAGGGACCCAGGAGTTGCAGAAGGAGCCCATGCAGCACTACAAAAGAGGATCCCACGCCGCAGGAGAACCACACAGGAAGCTGTGCTTTGCAGGATGGAGTGCTAGGGGCTGGAGCTACACGTTGCCTGAAGATCCTTGGAGGAGATGCAAACAAGCCTTGGCAGCTACAAGAGACGTGGTGCACGGGGTTACTGTCATGCGTGGGAAGGCAAGGGCTTACCTCCACCAAAGTTTGATTGCTGGCAGAGAGGACCAAGAGCACTACTACAGACCATCACCCGTAATGCAGGATCCATGCAGCTGAGGAGGAGAGGGGATCCACGCAGCCGGTCATCGCTTGTTGCAGGGAAGTGAATCCTTCACTCCATGTCCAGTACATGCGTAAAATGGCATCCCCGTACTCACAAAGTCCAGGAAAATGGATCTGATGTTTGTGGGAGCACCTCTGCTAGTGCAGAGGTGCCTTCATACTCAGGTACCTGCACCCTTCCCTCTGGGCTGAGAGGGCCTACCAAAGGGGTGACTTATGTGACCTGGTGCAGTGACCTATAGTGAAAACAGGTGCATGTACCTGTTTCATGCAGGCTGCAATGGCAGGCCTGCAGAACCCTTTGCACAGGCTCCCTTTGGGTGGCAGAATAACTGCTGCAGTCCATAGAGATCCCCTAGAACCGCAATGCCTGGGTACCTAGGTACCATATACTAGGGACTCACATGGGGGGACCAGTATGCCAATTGTGGGAAGAAAAAGGTACTATTTAGAGGAGGGAGCAAAACTACTGGGGGCCTGGATAGCAGGAACCCAGTAGACACAGTCAGACATACTGACAACAGGCAGAAAATGGGGGTAACCATGCCAAGAAAGAGGGTACTGTCCTACAACTACCCTTGTTCACCTTCCCAGCACTTTGAGGTTGCTTAAAGAGCTGTGCAAATAAGCAACGTTAAATAATGTAAAAGTAATCCTTGTTTTTCTCATTCACCCACGCTCTCTTGTCTCTCTGAATCTCTCTCTCTTTGGGTCTCTTTTTGGGGTTGTTTTCTTTCTCTTTGTCTGGCCCTCCATTTCTTGGTCTCTAATCCACTATACGGTGCCTTTGAACAACAGCAGGCCCAGAGAACAATAAATTCATTGGTTGGAAACATTAAGAGTGATTACATAATCCGTAATCTCCATCAAAGTCCTTCATTTCCTCTTATCGCCTTGTCACACGCCCCTTCCTTCCACCCACTTTCTTCTTCCCCAACTCAGAGCCACACAGGGCATCATCTTTAGCCCCACACGACTCACTCTTTCTCCCTCTGCCCCCCTTCTTCCCTTTATCCTACGCCCACAGATTTCTTTATCCTCATCTACCCCCCTTTGCTAATCCTCTCACTATTCCTGTCACACCAGCCTTCCCACTTAACCTCCACTACCCATTCCTTCTTCTCCATCAGCCTTCCATCTACCCCCAACCATTTCACTCCAGCCCTCCCTCTCCATTCTTTACTCACCCTTACCTTGCCAGTACCTTCCCCCTTACATCGTGTTCCATTCAACCTCCCTCCGATCTATCACTCTGTTCCACCTCCTAATATTACTGTCCTGTCCTCCTATATGGGTGTCCGCAGGAGGGGGAAGAGGGAGGGCGCTTGTCCCCCCCCGCTCTCCCTGTATTTAGGCACAGCCTGGTGTGCGGGTTCACAGTGCAGTGTAATACTACAACCGCCGCAGTGTTACGCTGCCGGCACTAGTATGGACTTTGTCAAAAAGGGTCAAAGGATGGATGCCGTTAAAATTATGCCCATCCCTGAAAAAAATTCTGTGAACGCCCATGGCCTTACATTTTTTCTTCAGAAAGAACCAGGGCACAAGACAATGCATTTCTCAAACTTTTGCTGGTGGAACAGATATTTCAGGTGGACCTTAAATGCTTTTTGTATGCGTGAACCCCACAAAGTCAGAAATCTGGAAAAAAAATATAAAGTCAAGGTCACAGATGCACTTTTAAAATATTTATAAATTATAATGCTCTTTTTTTTTGGTTTGTGAAATTGTTATGTTTTTTTCAACTTAATACAATCTTTTGACTTTGGACAACTTAACTGGAGGATGTAGAGGTTGCCAGATTGTTGCCCGCTGTCATCCAGGGTTCTCTGGCTGGGCACTTGGAACCCATGGTCTCACGTGCCAGCAGTCATTTCAGATCTCAACTGCCTGCAGTCAGTTCAGAGCTGCACATCTCTCTGACTAGGCACTGGGAGCCCATGTTCTCAGCTGCCAGAAGTCAGTACAGAGCTGCACGCCTCTCTGGCTGGGCACTTGGAACCCATGGTCTCAGCTGCCAGCAGTCAGTTCAGAGCTGCACGTCTCTCTGGCTGGGCACTTGAAACCCATGGTCTCAGCTGCCAGCAGTCAGTTCAGAGCTGCATGACTCTCTGGCTTGGCACTTGGAGCCCATGGTCACAGCTGCAGTCAGTCAGTACAGAGCTGCACATCTCTCTGGCTGGGCACTTCGAGCCCATGGTCTCAGCTGCCAGCAGTCAGTTCAGCGCTGCACATCTCTCTAGCTGGGCACTTGGAACCCATGGTCTCACGTGCCAGCAGTCAGTACAGAGCTGCATGTCTCTCTGGCTGGGCACTCGGAGCTCGTGGTCTCAGCTGCCAGCAGTCAGTACAGAGCTGCACATCTCTCTGGCTGGGCACTTGGAGCCCCCGGTCTCAGCTGCCATCAGCCAGTTCAGAGCTGCACATCTCTCTGACTGGGCACTTGGAGCCCATGGTCTCAGCTGCCAGCAGTCAGTTCAGCGCTGCAGATCTCTCTGACTGGGCACTTGGAGCCCGTCAGTTCAGAGCTGCACGACTCTCTGGCTGGGCACTAGGAGCCCATCAGATCAGAGCTGCACGTCTCTCTGGCTGGGCACTTGGAGCCCATGGTCTCAGCTGCCAGCAGTCAGTTCAGAGCTGCACATCACTCTGGCTGGGCACTTGGAGCCCATGGTCTCAGCTGCCAGCAGTCAGTTCAGAGCTGCATGTTTCTCTAGCTGGGCACTTGGAGCTCATGGTCTCAGCTGCCAGCAGTCAGTACAGAGCTGCACATCTCTCCGGCTAGGCACCGGGTACCCATGGTTTCAGCTGCCACTAGTCAATACAGAGCTGCACATCTCTCAGGCTAGGCACCGGGTACCCATGGTCTCAGCTGCCAGCAGTCAGTTCAGAGCTGCACATCTCTCTGGCTGGGTACTTGGAACCCATGGTCTCACGTGCCAGCAGTCAGTTCAGATCTCAGCTGCCAGCAGCCAGAACAGAGCTGGACATCTCTACGGATGGGCACTTGGAGCCCATGCTCTCAGCTGCCAGAAGTCAGTACAGAGCTGCACGTCTCTCAGGCTGGGCACTTGGAACCCACGGTCTCAGCTGCCAGTAGTCAGTTCAGAGCTGCACGTCTCTCTGGCTGGGCACTTGGAACTCATGGTCTCACGTGCCAGCAGTCAGTTCAGATCTCAGCTGCCTGCAGTCAGTTCAGAGCTGCACATCTCTCTGACTAAGCACTTGGAACCCATGGTCTCAGCTGCCAGCAGTCAGTTCAGTGCTGCACGTCTCTCTGACTGGGCACTTGGAGCCCCTGGTCTCAGCTGCCAGCAGTCAGTTCAGAGCTGCAGGTGTGGTAATTAAACTATAACAAACATTTGGAATGCAATTACTGACTGGACTTTTATTGCCACACAGACAGAAAATAACAAGAGGAAGAGAGCGAGGGCGAGCTGGCCCTGGAAAAGCCCTCCTCTGCTGTTGGTTTATGTTTACAAAGGGAGCTGGTGGGTAGGAGGGACTGAACAAGCACCCACACTGTTGAGGTGAAACAGGCAAATGCCAAAAAAAAGTCCCTTACAGAAGAGATAAACAGAACATAGCGCAATTATACAGTACTTTGTGCTGCTCCCAAAGTGAAAAAAGGCAGGACAAAGAGTCATACTGACCACTAGCAAGCAAGGATTTTTGAAGGACACTGCAACTAACAAATCAGAACGCTGCAACTCACTCTATTGTATACTTTAGTATACAGCAGGCCGAACGCTGACGCTCGACCTAAAAATGAACCTCTCATCTTCATTCCACAGGGGTTTTCTGTACACAGAGTGCCCAATATTTCCTTGCAGCCAGTCAGTCAAACGTTTTTATTGTTTGGTTAATTAACATAATCAGCAACACAATCATCACCATTAAATCAAATAAAACATATCTGATAACCCTGATGTGATTTAAAACATGCACTGGGGCAAATGGTCTTCGTTAAGATCGTAACATCCATAAATCAGTCAAACAATTGAAAATAATGTGAGACCCTAGGTCTAAGACCCTTTCTTAAATGAACTCAAAATTATTTTTTTAAAATGTCCCATAGCGGGCGGAGACCGTGGTATCTGAGGAGGTAAGGGAGATAGCCTCCTTGCGGGAACAGCACCCGTGGGACAATACCAAAGTTTTCAGGAGGGTGCGGCGAGGGACACCAAACTTCGTGCAGCAGTAAATGGGTCAAACCCTTGTTCTTTTAATTGCAGAATCTACACTTGGGGCTGTTGTTGATCCCTGACTCAATTGCGATTGGAGGTCTTTAGTCGGGAGGGCCAGTAATCTTTTGACCGATATGTTTCTCCTGCATTCCCTACTTGATGGTATCTCCAGTTAGCGTTGTAAACCTGTAGGGCCTGATTTAGGAGGCCCTAGCGCTGCCTCATTTTTTTACGTTAAGGCAGCACTAAAGTAGCTTTTTACAGGCGCCATATTTACAAAGTGGCACAATACATGCATTGCACCCCTTTGTAAACCCATGCCATGCATAATGTACACAAGGGGCATGTTCTCCAGTTAGGGATGCCGAAACAATGGCGCAAAGAAATCTAAGAGATTTCCTTGCGCCATTTTTTTCGGCTCTTTTAACGCCTGCTCAGAGCAGGCATTAAAAGGGGGTATGCCATTGAATACAATGGCCCCTATGTACTCTGCAGGAGTAACGCCAAAATGTTGGTGCTACTCCTGCAGAGTACATCAATAGTGTCAGGAATTCTGATGCTATTGCCCCCTACCCTGCCCCATGGTCGCCATATTTTAAATATGGGGCACACACATTGTGGCGGTAGGGGACGGTAACGGGCGCAAGGAAAGTGGTGCTGCACTGGGTGCTGCGCCACTTTTCTTAAATCAGCCCCTTAGTGTCATGGGAGGGAAGGATGTCTTTGAGCTATTTTCCTGTGGACCTGTAATTGGTAAACCTGGGTGTTGTACCAATACTCTCTCATGCTAACCTTCATCTTGTGAAGTCATTCCTCCCAGAAAGGGTAAACTGATGATGTCCAAAGCTGTGTGATAATAGAACGAGCCACCATTGCAGAGATGTAGGTAAAGTGTGAATTCCTTCCCCCAGTTGTGACTGGATGTCCAGGCCTAACATGGCTATTGGGAGTAACGGCTTAACCACACACTCCACTCCTAGCGAGATCTTCCCAAAGACCTGTGCCCAGTATCTGGTGGCTGCCTTGCATGACCAACATATATGTATGTACCCAGTCTCTTAGGCCCATATTTATACTTTTTTAGCGCCGCGTTTGCGCAGTTTTTTGACGCAAAAACGGCACAAACTTACAAAATACAATTGTATTTTGCAAGTTTGTGCCACTTTTGCGTCGAAAAATTACGCAAACGCAGTGCTAAAAAAAGTATAAATATGGGCCTTAATCTGTAGCACCTAGGGCACCTTTTATCTGTCATTCAAAATATTTTTTTAAGCCTATCTGGAGTATAATACAGCACCCAACCATTGAAGAGCATCATTCTATGAAAGTTAGCTACTCGCAACAGAGAGTATTCATAATCAAAATATCTGGGCCAAGTATTTTAATCAATCTTAATCCCCATACCTCACAGCCACTTCCTCCTCATAACCTCAGTTATATGAGGGCTATTCTCAAGTAATGCTCTATACCAATCTCTCAATGAATGAATCAATCAATCAATCCGGGAATTTGTAAAGCTCACTACTCACCTGTGAGGGTCTCAAGGCGCTGGGGGTGGGGGATGGGGAGGGAAGCGTCTGCTACTGCTCGAACAGTCATGTCTTGAGATGTCTCCTGAAGGTAAGGAGGTCCTTGGTCTGACGCAGGTGGGTGGGAAGAGTGTTCCACGTCTTGGCGGTGAGGTGCAAGAATGATCTGCCACAGGAAGTTGTTCTGCGGATGCATGGGACAGTGGCGCAAAGCTGTCAGGTCAGGGTGTAGAAGGAGAGCCATCTGTTAAAATATTCTGATCCGGTGTTGTGCAGTTCCTTGTGAGTGTGGTTGAAGGTGATTCTCTTGTTGACGGCGAGGCAATGCAGGTCTCTCAGGTTGGCTGTGATGTGGCAGTGGAGGTGGATGTCCAGGAGGAGGCGGGCGGAGGTGTTCTAGATGCGTTATAGTCTTTTCTGGAGTTTGGCCATGGTTCCTGCGTAGAGGGCATCGCCATAGTCCAGTTTGCTGCTTACGAGGGCTTGGGTGACCTCGTTATCTTTATCATTCCTAAACAGTTTCCGAGCTACTTTGGTTGCCTGATATATGACTGATAGGCACAAGCTGTTAAGAACAGAGGCCATTTGCCCACAGAAGAAGCTGAAAGAGACACCATACCGGGGAATTCTTAAGCTTATCTCTTCCTCAGATTTAGTTGTATTCTTATCCAGGAAATCCCCAACCTTATGAATATTAATATTTTTCCATCTCTTAATGGTGGTGGAAGAGAGACAGGAAGATAGGTGCTTACAGCATCCCAAGGGAGCCTCACAATGCATGGCCGGTATTTCTTATTTTCGAAAACAAAATGCTATCAGTCCTGGGG
This sequence comes from Pleurodeles waltl, assembly GCF_031143425.1. Taxonomy (NCBI): domain Eukaryota; kingdom Metazoa; phylum Chordata; class Amphibia; order Caudata; family Salamandridae; genus Pleurodeles; species Pleurodeles waltl. The sequence goes on from NC_090444.1 coordinate 87,574,845, forward strand.
GCCTGCAAGGTCGTATATCACACTTCTTTGGTTGATTTGATTTCTTTATAGCCCTCACCAGGCTTTCACTGCCATAGCAGTGGAGCACATATAAAATAATAACATTTTCAAATGGGAAAATTTACATTGAAAATCTACGAATGTGCAGCACGGCAGAGGCTGAGTAAAAAGATTTGAAAGATGGAAAGGCAAGTCCTCTGCCTGACTCTGGAAACTGTAAAATCTTTTAGGCAAGCTCTAGAAGATTTTATTTTTTTATATAAATGACGTCAAGCAGCTCTCCGATTTATTTTTAAAAATAACCTCTAGTTTACAAGGGGCATTGTGAAAAAGAGGGGCAAGACGAACATTTTATTAAGAGATACAGGGCCTTTCAATAGAGTAATATTTTTGTTAATGATATAAAGGCCAATATATTTATGCTAGATTAGTTAAATCTGTTATTAATAATATAACATACGACCTGCCTGGGATGCAATTACTCCTTCAAAGGGCATGTTATGAGCCACATGTATGCTCTTGTGTTTGTCTCTCCTGCCCATCAAGCATCCCATCACCTGGAAAATACATCTCATAAAAGACCTGAACACACACCCAATTGAGAAGACACAAACTCACGCACTCTCACGTACACTCATGCGCACACTCATCCTTCTGAAACCAAACGCAAAGACATTGAAATGCCCCCTCTCTCACACATACTCAGTCCCCAATAAGCATTCAGTAGTTGACTTCCTGCAGCTGGTTATTGTGATTCTACAACTAATATGGATTTGAGCCTGTTTTTGCGCAGTCAAATGCACTGGGAGTTTTTTAGCCTAATGGGTGGCATTTCTCGTGCATTGAAGTTCAGAACCGCATTTTTGAGGCAGTAATGTTTATTTCCCATTGGACAAAAAGAAAAAAAGCAAACATGCTAATCTTCTTTTCTCCACACTTCACCCTGCAAATAGTCTGCAATTAAGAGAATCATCGTAAGTAAAATGTCCCCCTCACCTCCTCCAGAACAATCCAGCCTGCCCAGTCCCCTTCTTGGGCTCCCTTTGGACCTCTTCAGTACTGTGGCAGAGCAGAAACAGATGTGTTAATAGAAATGTTATGCTCCACACCATAAAAAAATATGTTAATTCCGTCCATGTTTACTGCAGACTTCCAGGGCTGACCATAGTCTGGAATCCAAACACTCCAGGCATTGATACTTTTTTGACTGGCTGAAAATAGGATGTAAAGATGAAAAATGTGAGCTTCTGAAGCCACCTTGGAGGGAAGGGCGGAGATACAGAAAAACTCCAAAACTGTAGTGGAAGCAGGACCACCACACACACATACGATGCTTTTTCAACTGTACTCTATTCCAAACTATGAACGGTTTCTCCTCCGCCAGGCGCAACAATGGATAGACGAATCAGTAGACATGTTCTACAAATGCCTCAAAGAACTTGCACACTCATGCACGTTACCCAGCGAAAAAGGTGAGATAAGAGCACAATTCATACAAGGGTGTGCATCAGTGAAACCATTGAGCACATAGTGCAAGAGCCAAGCATGTCCATGAGAGATATCCTGACCTCAGGGCGATCCAAAAAACTCTCTAAAGCGTGGGCACCCACATGGAGCCAGCTCACCTCTTCCTCATCAATGAAGAGCTGGTCAGTGCTATAGCCAAAGCACCCCGCAAGCTGAAGCCAGAAGCTCCCAAACAAAAAGCTACAGGCCAGCCATGCAGATGGTGTGGTGGTTCATACCCCCACGCTGGCAACTGCCCCGTAAGAGGGAAAACCTGCAGCTCCTGTGTAAAGCTCAACCATTTCTTCAAAGTCTGCCGCTCCAGCTCAAAACCATCTTCATCGCTGCCTAAAACCGCCGTCAGAGCAGTAGATTCCCACCCTGATACACTTGCTGAGAGTGACATGGACAATGATGAGCATGAGGTTGTCCACGTCATTCAAGCAATTGACCCACGCCTCACCACTCATCGCCCAACACCTGCATGATTGGTAGGAGATCAAGGCCACCCGGTCAATGATTTCATTGACACCGGAGCTTCCATAAACCTCATGGCTGCCTGCAATGTACCTGACCCTCCACCTCTGCGCTCCACTGGTGTTCAAGTCTATGCATTTGACAACCATACACCTTTGCGTTTAGATGGAGTATTTTAAGCTGACATCTCTCATGACACTGCCAACACCAGAGCAAAAGTCTCTTAGTCACAAGACAGTGAGGGACTCCTCCTAAGCTGCCAAACAGTGCAAGAGCTCAGACTGGTACTATTCTCCTTTACTGTGCATGCTAGCAATCTGGAGAGGCTGCTACTAGAATTCTCGCCTCTCTTTGAAGGCATTGTCTGTTTGGAGAGCAAAGTCATCCGGCTGCATATCAACGAATCAGTCGCCCCAGTGGCACTGCAACACCAACGTATAGCCTTTCTCCTTCGCCCAAAGTAGGGAAAGAGCTAAAACTCTTGGAGAAAGCAGTCATCATTGAAAGGGTAACTGGCCCCACACCTAGGGTCTCCCCCATCTTTGTTGCCAAAAAACCGAAGCAACCGATGCAGTATGCATCTGCATCGACATGAGAGTGCCAAACCTCACCATCAAGTTTGAATGCCATCTGACCTCGACCATGAACAACATCCTGGAAGAGCTTTTGGAGTCAAAGTTGTTCTCCAAGATGGATCTCAGGTCCGGGATCACCAGGTACCTCTGCATCCTGACTCTCAGACCATAACAACTTTCTTCATGCATATTGACCTCTGGGGTCTCACCTGGCTTAACCTCGGCATCTCCACCGCAACCAAAGTCTTTCAGCACATGGTCAAAGAGGATCTCAGTGGCCTCCCAAGAGGGCTGAATGTGAGTGGAGATATCCTGGTGCACGCCCGAAGCCTGGACAGTCACTTCACTCGCCTCCAAGCAGTATTCACCAGACTGAACAAGCATGGCCTCACTCACACTCCATCGGAAGAAATGTGAATTTCTGAGAAGCAACATCAGCTTCTTTGACTATTGATTCTCACACCAAGGGACTGATTGCGACCCAGGGAAGGTGCAGGATATTCAAAATGCACCAGCCCGAACATCAGTATCTGGTGTCTGCAACTATCTGGGCATGGTGACCTACTGCAGACATTTCAGAAAAAGTCTATCAGATTTCACTAGTCCACTTTGAGATCTTTCCAAGTCCACCAGCCCCTGGGTGTGGGGCGAGCAACAAGAGGCAGCTTTCAAAAACACATAGAAAGCACTATCTGCAGACATGACCCTAGAGTACTTCGACCCCCAGAAGGCCTCTTAATTGGCAGTGGATGCCAGCCCCACTGGACTAGGAGCACGGCTGGTGCAACATTAAGAATGTGGCAAGGGGGCCACAGTTGCATATGCAAGCCAGACTCTCACACCTACTGAGCAACAATACTCATAAATAGAATGGGAAGCTATCGCCATCCACTGGGGGTGTGGGCACTTCTACATATATCTATATGGGCATCCGTTTAACATCCTCACAGACTACAAGTCATTGCTTCTGCTATTCTGTGGATCCTCGTCAAAACCACCACAGAAGGTAGAAAAATGGACCCTGCAACAGCAGGAATTCAACTTCACAGTTGAACACCAGCTAGTTACTCGGTATCCAGCTGACTTCTTGTCCCGGCACGCTCCCCTGGCAACCTCTTTGGAAGCAAAAGAACCATGAGACACAGAAGAATAGGTCTGCCTGGTGGTCGACAGGTCCAAACTGATCCTGAGGTCCCTCAAAAAAGTGGTGGAAGCTACCAAGAGTGATGACTACCTGCAGGTAGCCATACAGTCAACAGTGTCAGGAGACTGGTGACCCCTCAGCTCCCCAGCTCCATACCGAACTGAAGACTCCAGGACGACGCTCAAATCTTTGTCTAATGTCCGACAAGAGCTGTCCATCACAGAGGAAGGTTGCCTCCTGTGTGTGCCATGGCTCATCCTCCTTGAGAGCCTGAGGCAATGAGCTATTCTCCTAGCACATGGAACCCATCAAGGCATAGTGAAGTCCAAAAATAGATTGAGGAGCAAGGTATGGTTTCCAGGCCTCGACCAAAGAGTGGAGGAACTGGTCATGACCTGCCCAGCTTGCCAAGCAACCGGAACACCAGACCCACCAGGGCCAGTCATCACGGAGGAAGGCTCCACAGCTTCATGGCAGAGGGTCAGTGCAGACTTCAGGAGCCTGCCAGATGGATCTCACATGCTAGTCATAGTGGTTTATTTCTCCTGATACCCAGAGGTAGAAATTGTCTCAAGCACGTCAGCGTAAGAAGTCATTTCAAAAACTGAAAAATTATGTTCACCGATGGTTTGTTTGGTGAGATCAGAACTGACAACGGGCCTCCCTTTCAGTGGGGACAAGTGGGTCGAGTATCTATGGTTCCGCAATATGAAACATCGTCACATAACACCTCAGTGGGCTCAAGCCAATGGGAAGGTCGGATGGTTTGTGAGAACACCAACAAAAGTTATCCACAGTGCTGTTGCTGTGACCCAGAACATTGAGAGTGCCATCTACAACTTCCTGCAAGAGTACAGACTGATACCCCACTTCACCACAGGGGTTGCCCAAAGCCAACTGTGTTTTGGACGAACCAAGACAGACACCATTCCCCACCATCTTAGGTGGGCTGAGCAACCACCTCCTCCAAACCACTCCGAAGCTAGAAGAGCTTGCAAAAATGAATATGCCTCCTGACAGCGGGGTGCCCAGCAACACAGCTCCATATTGGCAAGACAGTTCTAGTTAAGGACCACCATCCAGGAAGAAAGTCCAGACTACCTTTAGAGGAGGACCTCTGAACCGTTGTTGGCATAAAAGGTAACATGATAAACAGCTCAGAGAGGGACCAAAACTGCCACCCGAAACATTTCTCAAGTCAAACGAGCACCCTGGTCACTAAATAACGACCCCTGGGAAAGGAACATGGAGGAAAATGTGTCCCTGTCCAGTACACAGGAACCCAAGGACAGGGCAGACGTAGCCACAAAGAAAGATTGCCTCTTACCCAGCCTGGAGAGTCCCAAGATATTACACCACCCTTTCCAGGCACCAAAACTGATGCAGCAGCCCAGCCTTCAGTCAGAACTGAGGCCTCCAAAGAATCCGTTCCTAGTATTGGCTGAGGGTGTTACCACTGAGATCAACCCCTAGTCCCTCCAGGCGTTTTGCAGACTTCCTTGTTGACTGATAAATTACAAGCTGAACAGCGTCTACGTCAGAGCCTAAATTACGTTTTCACAAGTTAATTGCAACACTATGGCCCTCAGTATGACAGTGGCTGTAAATGCCACCTACCGCCGGGGTGACGGCCAGCAACTTACTTCTGCGGTGGCGAATATCCGTTCGCCATATTATGACACACACACACCAAACCGACAGAATACTGCCACATACACAAATCCGCCAGCCCAAAGGACAGTGTTAAAGTGTTGGTACTACCACCCATACCGTTACACCAACAAAACAACACTCACCACATTATGACCCACGCATCACCACAGCAGTCATTCAATGGTGGTAAACCATTGGCAGTATACACCGGCGCGCTCAGAATGGCCACCCAAATACAAAACAACACAACATTGGCCAATACCAAAAACACACACTTGACACTGATACACACACAACACCCACTCACCCATAGCACTATAAAACACACACCCACATTACACACAACCCTTTACGAATACCAATAAGCACCGCAAGACTAACACGAAGACCACTGAGACAACTACACACCACACACCACAAACACCCATTCATCCATCACGCACCCCACATCCCACCACATTACTTAACACCCTCTGAAAAACACACACCACACAACACCCACATCCCCACTAAGGCACCCCTGTTTCATAGATGAGGAGCTGCGGGTCATGGTGGAGGAAATAGTCAGGGTAGAGCCACAGTTGTTTGGAGCACAGGTACAGCAAATATCCATTGCCAGGAAGATGGAGCTATGGCGGAGAATCGTGGACAGGGTGAACGCTGTGGGACAGCATCCAAGAACAAGGGATGGCATCAGGAAGACGGGGAAAGGTACGTTTCGTGGCAGCAAGGCACCAACTTGCCATCCAGAGGACTGGCGGTGAACCCTCATAGCTCACAGCATGGGAGGAGCAAGTCTTGGCAATACTGCATCCTGAGGGACTCACTGGAGTAGCTGGAGTACTGTACACTGTTGAGTCAAGATTTACTACTCATCACCCCCCATACTTGCATGCCATCACACCTCCTCACCCTCACTCCCATCACTCCACTCTATCCGACACACTGCACCTACACATGTGACTAACCCCAATGCCAAGCCCTGCATGCTATACAAATGCATGGACAGCCTTCCCAGATCTGCATGTACACCCATCACCAAAGTATGCACAGCGTGGACAACTAACAATCCCATAATACATCACCATACACAAACAAAGGTGGTAGGGCAACAGCAACGATAGAGGGGAAGCTATGGATGTACAATATCTTACAGACATGAAGTATAATACATCACTTACATCCCCACAGGTGCCCTAGCCAATCTCAGCGGCGAGGAGGTGCCACGACTATCCAGTCCCCCAACAGAAGATGCCCCAGTGATGACAGTAACTCTGGACTACCTGGCCCATCAGGGACCACTGGTCAGTCGGCCACCCTAACCCACTCACAGTCCACCACAGGCCCTCCCCCATCAGTATCCAACACCAAAGCACCCACCCAGCGTCCACATACCTCTGTCTCCAGGATACGTCAGTCAGCAGTGTGCCCACCTGTACAGGGACCCCAGTCCACACCTCACCCCCAAGACAATTAGGTACCTGTGGTCAGTGGCAGTGGGCACACTGTTCAGGGGACACAGGCACAGGGGAACAGGGACACTGGGAGGACCACTGTGCGTCAGGGGGAGGACAGGCCCAGGGAACTGACTCTCCAGGAGGCACTCACTAATCTCCTGGGTGCTTACCAACAATCTCAGGACAAGATGGGCCAGATCCTTACCAACATGCAGGAGAACAAGTGGCTGCAGGAGGTACACCATCAGGAGATCAGGTAGGATTTGCAGGACCTCAACACCACCATGGTCTCCATAGCAGCGGTGCTGGCAGATATGGCCAACATCATGAGGGAATGGCTGGCACACCAGTGGGCCCCTACCACTAGGCAGTCCACTGACCAGCCCACCGCTTTTTCTGCAGCTAGTGGGCAGGAGGCCCTGCCACAGGACCCACAGGCCACCAGCACCCCTCTCCCTGCAGAAGGTAAACCACCCCGCAAACATTCCCTGCGACCCAGACAGATGCCAGAGACACTTGCTAAGACCAAGACCACCACCAGGAAATGAGACACTCCTGAATGTCCCCCTTGTGTCCCACCCTATCACTTTGTCCACTTTGAACTGCCTTTGCTCCCCTTCCTATGGCCCCTTGGACACTGGACCTGTGCTACAGACAGACTGGAACTATACCCTGGACTTACCTCTGCCATCACCCCATTCCATTGCACTATTCCATCAATTATTTTCACTACAATAAACACCCTTGAACACAACTTCAGTGAAAGTGTTTTATGTGATGAAAATGTGCATATATGGAAACAGTCACATCATGTGCATATGATCTGAACACTGTGATAGCATACATTTAATGACCTGTAGCTGTCTGTAGTCATCACATTAGAAAATAGTTGTGATATCACCAACATCTGCAAAACCTAGAAGCCATAGGTGACAGTAAGTAGAGATGCAAATGAAGTGAATGCCATCCTGCTACAGCCACACAGAAAACATCAATAATCAGAGGAATGATCAGTTCCACTATCCAACCTGTGTGTCATTAGAAGTATTGGCGTATAACTGATGTTCTGTTGTCCACATCCTCATCCTCTGCCTCCTCATCCTCACTGTCCTCAGGGTCCACTGCTGCCACAGGGGCATTTCCAGTCTCCTCCTCCTGCAGATAAGGCACATGTCATCTGAGGGCCAGGTTGTGCAACATGCAGCATGCCACTACTATCTGGCAGACCTTCTCGGGTGAGTAGCACAGGGATCCACCTGTCAGATGGAGGCATCTGAACCTGGCCTTCAGGAGGCCGAAGGTCTTTTCAATAATTCTCCTGGTTTGCCCATGTGCATCATTATAACGATTCTAAGCCCCTGTCCTGGCATTCCTCACGGGGGTCAGAAGCCACGATAGGTTTGAGTAGCCATAGTCACCCGCAAGTATTGAGGGACAAACATTAGCCTGACACAATAGTATGGGGTTAACACCAGAAGGCATACATTGACATACATTGGGTGGGGAGTCAGGCTCCCGAATTAGCCACACCCTGTGCCTCTGTAGTTGTGCCATCACATTTGGGATGCTGCCATTCCTCAGGACGAAGGTGTCATGCACCGACCCAGGATACTTGGCAGTGACGTGGGAGTTGTACTGGTCAGCCAGGCACACCATTTGCACATTGAGTGAGTGGAAACTCTTCCGATTTCTGAACACCTGTTCATTCTGGCAGGGGGGGACAAACGCAACATGTGTGCCATCAATCACCCCAGTAATATTGGGTATATGTCCCATTGCATAGAATCCTGCTTTCACAGTGGTCAAATCTTCCACCTGGGGGAAAGCAATGTAGCTGCACACGTGTTTCACCAGGGCAGACAAAACCCTTCCGAGCACGATTGAGAACATTGGTTGTGACATTCCTGCTGCCAAGCCCACTGTCAATTGGAAAGAACCAGTTGCCAGGAAATGGAGCACTGATAGAACCTGTACAAGAGGGGGGATCCCAGTCGGATGACGGATAGCTAATATCAGAAAAGGCTCCAATTGAGCAAACAGCTCTTTGATAGTGGCCTTGTCCAATGTATAGGTGATTATTATGTGCCTGTCCTCAAGTGTAGTAAAAGTCCACAAGGGTCTTTACACTGGGTCGTGTCCCCTCCTCTGATTCCTCTGCAGTGGTAGGTATCTAAGGGACACAAGAGTGAGTAGGGTGTCACAATTTGAACAATGGAACCACCAACTCAGTATACATAGAGCAGTAACGTGATGGGACAATGGGAATGGCAATGTTTGTGCAAATTATAGAAATGACGCAGTTCTAGATTATCTGAATGTTGTCCACCACCATAAAATGGCAACCGCCTGTCCTGTATGTAGGGACAGGTGTAAGTGAGGTAACTCCGCCGGCGTTGGGCGTCATGGTGGAAGGCGGTTTTGCACTGCTGTGCTATTCCTCATTGGATAATATGGGGCTCTATGGAGTACAGTGGCCAATGGGGATCCCCTGCGGCAGTGAAGGTGTACACCGCCAGAGACGTGACTGCCATTTTCTGTCTATAACCTCACTTGATTCCTGACTTTCCACAGGACAACACCTACACTGCGTGTGCTGCTGTGACCTGTGTCTGGATCCTGCCATGGCCCATGTGACTGATGAAAGGGCCCCTGCCTTCACTTCGGAGGAGTTGGAGTGCTTGGTGGATGGGTTCCTACCCCAGTATGAACAGCTGCATGGGCCTCCAGATCAACAGGTGAGTACACCTTGGGCACGATGTGTGTGACAAGGTTGCATGGAGATGTGTGCGCAAGCATTGTGTCATTTGGGGGGGTGGTTTGGCTGGTGGTAGTGTACATGGTGGGTGCTGGGTGATGTGTGTGCCAATGGAGATGGACAGGGATTTGTGGGCCAGGCTAGATTGTATTTGTAGTGGTGAGCTCCTGTCTGTGTTTCCCCTGCAGGTCAGTGCCCATTAGAAGAAGGGATTGTGGCGTGTCATCACCAAGGACATACGGACCCTGGGGGTCTGCAGCAGGCGGAGCACCCACTGTAGGAAAAGGTGGGAGGACCTGGGATGCTGGGCCCGGAAGACCGCGGAGGCCCAGCAGAGGATGGCCTCCCAACGAGGGCAGGGTGCCCGTCGGAACCTGACCCCCCTGATTGCCCGCATAGTGGCAGTGGCCTACCCAGAGCTGGATGGGCACTTGAGGGCATCACAGCAGCCACATGGAGGTGAGTACAGTGGGCGTTACAACTATAATTGGTAGGTGGCATGGGATCCTGGTGGTGGGAGTCAGTTAGTGGGTGGAGATCGCAGCGTGATTTACCTCAAGGGTAATGGTTGAACTGCTAAATCTGGTAAACTAGCTAGGTTGCATTCCATGTCAGAGAGGGCTTAGTGACTCCCAGGAGGGGTGCAGTTGGCGGGGGTTGGCTCACATTTTGCTGTGGTACCTAGCCAATGGAATGCAAGTGCGATGCATGGTGCTCAATCCTGATCCCTGTGTATGACGGTAATGTGTATGCCATCTGTGGTGTTGGTGCTGCAATTGACCCAGCGCTCCCTTTCTCTCTCTCCCCCTTTTTTCTTCTGTCATCCTGTCCATGTGTGCATTAGCATCATCTGGCAGAGGAGCAGGGGCACCAGCGACAGAGGGAGCTGCATCCCACAGGACCCAGGAGGCAGAGTCCACTGACAACAAGGGGACCAGTGGACGGAGGGCAAGGGGATCACCACGGTGGAGACAGGAGGTGACAACACTGGCTCAGATTCCTCCTCTGATGGAAGCTCCCTGGTGGTGGCTGAAACCTCTGGGACCACCCCAACTACAGGTAAAGACGCCACCCCCGTACCAGCACCGTCCTCCCAGTAGCCTCTCACCTTGTTGCCCGTGCCTGCTCACCCAGGAGGGTGGGCATCTCCTTCGCCCCAGGCACCTCAGGCCCTGCTCCAGTGAGCCCTGCTGCCCTCAGTAAGGAGGCTATTGACCTCCTGAGATCCATCTCTGTAGGGCAGTCAATCATTGTGAATGCCATCCAGGGGCTGGCATCCCAGATGCAGCAATGCAATGCATTCCTGGAGGACATTCACGGTGGATTGGTGGTCCAACAGAGATCGTTCCAGGCTCTGGCCTCCTCTCTGATGGCAGCCATTGTCCCTGTTCCTACCGCCCCCCCTCCAACTACAACCCAGTCCCAATCTCCTCAACCTGAACCCATCCCATGCACACATACAGACAAGCATGCACACAAAACATCACACTAGAGTGGCACAAACAAACACAGGCAGCACATTTCAGGCCACAAGCACTCACACAAACAACAGACAGCTGCACACACAACAACATCCACTGTCTCCACTGTCTTCCCCTCCTCCCCCCGCACTGTCACATCCACACTCACACCTGCATGCACTGCATCAACAGCCACCACCCCCATCACCACGCCAAGCAGCACACACACCTCACTTGCAGACCCCTCCACAACATCCATCCACGCATCCCCTGTGTCCTCTCCCACCCTGTCTGCCCCCTCTCCTAAGAGACACAAATCCACGCACTCAGACACCCAACAGCCATCCACCTCGCGTCAGCACACTCCCCATGCACCCAAGTCTAGCAGAGATTCACCTCCAGCAACCACTCCCTCAACTTCCACTCCCATCCCTCCTCCCTCATCCCGCCCCACTGTCCCTAAGAAGCTTTTCCTTGCCCGACTTGACCTCTCCCCCTTCACCCCCCGTCCTGCCCGTAAGAGCCGGGTCACAACGACCCAGCCCAGCACCTCTGCTAAACAGTCCACGGGGACAGCGGAGGCACCTCCTAGTCATGGAGGCAAGAAAGAAAAGGATCTCACTCCAGCACCCAAGAGCGGGAAGGATCCCACTCCACCATCCAAGAGAGGGAAGGATCCTACTCCCCCACCCAAGAGAGGGAAGGATCCCACTCCACCACCCTAAAGAGGGAAGGATCCCACTCCACCACCCAAGAGAGGGAAGGATCCCACTCCAGCACCCAAAAGAGGGAAGGATCCCACTCCAGCACCCAAGAGAGGGAAGGATCCCACTCCACCATCCAAGAGAGGGAAGGATCCTACTCCCCCACCCAAGAGAGGGAAGGATCCCACTCCACCACACAAAAGAGGGAAGGATCCCACTCCACCACCCAAGAGAAGGAAGGACCCCACTCCACTTACTAAGAGAGGCAAGAGGCCCCCTCCTACAGCAGTGGGCAAGAAGCCCCCACCTCCAGCTGGGGCACAGCAGCCCTCACCTCCAGCTGGGACACAGCAGCCCTCATCTCCAGTTGGGACACAGCAGCCCTCACCTCCAGCTGGGACACAGCAGCCCTCACCTCCAGCTGGGACACAGCAGCCCTCGTCTCCAGCAGAGGGCATGTAGGCCACCCTCCAGGGACTGTTGTACAAGGGGCCCCCTCCAGAAACAGTGGGCAAGTTCCCCACCTCAGAGTCTGTGACCTTGCACTCCCCAGCAAAGGATACTGGGCATGGAGCCCCCTCCAGAACCAGTGGGCAAGTTCCGCACCTCAGAGACTGTGACCTTGCACTCCCCAGCAAAGAGAAATTGTCATGGAGCCCCCTCCAGAACCAGTGGGAAAGTTCCCCACCTCAAAGACTGTGACCTTGCACTCCCCAGCAAAGAGATATGGGCATGGAGCCCCCTCCAGAACAAGTGGGCAAGTTCCCCACCTCAGAGACTGTAACCTGGCCCTCCCCAGCAAAGGATAATGGGCATGGAGCCCCCTCTAGAACCAGTGGGCAAGTTCCCCACTTTAGCTGAGGAGCCCCCAAATCCCCTTCCCCCTGAGGTGCCTGGCTATTCCCAATATGATGCCCTTGAACAGTGTAGTGTGGATTTTGTCAGGGAACAAGTTGGGCCTTGGACTGTGCCTTGTGGCCATGTGGGCCTTTTGTAATTTGGACTGGCCATTGGCCCTTTCTGAACAGTGACTCATATTTGTCTTGTCACATGGACAATATGGTGGCTGTTGGCATCAAATAACACTATCAGTCCTGGCTAAATGTTGTCCTTGCATTATTATGATGTGTGTCCTGTGAGACTGGTTTTCCTCTGCTGCTGGTTGTGTGTTTGTGTATATGGTGTGTGTTGTGCATGTCACTCTCCTTTTCTTCCCTCCCTCCCTTGTGTGCTAGGCAGCTGTACTCACTGTCATCGTCTTCGTCAGCGTTGGTGTTCCAGGTGGTGCATGGCGTAGAAGAAAACGGGAAGACATGAAGTTCTGGTTCCATGGCAGCATTGGTCTTCTCTGTGTCTCTGATGGTGAGTCTTTCTTCTTCTCTGTTCTGTTTCCGCCAGGGTTTTGATGGCGTTGGTACCGCCCCGGAAATCCTGGCAGTTTGCTATGTCATAATATGGTGGGCGGTACCTTGTCTTCTGCCTGGCTGTTGATGGCTACCGCCGTGGTCAGTGGTGTTAACACCCTGGCGGTTGATGTGATACATTGCCTGTCTATGGGATTTATCGCCGCAATGGTCATAATTTGGTGGTAATTACTGCCAGCCTGTTGGCGGTGTTACTGCCACTTTAACATTCACCTCCATTATCATAATGACCACCTATGCCCGTGTGTCCTTCCTGTGCGTCCTCTAGTGCGTGTATCACCAACGCTGCAAGGTCCTATTTTAAGGTTGAGCGCGCAAACGCTTTGACCTGTTGTAAGTATTGTGGGCTTTTAACCACACCAACCGCACTCCCATTACACTCACTCGTTCGTGGGCGTACCTTTCAAAAATCCTTTGTTATCATTGGTAAATGCTTCATGTTTGTCCCTCCTTGGGGCGGTTTTGTTACCGCCTTGGACATCGATCCTGTTACATGGCTAATTGCACTTTTGCTGATGCGTTTGACTGCGAGCAAACTTATTTTTCCTTTTGTGTCCTTCGCGCTCATGGCGGCTGTGGCGTTTTGAATCAGCTTACTTATGTCAACTGTTTAACTTTTCATTTTTAATTTAAGTGGCAAGAAAAGTCCAGTTAAAAATTTACAACGCTATTTATTAGTGCTAACTCGAGCAAACGTGCGAGCCATTGCATTGCAAATTCTTGTTATAAAAGCGCTTATTTTAGCACCAACTGTTTTGTCATTCGGCGCTATACAATATCTACATCACACACTTTTTCTAGTGACAACAGTGATGGCGCATCAGAACCTTAATAAGTAAACTTACAAGGAGACGCAAACAGGACAATGAACCTTTGGACCGCGTTTGGAGACTTCCCAGTACGAAATGTCCTCTTCAACACCATCAATCAATAAGTCAATAGATATTTAACAATAACCAACCAAAAATCAATAAACAATCAATATGAATTAGCAATTCTGACACACCATGACCTTTCAGTCGTGAATAACAACCCCAGTTTAATATAGCCTTAGAACCCGCCGTAGCGGGCTCTACCGGCTATTAAAGGCCCGCTCCCGAGTTAAATGCCCGAGCCGAAGGCGAGGGCATTTAACAAGGGAAAGGGCCTTTAATAGCCGGTAGAGCCCGCTACGGCGGGTTCTAAGGCTATTAGAACATTCTGCCACTCAGGGCAGAATGTTCTCTTAAAATAAACAAATTGCTCACGGAGCCCCAAGGGGATTAGAATCTCCTCCGGCTCCGTGAGGCTTTGTTCACAGCTGCTGCTGTGAACAAAGCCTATTGGAATGTTGGCGCTGCGGGCTTTTACCGGCTAGTAAAAGCCCGCAGCACTCCATTGTTTTCAATGGAGCCCCCAACATTCCAATGTTCTAATTGAAGTTAGAACATTTATTTCCCTATTGTTAACAGACTAATATCAAGTAGGCTGATCTCATTAGCAATATACACAACAAAATCAATACATGAATTACGTACATCCAGATTATAATGTGCACCATTAATATAAGTCAGTTTAGCAGAGTTTCATTAGTACATGAATCAACAAAGCAAGAACTCAGTCATTTGTCTATTTGCGTAAGATCTCCGTGAATAACTCAACTAACCACAAATTAGCATTAGCATGTTGGGCTTCATGCAAAACAATTTAGCAACACAAATTTAGAAAACATCTGAACTAAGGCCTCTATCAAAACCAGCAGTTGGTACCTAGAAAGGAAAAGCAAACAGACAATCACAATTTGCATTGGTTAGTTACTGATCCACCAGTTCAGCAAACAGCGTCAGTCTTCGTCCTCAGGACATCAGTCGATTTACCATCAGCAGAGTTCGGACGGGACAAAGTCTTTAGCATTGGGGTAGGCAAGAGTCTCTTTCAAGACGCATAAGATAGCATAGCTAAGGAATGATCACTTCCCTCAGTAGAGGAAAAGTCGGCATCAGGCAAGGATGGGTAGAGGATGGTTTCTAAAGTTCTCCGAACAAACAGAAAAGTCTCAAAGAAATGGGCAATCGCCAGGGCAGGAATGCTCTGAGAGAAAAGGCTCTAAGAGGAATGCTTGATTTCTCCTTGTGTATGTCCATTAAGTCAAAACTGTCCAACAATCCCTCAATTCCCTATTGGATCAAATTTGGTGCATCGTTATCTTCATCCAATTAGTTCAAGTTTATTCTTCCAGAAACCTCGACAATTCACTGTTCCCAGGTCACGGATAGGTCCATTTCATTGACGCCTCCAATGGTTCGAATGTCAGGTGATGATTTGCTACACTAGCGTTCCAGTCAGAGTTCCCATTGTTCTCTCCTAGTATAGTAACCTTGTCCTTGTTGTGATTTACACTGTTGCAGTTAGCAAGAACATCGTCTTCATGCAAGCCGGTTCTCATGAGAAAGAATTCGACTGCAGATACACACACATAGCTTCTGAAAAAGTATAACTTCGCGTCCTTCAGGAAAACAGCATTAAACCAGTTAGAAATACAATTAAAAAATGAGGCCAGGCAGCTAGGCCACAGCCCTCACTAAAGTTAGGCCTACATTAATATAAAGCAAACTCCTAACAAGAAACCTTAATTATGACATACTAGTACAAAATTAAACCCATATTGCATAACATTTCAACATTAATAAGCAGTTTCATCAGTCTTCGTATATAGTGGTGACCACTCCCTGTGGGCACCTTTCAGATGCGTGCATTATTTCATCTACGTTAAACACATTTTCTATGCAGTTTCAGCACACAATATGTAAGCAATTGCATTAATATTTCTTGTTAAAACACACGCGTCACCAACAGCAATAATGATTGAATAGTGACAGAATGTAGGACAAAGGTGGGGACACAATTCTACGTCAGGACCGGAGGCTTCGGATTATGCTTTCTCTCTCTTCACTGCAAAAACTCGGCAGCCAATAAAACTTTAACAAAACAAAGAACTACATTTCCCATGAAACCCAGTAGTTTGAGTCCACCAATCACAGGGCACCTATCTGTATATCAGTCCATTTACACACAGTCCTTCCTCTTTCTTTGCTGCTGCAGCCAGAGATAAGTTGTTTCTTGATTCACTGTGTATTTATGTACATATGCTTGTTGATTATTTAAAGACACACAGCGTGGAGCCGGAGCGGGCTCTGCACGCGTCGCAGTGTCTGTTCCTTTTAGCGTGCCCGTTTTGTAGCCTTTTATGGCCCCTTCTTTCCGTTTCTGAAGGGCCCAGCGTCTGGCTGGTAGGCGTGGCTGGAGGTCAGCTTCGGAGTTGTTCCGACTCCCAGACCGCGTCGCGTATCAGAGGACAAGTCCCCTTTTTATTTCTGCGATCGCGCATGCGTCCACCTCACTTTCTCTTTTTTCATAGAGAACGAGGTGTTCGCAGCGCGCAAAGTACGGAACAAAGCTATTTTTAGCTCATTTCGCCTCTGCATAGCAGAATCTGAGCCCAGGAACGCCCGACGGGGCGATTATACGTTTAAAGGCTGTGCCAAGGGGATTTATGCAGGGGCTCCTTCCACCTTTAATTAAATTGCTGTGTGATAAAGAAAAATAAAGAAATATATTAAACTCATCATTCCCTGCTGGGGAGTATTGTTTCCCCCCGTGATCTCCTCCATAATCCTTTACTTGGGCGTACTTCGCTGGAGAGGATGACTTTTATCAGGACCACCCTGACACTATTGATGACCATATGGAGGAAAGACTAGTGGAAGCTCTGGGCTACCATGTCCAGGATTCCGTAAATCAGGCTCTTATTAATGCACTTAAACCCTTTGCTCAGCCCTTGAGACGTTTTGGGCAGCGTGAATTGAGGGGTCGCCCCTTACTTGATGCTGGTTTGCAACCCGACCAGCTCTCTGATAAGGGTATGACCCAGGGAGCCTTAAAAAGACCCTTATCCTCTGCGGATATACTAGCAAATATGGCAGCTTCTATGATGCAGGATCATGGCTATGATGTGTACTCCTCTTTGAACACGTCTGATACAGGCAGAGAGGCCTCTTCTAGGCCGGAGGGTCTTTCATCCTCTTCTCCTTCCTCCGACTCGGACCAGGATCAGGAGGATCCCAAACCAATGGAGAAGCGTAAGCACAAATCCCATAATACTAAGGAGCGCAGCTCTTCTCTCCGCAACCTTTCCTTTGACCCTGAAAGTATAATTCACCCCAGGTCTTCAGAGTGGCTTACTTGTGAGGAGGTTGCCCAATACGTACAAGATCACATCAGAAAAGGGTTTGACCGCGAGGTACGGAACACTCTGCATTCAGAATGACCTCGTCCCTCCCTTATGGATAAAGTAGCGGAGACCCCGGATCTGGACCCGAATGTGGCCACTTTCCTGCAAAAGTTTTGCAAGGATCCTAAAAAAGGACGAGATCGCGCCTGGAAGAATTGCCAGGACAGGCTCCTGGATATTTCGGGTCCCATCACAAAGATTCTGGATTTAGCCGTCCAGGCTAAAGAGTCTGATTCTTCTTTGGATCCTCAGACGGTTTTAGAGTGGGCTCAACGAGCTATATGTCTGCTGGGCAATGCGAACTGTGCCATGTCTACTGAACGTAGACGCTCCTTCCTTATGAGAATTGACCCCAAGCTAGCAGAACTGGCCCCCAATGATGCAGGTCCTGCAGCAAATGGCATATTATTTGGCAACAAGTTTGTGAAAGATTTAGGAAAGTATGTTGCCACTTCCTCTGCCTTGGACAAGGCGCAATCCTCTATGAGAAAGATGTTTAATAGAGGCCTTTTTGCCAGGGCCGGACACTTTAGAGGCCGAGCGCCGGGCCGTGGTTTCAATCAGGCCTCCGGAAACTACAATCAGCAAGGATATTACTTCAGATCTGGATTCTATCCCTCTCGAGCCCGCAGAGGTAGAGGAGGTGGCTACCGTAAAAGAGGCGGCTCCAACTCCGCTGAAGCGCCCTCCACAGGTGAGAATTATTCAGTTTTCAGAAGTTTTTCTAGGAGGGAGATTGAGAGACCATGTAGTAGCATGGGAACGTGTGTCACAGGACCCGTGGGTCCTTCAAACTGTACCAGGGTACAAGATAGAGTTTTATACCCCTCCACGTCAAATGAATTTTCCATGTCCCCATCTTTTTTCCCAGACAGAAGGTTCTTTCATAGATGACGAAATAGCGCATCTGCTTCAGAAACGCGCCATTTGCCGCTCCGACCCTCAACCGAACGGGTTTGTAAGTTTGTTTTTTCTGGTTCAGAAAAAAGGAGGCGGGTCGCGATTAGTACTCAATCTGAAGGAATTCAATTCTTGGGTTGTCTACCGCCATTTCAAGATGGAAGGTATCCATCTATTAAGAGACCTGCTTCTAGAGGGAGATTTTTTAGTGAGGTTAGACCTAAAGAATGCTCATCTTACGGTTCCCATATTCGAGCCTCATCGTTGGTTCCTCCAATTCTGTTGGCAAGAGATTTGGTACGAATTCTCCGTCCTTCCTTTCGGTCTGTCATCCGCTCCTTGGTGTTTTACCAAACTTTTAAGACCAGTAGTCCAACTTCTCAGAGAAAGAGGGGTTCGTCTCATTATTTATTTGGACGACATTTTGATCATGGCTCAATCAGAGGAGTCAGTCCTTCTTTACCTGTCCTGGACGATCCATCTTCTACAGGACCTAGGATTCCTGATCAACCTAGACAAATCAGTGATAACTCCGTCCAGAGTTTTTGAATTCTTAGGATTCCAGGTAGATTCCATCAAAGCTCAATTATTGTTACCTCTGACAAAGAGGAGATCTATCAAGAAAGAATTGAGGAGAGCCCTTGCCTGTCAGACTATATCATTGAAGACCCTTGCTCGCCTAGTGGGCCTGTTGGCTTCTTCAATCCAAGCAATATTTCCAGGGCCTCTTCATTATCGCACTTTACAACGCCTGAAGATTCTTCATCTTCGCAAGGGCTTGTCATATGCGGAACAGATTGTGCTGTCAGACGAAGCCAGGACAGAGATCAATTGGTGGCTAGCACACATGGATGCCTGGAACGGCAGAGCCATTTTCTCCCCGAGTCCGGAAGTGATTAAAGAATCGGATGCCAGCCGGTGGGGCTGGGGGGCTCGCTGTAGCTCGGCTCAAACGGGGGGCCGTTGGTCCCAGGAAGAACTGTCTCTTCACATCAACTGCCTGGAGTTATTAGCAGGGGCTTTTGCTATTCGATCCCTGTCTCCTCGGCAAGCAAAATGTTGTACTCTTCTTCGGATGGACAACATTTCAGCAGTTCAGTATATCAACCGACTAGGGGCGACCAGGTCTTGTGTTTTAGTGGAGATTGCGAAGGAGTTTTGGCAGTTCTGCCTTCTTCATCACATATCGGTGACAGCTGAATATATTCCGGGCCGAGCCAATCTGATTGTAGACTGGAACTTGCGTTTCCTCAGGGATGGCAGCGACTGGAAGCTGAGCCCTTTAATCTTCAGCAAGTTGAATGCTGTATGGGGTCCTTGCAGGATAGATCTTTTTGCCTCGAGACTCAACACTCAACTGACTCGCTTCTTCAGCTGGAGGCCGGACCCCTTGGCGTCCGGGACCGATGCGTTTCTCCAGTCTTGGGAATCGGGAATGCTTTATGCGTTTCCCCCTTTCATCATGATTCAGAGAGTACACTCTCAGGTGAGGAGACAGAAGGCGGAATTAGTTTTAGTGACGCCCATTTGGAAAGCGCAACCTTGGTTCCCATTGGCGATAGTGACGATTCCGCAGGACCCTCTTCTGTTGTTAGATCCAGTTGGATCCCCTCACCCTCTGATATGGAGGGGACAGTTGTCCCACATGACGTGGAGAATTTCCGGAGACGCAGGCAAGTACCTGGAGTTTCGGACAGCGCAATTTTTTTTCTTGTCTCAATCCTGGGCTCCTTCCACTCACAAACGCTATCAATCTGCCTGGAAAAGGTGGGTGTGTTGATGCAATGAACGAGGTGTTGATCCCTTGGGGTCCTCCATTGTTATGATTGTCAATTTTCTTTCTGAGCTAGCTTTTCAGGGTCTGGCTTATAGAACCATTAATAACTTTAGATCGGCAATTTCAGCAGGTCATCCCCATTTAGAAGGGAGACCGACAGGGGAACACCCGCTGGTTTGTAAGCTTCGTTGGGGAATTCGCATGACCTCACCTCCTCAACCTAAATATTCTTCACTTTGGGATGTAGATCATTTTTTAAAGTTTTTAAGATCATGGCCATGCAACGAGGATCTCTCTCGTAAGCAACTTTCAGCAAAATTGACTATTTTATTGTGTCTATTATCCTGTCGGAGAGTTTCGGATGTTCGTGCACTGGATCTGGCAGGTAGAGTATTTACTCCTTCAGGAGTTTCCTTTTCTATTACCAACCGTACAAAGACGTCTTCCAGATGTGTTTCTTATCCAGCTTTTCCTCATCATCAAAAATAATGTATTGTGAAATGTTTAAAAGCCTATGAGAAATGTACTAGAGAAGTACGCAGGAATAATCAGGGGCAATTGTTGATTTCCTTACAAAAACCTTTTGGTCTTGTTTCTGCAGCAACGTTGGCACGCTGGGTTCGCTGGATCCTACAAGAAGCGGGTATAGATATTTCTAGATTTGGAGCACATTCGGTTAGAGGTGTGATGGCCTTTAAGTCGTTCTCGTTACGAGGATATTATGAGAGCGGCTGATTGGTCATCAGATTCTACATTTAAAGTCTTTATCGTAAACCAATTGTTGACGTAGTATCAACTGTTGTTAATGCTTTCAACTAGCATAATCCGAAGCCTCCGGTCCTGACATAGAATAAAAAAGTTTCTAGCTATCGCGTCAAGAATTTTCAATTCTATTAAGGACACGGAGGCGAGGATTATCCCGCCCAGTGGAGAGACTGTAATATATGTTTTGTTGGATGATGGAAAGTGTATTAAAACATTGTTATTACAGATTGACTTGCCCCCCCCCTTGTGAAATATATGGATCTATTGAGTTCCAAGAATATTATTATGACTTATTTTTGTTCCTAGGTTCAGAAAACAAGGGAGTTTGATTGCGTCTGAATCTTGCAGATCCGGTCCAGTTATGATCATTCGGAGTCCTGATTTATCCTTGGACGATCGTCGAGGTGCAGCTCAGTTCTACGCTGTGCGATTTGGGAGAAGGTTCCGAAGTGTCCAGTGTGGTTTCAAGTACTCTTATATTTTATCGCAAAGAAAGAGGAAGGACTGTGTGGAAATGGACTGATATACAGATAGGCGCCCTGTGATTGGTGGACTTAAACTATTGGGTTTTATGGGAAATGTAGTTCTTTGTTTTGTTAAAGTTTTATTGGCTGCTGAGTTTTTGCAGTAAAGAGAGAGAACGCATAATCCTCGGCTCCGTGTCCTTAATAGAATTGAAAATTCTTGACGCAATAGCTAGAAAGATTTTTTTTCACAGGGATCATAAAATGACACGGATAACTCGGGGCCTAAACATAGCCATGATCCCTTACTGTGATCACGTGCTCTTATCGCAGGGCCCCTCCCTGTGCTTGAATTTTGTGACTGCAAAGAACACGGTGAGACCAGTGTTGTTGCACAGGGGTCAGAGGCGGACGGACCCAGGAGGGACCCCCGGAATGTGCCCTTTGCATTCTTGAGGTCTAGTCAGAAGTGGGCACAGTGAAGTGAACGGGGTGTCTGGGTTAAAATCACGTTTTAAATCCGATTTAACAGGCACGTTTGGGTTTATAAACGAAAAGCACCTTAGTCGTCATGGAGTTTGCAATGTTTAGTAGCATTCCAGAAACAGCTCCTGGAAACCGCGGAGTTCAAAAGGAACGTTTTAGTATCTGTCCAAAAAAAACATAATAGTGGGACTTTGTTGCTGACGTGGAAGCAGAGACTCACAAACAACAGGTACTGCAATTCTGATCGCAGCAGCATCACCCAGCGCAGAACTTTTGAGCATTTTGGGTCAGCGATATCTCACTTCAGTCCATGCAGAAATAACAAGCATTGGCAAAGCCAATGAACACACTTAATGAGTTAATGAACGCAAAGACAGGCATACACAGACGCTGGTTGCAAGACTTAGGAAGTATCTGAACTAAAAAGTCGTACATGTGAAGTTAAAACCTGGAATGAATGTGCATAGTAATTGTCACTGACATGGGCCAAGCTATGATCTCAGTAGGGTACAAATAACCCACCTTTGCTGGTGCTTATTCTGAGAGCTGGCATGAATTATACTTCAGCTTTCCAATAATGAATCATATACTGAAAGACTGACTTGCTTTGCCACCACATGGCATCAGAATCCACTGGGATGGCAGCTTCGTGTTGTCAGCTTCCCATGCATAGAAGCACTTTAATATACTCTGGCTATGCCCTTGCTTTCAGGGGTATTTGCCATAAATAGGGATGCACAATCCGCATGTCTTGACAGCTCTCAGTCATGGGGCATGCCTTTGGGCAAAGAAACAAAAGCAGGAGGGTAACGAAGGCTTCCGTGCCATCAATCTTCATTTCAAAATAAAAACAAAAGCAGAACGTGAGTGAAGGCATCCTTGTTTCATCTGACAAAGTGTGGTGAGCATTGGATAACAAGGAGCATTAATTACAGTGCTACTGTGCTCAGTGCTTAATTTGTAAAAAACATTAAGTGCCAGGGCCCAAGGTATGACTCACTGGCCCACTGCAGCTGGAACAACCCACGTCTCTTTTTAAATGGAGGTTTAAGTTCAATATTTACCTTTTTTAAAGCTATATTAAATAGTGTAATGCTCCACTAATGAACGTTGCTTAAAAATGCACACACAGGGCTACCATGTGTTGGTTTCTCAGAAGTGCTGCTTCTGAACACCAGAAAACACTGGCACGAATTAAGCACTGGCTATGCTCCTATGTGAAACAAGGTTTGGATACCAAGGGGACCTTCACACCTGACCTGATTTTGTTTCTATAAAATGCAAACAATATCAGAATTATAAATAAGACCATTTGAACTTTGTTTTACATAGGAACAAAATCAGGACTAAAGTAAAGGTCCCCTTGCTATTCTACCAAGAGACATGAGGGTCAGATAAGGGAGCCCTTATGTTCTCTGTGCATAGGTAGACAAACGAAAGCTCATATATGTGAGTGTTTAAATGTGGCACCTGTTGTGACCCTAAGTCGGGTCGAGCGGCCAGGCAGAGCCTCGGGGCCTATTTGATGTTTCACAAATGACACACACAATGTTGGTTATAGTCTATGGGTGTATAGACCCCATGCGGTTTCTGACTGTTTATTATTTAGCCCCTGACCACGCCTGGCCAGAGGACGTTCAAGATGTAAATCCGGGGTGGCGTGCTACTGCGGAGTAGTCCCCGGCTGGCTCACTACATCCCTTCTCAATTTGGTATCTAAGTTCATTGTTTCATGTGACATACAAAATCCTTGAGCCGGTGGCTCAGTGGGGGATTTGTAGATCATACCACTGGTGACAAGAGCAGCTCTCTGTCTCTTGGGTGTCGTGGCAGGTGTTGTCTCTTCCTTCTCTGTTTTTTTGTTCTGGCGTAAGGCTGACTGGGATATCTCACTATCAATCATTCAATCAATCATTATTTGTATAGCATGGCTTATCACCACAGGGGGTATCCAGGCACTGAGGTCTAGTGAGCCTTACTGGAAGAGCCAGGTCTTGAGTCCCTTCCTGAAGCTTGCGAGCGGAGGAGAGGTTCAGAGGTGGAGTGGGAGGTTGTTCCAGGACTTAGCGGTGAGGTAGGAGAAAGAACTAACTTCACTGCAGCTCTGACGAATGCAGGGGACGTGTGCAAGGGAGGCTGACTGGTTGGTGGAAGGTCATATGGTGGTTGATGTAGGGGGGTCCGGTGTTGTGGGTGGCCTTGTAGGCGTGGGTCATCAGCTGGAACTGCCATTTCATTTGTATGGGTGGCAAGTGGAGGCTTCTGAGGTGGGAGTTGATGCTGGTCTGTTTGGGGAGGTTGAGGATGAGTCTGGCAGCAGCGTTCTGTGTGGTCTGCAGTCTTTTGAGGAGATGTGTGGTAGTTCCGTCATGGAGTCCAGTCGGTTGATGATAAAGGCTTGAGTCACCTTTTTCCTAGTGCTGACAGGGATCCCTCTGAAGATCTTACGAAGTATGTGGAGGCAGTGGCTGCCGGCAGCTTTAAGAGGGAGGGGGGCGGGAAGCACACACACACACACACTCATTCTTACAACACAGACACGCATGCACATCCATTAACAACACTCATACCATTCAAACATGCACGCATGCACCAAACATTCATCTTAAAACATCACACACACACGCATTCTTTCACACACGCACAGACGCACGCACATCCATTAACACTCATAACATTCAAACATGCACGCACACACCAAACATTCATTTTAAACGATCACACACACACGCTTACCTTCAGCCTCGAGGTCCCAGGAGGGTTGGGACTGCTGCCTTCCCTCATTGGCTGACCTTAGGTCAGCCAATGAGTGAAGGCAGCACTCCCAGCCTTGTCACAGAGTGGGATGGGGTCAGTGAGACTGCTGACCCCTTCCCACTCTATGACGAAGTGTCACTGATTGACACTCGCCCTGGGCGCTTCAGGGCTTAAACCTGAAACGCCCAGGTCAAAGTCACTGGGTGACGCTTTCCTCGTCACCCAGGGGAGGGCCTCGAGGAACCTTTGCTGACCCGAGGAGGTCACGTCCATAGGAGCTGTGACCTCTTCAGCCCAGCAAAGTTCAGCTCAGGCAGCCAGGAGTCTGCACAAATCGCGCATGTCTCACTCCTGGCTGTCTGAGCTGAAAATTAAGAGTGTCTGTCAGGCTGACCTTTGTTCAGCCTGACGGACACTCTTCATGAGGGGCAAAAGGTGGGGGGTGTGGCCCCTCTGCCCTAAAGGACGGGTCGCGCCTGTGTGGAGGGTGTGGAAGCAGGAGGAGGCTACTGCATTGACCTGGCTCTTCATGGAGAGATCTCTGTCCAGGATGGTGGCAAGGTTGCGGCGGTGGTCTGTGGGCGTAGGTGAGGGTTCGAGTGCAGTGGTCCACCATGTGTCCTCCCATGGGGAGGTGTTCCTTCCGAAGATGAGCATTTCCGTCTTGTCCGTGTTCAGCTTCAGGCAGTTGGATTTCATCCAGTCGCCAACATTGGTCATGGTGTTCCGGAAGTTGGATCTAGTGGTAGCACTGCCTTCCATGAGTGAGAGTATGAGTTGGTTGTCGTCAGCATATGAGATGATGCTGAACCCATGGGTGCGGCCAATGTCGTCCAATGGAATCATGTAGGCGTTGAAGAGAGTGGGCTGAGAGAAGATCCATGGGGGGATGCTGCAGATGATGCTCTTGGGTTCAGAAGTGAAGAGCGGTAAGCGGATTCTCTGTGTGCGTCCTGTGACGAAGGAGGTGGTCCACTTGAGGGCGTTTCCTCTGATACCGATGTGGTGAAGTTTGGTGATAAGGGTGTGGAGGAATACAGTGTTGAAGACCACTGAGAGGTCAAGGAGGATCAGGGCTGCTGTCTCGCCTCCATTGAGGATGGATCTGATGTCGTCGGTTGCAGCTATGAAAGCGGTCTCGGTGCTGAGGTTGGATAGGAAGCCAGACTGGGAAGCGTTGAGTAGGTGTTCTTGAGCTTTCAGGGGTCAGCCGAGGGCTTCTTCAGGAGGAGTTCAACCTCTGCGTGTTTCCATGCGTCAGGGAAGGTGATAGTGGTAATGGACGAGTTGAGGATGTTGATGAGTGCACTGCTGATTTCCTTCTGTCCCAGGATGAAGATGTGGTGGGGGCAGTGGTGTCCAATCAAGGTCATAATGGCTTTGGTGTTTGGCGTGGTCAGTGGTGTCCAATCGGTGAGCAGGTGGCTGTGGGAGTTGTCGGTGTATGTCAGGAGGTGGCCGAAGTCATTTGGCTGCAGGTCAAAGTTGCTGTAGAGGTCGGATATCTCATGGAATTAGTCCGCCAGGAAGTTGCAGAGGGCTTGGGAAGGGCGGACCGTGGTCTCGGTGGCAGATGGGCAGGAGAATTCTCTGACAATGCTGCAGAATTATTTTGTGTGATTGGTACTTGCTTCGATGCGGTTGGTTAGGACTTCCTTTTTGGCTTCTTTGAGGAGGTGGTGGTATTTGCTGAGGGCAGATTTGAAGGTGGAGAGGTCTGAGGGATTCCTGCTGGAGTTCCATTGTCTCTCTAGTCGCTTGCACTCACGTTTGAAGGCCCCGAATTCAGGGGTGAACCAGCTAGCTTGGCTGTTTTCATAGGTGCGACTTTGTCAGCGCAGTTGGAGATCCAGTTGGGGAAATCATAGACAGCTAGCTCAAGGTTGCTGGTGGAGTCAGGTCTGGAGGTGTCGAGGGTGTCTGGTGGTGCATTGGAGGGTATCCTTGTGGATGATGGCGATGGCTCCTCTGTGTTTGTTGGTGAGTTCTCTGTGTATCATCTTGTAGCCGTGGCACCTCAGACTTGTAAGTGCATTGTTTTGAGTGTGTCAGGCTTGGGTGTCCTCAGGGTTGTATGGTGATAGTGACCATCCTGGACAGACCGGGATCGTGTCTCTCCTGGGCCCGTTCAGCATCAGTGACCACGGGGTCATTGTGTTGTGCAAAGTGGTGTCCACTGGTATTCTTTTAGGAATTGTTGGAGACTGAGTTCAGGATCAGTCTTCTCCATCATGGCAATCCAGAGGGCTTTGTTGAGGGTGCCTATAAAGCACTTGACCTCTCCATTCGCTTGTGGTCACTGAGGTGTGATTTGGCTGTGTTGTATCGCTAGTTGTTCCAGCAGTCCTCTGAAGTCTGTTCCCTAAAAAGGTTGTCTGCTCCCTGGAAAGGTGGTCCATTTTCTGTCTCAATCTCTTCGGGGAGATAAAACAGTGCAAATACCTTCTCCAATACTGGTGGCACTTTGGCAAATGCTGTGTAGTCAGTCACTTTAATGACTGGATATTTCGAATATCCATCCACAAAGGTGATGGTCGTCCTTCCATATGAGAAACTCCCAAAGTCTAGACTGACTTCGGACCAGGGTTCTTCAGGTATGATGGGCCCTGGGGCCTCTTGGGAGCTTGTGAGTTGGCATGCAGGGCATTGCTGCACCAGTTTGTTGACCATGGCTTCAAGATGGGGGAATCACACCTTTTCTCGCATACGCAACTTCATCTTAGCGGTGCCTTGATGTCCTCCATGGGCCAACATGGTTACTCTCTGTTTGAGGCTGGCCGGGATGACCAGCTGGTGTCCTTGTAGTATGAGGCTGTCCTGCCTAGCACTGAGTTTGTCGCTGACCCTCAAGAATTTTGTGAGCCTCTCTTTGTTAGGTCCCAGTCAGGTTTTGGCACTTTGTAGGAAATCCCGCTGTGACTCCTTTTGCAGGGCATCTTTTAGCTTCATGAGCACTGTGACTGAAGCAGTGGCATTTTCCATTTTAAGTAAGTTGAGTGTTCAAGGGCATGTTCCTTGGGTTATTATTTGGACATATTGTCCATTGCTTCACTCCTGAAAAGTAAGGCTCTCATATCTAGAGTCTGAGGCCTAGATTGTGTCTTCCACTAAAGACATTTCCCTAGAGTAAATGGGTGCACCTATGTGCTCCAAATAACTAGAGAGTTTAGAGAAGGGACTATGCTAGACCCCTAACTTCTCTAAACTAGAAGTCTAGTGGTCCTAATTAATGAGTGTGCTGTGTTAAAGCTGAATTTTTACTAATAAATATTCATGTATTCTGAATGTTGAATTTGAATAGAAAATGAGTTAAACGTAGAAGAAATAATACACTCATTTGAAATTGTGCCTACTTGAGTGACCACCAATATTCACGAAGTGTACTTATTAACAGCTTATTAATGTAAAATGGCAAGCTCATGTTTAGATTAATGTAGTAGCAGGGCTTGAAAATCCACTGAAAATCCACTCAACCACTTGGATTTGATGAGGTTGAGCTATTTTTAATACTTACTGGTCCCTTCTGACAAGTTGACACTGAACAGGTGTTCTGTTCAGTTGAAAAGTGGAGGGGTAATAAAAGATGCCTTTAAATCTTGTTCTTATGTCATAATTGCTCTGTGTTCATAGACAGAGGTCAAAAGTCAGTTTTTCTTACAATTAATTTTCCTTCTGACTGCAGAGTTCCAGGACTTTGTAAGGTGAACTGTGTGACCTGCTGCTTAGAATGTAAAGTAAAAGGTTATAGGGTGTTGGGTTTTTCCTAACACACAACATTTAAATGACTAAGTCAAATGTGCAAACATTTGAAAATATATTTCAGTAGTTGTGAAAGCCCTTTTTGTATATTTCTGTGTGATGAAAACATATTTTAATAGGATGAAAACAAATCAGAATACTTTACATGTTGATGTGCAAAGGATAGGTTTTCTGAAACCCAATTTTCACAGAATGTTAATGTACTATATAGTTTTATCAGTAAAGCTGCAAGTTAGTGGAGAGGTTTTTGGACGTTTCTTGGAAAGTTACTGTGTGTAGATGACAATATGTTACCACATCATGGTTTAGTTATATATTTATTAAAATTGAGTGTTTAAACAAACTGAGAAACACTCCTGCCCTGATGGCAATGTTGTTAGTAAACTAAAAGAAGTCCTAGGTTATGTGGGCTAGACCTCATGGGTATGTGAGCTAGATTCTTGTGATGTATGCAACAAACTTTAGTCTACTTAATCAAACAAAAGAGGTTTTTTGCACCGCAGAAATGCTGAGCTCACATATTTCAAGGTGCAATCATGTGTGAGAATTAAGAAAAGGGGGACTCTTTAAACTATTTGCCTAGGATCACACAATCTGAGACCCTTTTATGGGTCAAGTACATTACAGTTAGGTCGATTAGATTATTTAGGTTACTCGACCTGCAGGTCTAGTAAAAAACTTTTGACTTTTCGGGCTCTGAGTAGTATGTCATATTAATGGTCGTGTATTATGTATTTGCTTTATTAATTGTAGGCCTTACTTTAGCGAGTTCTTGGGCCTAGTTGCACGGCCTCATGTCAAGCTGCATTGCTTAGGCAAATTATACAATGGCTGCTTAGAGAATTAAATTGTGATTTTCCACTGCATTGACCAAATGCTAGTAGCTGGAATTATTTCCCTTGAGAACTGCTTGCTAGAAAATGTTGTGCTAGCTAGGGATACATTGTATAACTTAGTGTGTGTAAAGATGACCTTCCCAGGAGCAGACAATGGATGCACTGACTGGAGTATAAGCTGATACAAATTCGCTACCTGATGAGCCCAACAACGGGAACAGAAGAAGAGCCAATCATCGACATATGAACAGTGGCCTAGTAAATGTTTAGATTTGGGGTTCTACTTTCATTGGACTAAACGTAAACATACAATTCTTTGACCAATAGTAACGTGGGAAGTAGTTTTAGGGAATCTAACTTAGCCAGACAGTACCGAGAGGAGATGTACCATTCGCCCCATTCCTTTGAGTGTTTAGATGTTATTCTTTCCGAACTGCATTAAGAGACTTTACTTTCCTGAACTTTAATGCTGTGTTCTGATGCCTTGCCTGCCGAATCGATGTCCAAGTGACAAAGACTGTCGCAGCTTGCTGAACCATACTGAGGCAAGGTATAAGATGATGTTACTGATTGTTATGTATATTTGCTTTTGTTTCTAGGTACCAACCGCAAATTTTGATATAGGCATAGTTAGATGTTTTTTTCAAATTTGTGTTGACTAGAATGTTTTGCATGAATCCCAAACATGCTGTTCTAATCTGATGGTTAGTTAGAATACTCACTGATGATGCTCGCTACATGTAATAACAGTCAATGTCTTTTCTTTACTGAATCTAAATGTATGCCATTTCTCTTGCGCAGTTATTCTTGTTATTGATTTGTACTGTAACTTTAGAATGTGTAGTGGTCCAAGCCTTCATTAAATTGCGATTCTTTAGGAGATTTGGGCAGCCAGTATTGTTTCTGTATGCTTATCATTTGATTTTGAGTCTAAGTTACGTGAAATTAGCATTGTTAATGTAGGGAAATAAACATTCTAACATTTAGATAAAGGTGTGGTTATTCATAACCGAAAGGTTATGGTGTGTGGAAATTACTGACTCCTATGAATATTGATGCTGTTGATTGTCATTGCTATTGATTTGTATTGGTACAGAGACTCATGGTGGGAACTACTCTAAGCGCAGTCACAAGGTCCATTGACCTACAAACGCGTCCCTTATAAATTAATGTAAATTTACCAAATAGGGTCAGACGCGCTAACAAGTATACACTATAGACTAGTGGTGAACTTTCCTGTGGAAAAGTTACCATTGATAAAGTGGTAAGGCAATTACAAGTGTCTTATCCCACCAATGCCACCAATGTAAGAAGCTGGCCTGGAGTGTGGTGGACACCTGTGGTGCTTGCACCTTATACCAGATCCAGGCAACCCCTATGAGTGATTGAAGACAGTGTCTAGGAACTCAGGGCTCTCTAGTGGTAGGTGTGGTGAGCAGCCCAGACTTATATAGGAGGAGTGTAAAGCATTTGAAATACCACAGCAGTCACACAGGAACTTATCACACCTGAAAGGAACCACACTGTGTTATAAAAATAAAGGTACCTTATTATAGTAGCACTGAACTAGATTATTTATAGGCAGTTCCACAACTAGAGGTACACACTATAATATATATATATATATATATATATATATATATATATATATATATATATATATATATATATATATATACATATATATATATAGATAGATATAGATATATACATGTATAGTAATTATTATGAATTAGCATATAGAAACAACAAGCATTGGCAAAAAGTAGTGAAAAATAGTTAGGGCCCTATTGGGGAGTGGCAAACAATATACTAAAATAGTGGAATGCGAAATTGTGTCCCCCACCCAAGGATATGGAGTAGTTAGAGGGGAGCTGGGAGAGCTCAGGACCCCAAGAGGTAAGTACCTAAGTGACCCCCAGCGACCAGGAGAGCAGAGGTAATTACCTGGACCAAGGGGACCACTCTGGGCCACCACCTGTGTTGCAGGATCCATGCAGTTTCAGAGGAGGGCAGACACACAGCCGATAGTCATTGACTTAGGTGCCTGCAGATGCAGAGGAGTGACCCCTTCACTCCAAGGGAGATTCATTCTTGCTTCTTGGTGAAGCTGAAGTCTTGCCGACCCCAGAGGATGCACAGCTTTGGAAATGTTGCAGTTGGTGGAAGGAACTGGGGAAACAATGTTGCATGGTGAGGTCGTCTCAGGACTTGCAGTCTTGTTGGTTCCTGAAGTGTCCAGTTCCGGTGGCTCAAAGCAGAAGAGGTCAATGCAGAGGAGTCCTGGTGGAGTCTTGCATACCGAATCTAGGGGCCCACCTACAAGGAAGTCCCTAAATAGCCCTTATAGGGGGCTTGGTCATTTTGCACAATGACCACCTATCAAAGAGGATCACTGACGTCACCTCCTGACCTGGCCACTCAGATGCTTCCAGGGGCCTCTGCACATCTTGTTTCCAAGATGACAGAATCAAGTGGACACCTGGAGGAGCTCTGGGCACCAACCCTAGGGTGGTGATGGACAGGGGAGTTGTCACTCCCCTTTCCTTTGTCTAGTTTTGCACCAGAGCAGGGACCAGGGCCCCCTGGACTGGTGCAAACTGGTTTATGCAAGGAGGGCACCAAATGTGCCATTCAAAGCAAACCGGGGGTTTGGGGAGGCTACCCCTCCCCAGCTTTGTAACACCTATTTCCAAGGAAGAGGGTGTTGCCTCCCTCTCCCACAAGAAATCTTTTGTCCTGCCTTCCCCTGCCTGAGCTGATCAAGCAGCAGGAGGACAGAAATCTGTCTGTGGGGCTGCAGCAGCGCGTGAATCCTGAAAGACTGGTAGGAGCAATACTGGGGTGTTCTCTAAGGAGACCCCCAGAGTGCATGGAATCATGCCACCAATACAGGCATTAGTATTTGGGTATGATTCTGACATGTTTGATACCAAACATGTCTAGGTTCAGAGTTACCATTATGTAGCTGGACCACAGTGTGGCCAGTACAAGGGTAAAATGGCTTCCCAGCACTTACAAAGTCCAGTGCATTGGAACTTGAGTTCATGGGGGCACCTCTGCTCATTCAGGAGTGCCCTCACATACAGGAACCTGCACCCTGCCCTCTGGCCTAGAAGAGCCTACCATAGGGGTGACTTACAGTGACCTGGTGCAGTGACCAGCAGTGAAAGGGTGCATGCACCTTTTCACGCAGGCTGCAATGGCAGGCCTGCAGACGTAGTTTGCATAGGCTCCCATGGGTGGTATAATGCATGCTGCAGTCCATGCAGGACCCTTGGTGTACCAATGCCCTGGGTACCCAAGTACCCTATAATGGGGGTAACCGTGGCAAAACTGTCCTACATTGCTTGTCTTACCTTGCACCTGCATTGTGTTGGCACATTCTGTTTTTATGACTGCAGTCTTTTCTGAACTCTTAGTCATGGCAGCACCCATATCGGTGGCTCTTGCGGCTGAGAGGTCATGGGACATTGCCATGATAAGAATGTCATCCAGGCTGATATTTGGTTCTCTCAGGGTGAGGCCTATGTGTGTTTGTTGTGGCATCTTTGGATGATCTATGCCTGTGACGCACTCGGTGTATAGGGAATACTCGGGAGTCAGTTGTCTGTGAGTTATGTGTTTTTATTTTCAGATAGCTTTTTAAGGTACAGTCTCTCTCTCTCTGTTCTCTTCTCCTGAGCTCTGATTCTGCTCCTGTCTTCTTTCTTCTAGTCTTTACGGAGTTAGTCTTGGGTCTGCTCTTCTCAGTCTTCTCTTTGGCTTCCTTCGTCTCACAGGTTCCCCGGGAAAACGCATGCGGAGAGACAGAAAGATACCACAGTAAGTGCTTTGAGGTACGTTCCTTTCATCTACCTCTTTCCCTGTCTTCTCTTGTCTTCCTGTCCTTTCGTTTTCCGCCCTCTGTTTTCTCACCTTCGTTTCTCCTGAACTGTCTCCCCTTATCTTTTCTTCCTTTGCCTGTAATTCGGTTGGCTCTGCTCTATCTGTCTCTGTCTCCAGCTCTTCTTGTTTCTGTCTTTCTAGGATGCCTCTTCTTCCTATATTATTTCTTTTGTTTCTGTGCTGCAGTACCCACAATTCTCCTGTCTTGTCCCATGTAGCTTTTTATAAAAAAAATGTTTCTCACTGCTCTGGTTTTCTTTTTGTGTGCTATCTCGTTTATACGTGCTAAATATTTGATTGTGCAGAGGTGCCCAGTCCAACCCTGCCACTCCCTGCCTCCCCCTCCCTTTTCTTCCCCTCCTGCTTCCTCTATTCCACAAGTCCCACGCACCTGGTAGAGCCAAGCTTCTCCTGAAGCGTGGCGGGAACAAGCTCTTCGCCTCCCCGGGGTTTCTCGCTGTTGAGGCTTCCGGTGTTGTTGTTGGGCGCCCGTCTGGATGTTCGGTTCCTCGCGTCAGGCCACCTGTGTCTCTCGCACTCCAGGTCAGCCTGATCGTCTTCTTCTTGTCCTTGTGTACTTTCGCCACTCTCCTGCTCGTCTTCTTCTCGTCCTCGTGTTGTGTCGGCGTCCTCCAGGTCTCCTTCTCCACCTCCCACGATCGCACCCTGAGGTGCTGGCGCTGCTGTTTTTGACCTCCCGTCTTCCCATGACGGGAGGGGAACCAGCCAATCACGGGGAAGGAGGTCAGGAAGGTTGGGATAGAAGTGGTACAGACAGCTCAAGTCCCATTCCTGTGCTGGCGAGACACTCTCAGCCCGTCACAATGCCCTTATTACTTTTGGTTGTTCATCAGCTGTAAAGGTGCTGGCTAGTTCTTGCAGCCGTGCATTGAAAGTGTATAATGATTCTCCTTCCCTTTGGCGGGCTTGTCGAAGTTACACTCAAAGTCTGGGTTTAATTGTGGGTCAAAGTGAGTATTGAGTGCTCTTACTGCTGCTCCGTAGTTGTCTGCTGCACCGGTGTTGGGGAGATGTCTAAATAGTTTGTAGATTTTGTCTTCTGCCTAGAGTAGGAGGAGCAAGCATTTTACAGTTCCATCTTTTTCTCTGGTTGCAATGAAACAGTTTTCTAGCCTCCCTACAAATATTTTCCTGTGAGGCGATGCTGTCGCGGGGTATGCACGCTTACGGAAAGGCTGTAATATTCCTAATAAGGTGTTTTGTGGGGGAAACTGTCTTGGAGGTTGTCTGCCATGTCTGTGTGAAGTATGAATTGTCTCCTTCTTTGAAGCTGCGGTGTTTACTGTATTTGCTTTCACTGTTTTCTGTATTTGGTGAGTACTTTTGTAGCTCTTTGACAGCTCATGTGGTAGGTGACGACTCTCTCTATTCCCCTTGGCTGAGCAATCATTGACCTAAGGGGGGCTGAGTGTGCGAGGGCTGCGTGCCTCGTCGTCCAACAGCAGGTAGAGGCGTGGCGCTGTAGAGTTGTCTCTAGTGGGTAGGCTGACAAGAGGAGGCGGTGTGAGGTTGCAGGATGGGCGGCACGCCTGCTGTGGTGCGGGGCAGAGTTGGCAGGTTCTGGAGGTAGGAGGGCTTCTCAGTGGTATAGTACACCATTAGTGGAGATATGTGTGGGCACGGCGGCGTGCCATTAATCAGGTAGGGCACAGAGGCTGCCATCCTCGTTGCCAGTGTTGCCACCCTAAGTTGAGTGGCATGGCAGAGGCTCAGGGCCTGGTTGGTGAATTACAGATGACACACACTGGTTATAGTGTATGGGTGGAAAAACTGCATGTGGTCTCCACCCATTTATTATAAAGTCTCTGGCCAAAGGATGTTCATGGTGTACATCCTGGGTGGCATTCTACTGCGAGGATAGTTCCCGGGTGGCTGATAACAGCACCATCTTGGAAAGAAAGTGCTCTCATTGACAGTATTGGAGTGCAGGTGTTTCAATTATTTGATACTGTATTCCTTTTTTTTTTAAAAAAACAATGATTGCTACATAAAACATACATTAGTTTAGCTTAAATAATTACAAGGACTAGGCATACCATATTCACACTGTTTAACTGGAAATGCTTTACGCTCAAGCATATATGCACGCATTTCAGAAGATATAAAAGACTTTTAAAAACATTTAAAAAATGTGCCAGTTTTCTCTTTTTGAGATCAGTATGCTCTGATGGTCATCGGGATCACTGCATTTCAAGGAAAGTCACATCACTCCATCTTTGTTTCAATTAGCTTTTTTTGAAAGAGCACCAAATAGTAATTTTATTAAAATGCATATGGAATATGATGAGTAGCTTGCAATTAAGAGCTAACGTGTCTTTTTTATATATTTATTTTGATGCCAAAATGACTTTTTACTTGCAGATTTATTGGCCCTCATTATGAATCCGGCGGTAATCACCGCCGACTGCCGTGCTGATGGTGAAGAAAAGACCGCCAGTGGCAGTGGACTGCACACCGCCGAATAATGATGTCAAAAACACAGTTCGCCCAAAAACTTACAACCTCCACTCACCGCCAGGGCCAACAACGGCTGAAAGGCAGGAAAGAGCACCCCGCCACCGCCATCCCTACAAATCCCTTGCCCACCAAATAATGATGCACAAATCAGCGCGGCGGACAGTGGATGTTGAACGGCCATTGGCAGTAATGATCGCCGCGCTCAGAAATGGGAACTGCCAACAACAGAAGCACACATTGGCAATTTTGAAAGCCACACAGCTGACACACATCCACAACACTATAAAACACGCACAACCCACAATCCTTTGCAACTCCAACAGCACCACAGAAAACCACACCACACCACAACACACATACAAACAACCACCACACAAGTCACACACACAACACACCACCCACAAACCCACAACACACACCATGGCACCCCATAGGAACCCCCGCATCACCGACAGGGAGCTGAGGACCATAGTGGATGAAATACTCAGGGTCAAGCCGCAGCTATTTGGGGCACAAGTGCAGCAGGTGCCCATAGTCAAGACGATGGAGCTATGGCAGAGGATAGTCAACAAGGTCAACGCAGTAGGAATCCATCCACGCACAAGGGATAACTTTAGGAAGAGATGGAATGACCTGCGGGGGAAGGTGCGTTCCATGGCATCATGACACAACATCGCCATACAAAAGACTGGCGGTGGTCCCCCGCCTCCTCCCCCCGAATACACCGACTGGGAGGAGAGGGTCTCTGGACTGATCAGCGGTACACACCAATTGGATATTAGTGGAGTGAACGTTTTTACGATTTCTGAACACCTGTTCATTTACTCTTAGGGGTATGAGGGCTATGTGGGTACCATCAATGGCACCTATCACATGGGGAATATTTGCAAAAGCATAAATCCAGATTTGATGGATGTGAGAGCAGCCCTTTGGGAAAACCGCCCCTGTTAGCCCTGCTGCCCTCACTGAGGAGGCTATTGACCTCCTAAGAGGCATCTCTGTTGGTCAGACAACCATTGTGAATGCCATCCAGGGGCTGGCATCCCAGATGCAGCAATGCAATGCGTTCCTGGAAGGCATTCACAGTGCCATGTCTGGCCTCCAGAGATCTTTTTAGGCTCTGGCCTCCTTTTTGACAGCAGCCAGTGTCCCCCCTCCCACAACCTCTATCCCATCCAGTGCCCTACTCCCTTCTCCCATCCCAAGCACACATCCAGACAGCCATACACCCAAATCAACACCCAAGAAGCATGCAGACAAAACTCATGTCCCACCACATGCAGACACACACCCAACATTCAAAGGCAGACACAGCAACATCCACCTCCCCCACTGTGTCCACCCCCCTCCTCCCAGGACACAGAAACGCTCCCAGACATCCACTCCACACACATCCACCAAACATGGGCATACTGTACAGGCACCTGCATCCAAGCACAGCAGACCTACACCTCATACCTCCACTCCCTCATCCTCCACTCCCAAATCTGGCTCCAAAACCCCTCCAGCTGCACCCCGTAAGCTTTCCCTCTCCCATGTTGACCTGTTCGAACCCACTGGCCCACCCCGTTTTGTCCCTAAACATTCCTTTGGCCTCCTGAAACCCACTCCTTCCTCATCCAAGTCCTCCGCAGTCCGCCCTACCCATTTCCATGCTCCTTCCCCAGAGAAGAAGAAGGCCCGTGTTGCCCCTGGTCCCTCTGCCATCCCCCGGTCCAGGCTCACTCCTCCTCCTTCCAAAAGATAGCCAAACCCTCTTGCCCTCCAGAACCTACGCCCAACACCCCCCCTTCCAAACCTGAGTCTCCACCCCGTACCCCCTGCCCCTGAACCCTAAGGTGCCTGGCTGCCCCATTGATGCCACTTCTGTGTGGAATGTTCCCTTACATCGTGAGAGTCAAGTGTGGGCTATCTTTGCCCTACCAAGACTTTGGCCTTTTGAAAATAGTTTTTTTATTCAAATTTTCTGCCCAGCAGACATGTTGGTGCTACATTGAGACGTTGTGCAGTGTTTCACCATGGGGGTGTGGTGTGCACAGGTGTGTGCATTGGTGCAGGTATTTGTTGGCCTGTGTCTGGTAAGTACATTTTGTTAGGGTGTGTATGGCTTGGGGTGGTGGGAAGGGTTGGGTGTATGTTGCGGAGTGGGTGGGGTGAGTGGGTGTGTAATTGTGCTCCTTCCTCCCTTGTGTGCTAGGCTGTGGGACTTACCATCGTCGTCTTCGTCGGTGGTCATGGTCCTGGGGGAATATGGCAAGAAGAAGCACTGGCATTATTTCCAACTCTCGCTCCATGTTGGTGTGCTCTGTGGTCCTCCGGTGAGTGTTTCCCTTTCATAGGGGTCGTTTCCGCCAGGAATTTGAGTGGCGGTGGTTTTCCGCTCCGGAACTGATGGCGGTGTGGTGTTCATAATATGCTGGTCGGGTTGGGCCCTTCTGCCGGCCTGTAGGTGGCCTCTGCCATCATTGGCGGTGCTTCCAAGATGGCAGTGGGTGGATGGGCCACTGGCTGTTTCTCCTATGCTTCATTATTTGGTGGTCTGCACCACCGGCTTGTTGGTGGTACTTACCGCCACCGCCGGTGGTGCGGTCATTACCGCCAGGTTCAAAATGACCACCATTGCTTTTTTTACTAATGGACTGCCTACTGTTTTGATGCTTTAACCTATCATAAAGCCACATTGCTATTCACTAATCACTCTTGCTTTGTTCGTTTGTCTTACTTTGATGTTGTGTTGTTGGGCTTACTACTGTTTTGTACATAATCTACATACATGCACATTCATAGTAAAGATGCAACAAAATGCCAGCCCTTTGTGAAAAATATCTACTATGCAATATTTTGCTGTGTATGTCTTTGTGATTTACCTCTTACAATACAAACTTTATTTCTGACTCCTTTTCATCTCACTCTTCTAGATGTTAGAGCTTAACTCTACTTATGCAGTATACTTCCAACTGGTGCATCATCATAGAATTTTCTTTCTAGGGCAGCTGGGACAATGCACACAAAGTTGCCTAACTATTACGAAACACTCCCCTATCAAAAACTCACACCTACTATTAGACAGATGCACTGTTAAGCCCCACAAAGAATATGAATAGTGAGATGTTTCATGGTGATAAAAAAATTAACTCAGTGATGGAGATATGTTTTATTGGGAGATTTAAAGTGTTACTTATGGAGGGCTCTCACTGTAACACTTTAGTTGGAAGAATGGGTGTGCATGCCTGTTTGTTTTTAAGCTTCCTAATGGACCAAAAACTAGAACCATAAAAATGTGGCTAACTGTTGCTTAGTGTCTATCAAATTAATAAAATCTCAGAACCTGAAAAAAGTAATTACATTTTAAAAAGAGATTTTAGCAATTTCTTTTAATGGGTTTTTGGGATATGTTGGAAGAATAGAAGACAGTTTTTTTTAAAGATAATTAGTTATACAAAATGTTAATATATATATATATATTTTAGTCTGTGTTTTTTACATGTGTTTCAATGGTACAATTTATTTAAAAATGTTTTAAACACTCTTATCTCAACAATTCTGTTGCATTTTTAAATGTTTTTAAAAAATGTTTTCCAATTTTAACAAATTTTAGTTTTTTTAATTTAATTTAATTTCTTCTATATTTTGTAATGGGAAGTTATATTATTTGGGTGTAGTAAATCTGACCCCCAAATATAAGCGCTTTCCCCAATATTTCTTAAAGTGGAATAATTAGTTAATGTGGAGGAAGCTCCAGAGGACGGATGTGCTCTAGAAAGGCTCCCATCAAGTCAGAGTGAGCCTCTGCTTCCCTGTGTTGAAACAAAACAAGTTGTCTCACACTTCTCAGGAATAATGTTTTTGAAGTACAGAGAATTGATATGGTTTTATAAGAAAGCATACATTTCTTTTTATGCTCAGTGACACAAACCTGTTGAGCTTCGCACTTGTCATCTTGCTTCTTTTCTTGATGCACTGAGGACATTTTTATCTCCCTCAGTGACATTTTCAAGTACATCAATTTGGAAACATTTTAAAGCAATGAATACTTTTTTCTTACACCTAGTCCGTGATATAATTTATGAAAGAAATAGGTGGCTTTCTCTAACATGCAATTTCAAGGTGAACTAGTATTCACTCTATGAAAGCAGACTTGCGTTGTACTTTTGTGCTATATTAGTCGACTGATTCCAATTTTGGCATTCAGTATAATGTTTGCTACTGCAGGTACTTATTAAAGTAAAGGCCATGTACTACTGGGTTGTAAATCCCTATATAACATCATAATCGTTATCCCTCTGTATTGATTTTACTGTGTTAAGTTAGACCCATTTTCTAACTGGAAATAAACTACATCCTGATCGCACCAAAGACAGTTCTTCAAAGTTAAACTGGTGGTATGGACCATTCCATTCTAAAGCTTCCAAGTGTGAAATTCGATCTTTTTAGTTGGATGTTCATCCTCCTATCTCGTCTTCTCAAAACAGAAAAAGACTTGGCTGTTAAAATCCCTTCCATGAATACAAGGCTTACAGTGATTCTCTTTCTCCGTCCAAGTAGCTAACTAACCTCTCATTTTAAGTCTTTTTTTAAAAAACAATTGAGAAATTCACCTTTCGTGGAAGAGACTAATAAAGCACTGCAAAGATTGTGCAATAAACAGTTATTGCAAAAAAGAGAATATCATGACAGGAACAACGAATTAGTAATTTGGAAGACGATATGCCTCAAATGTAGATAACGGAGAAAGAAATGCCAGTCCTTTAAATTTTATTTGAAGATTTAGAAAAAGATTTAGAAAACAGAATTCATTGAAACAAATTGAGATTATATGGAGTTTCGGAAAGATCAGTGTAGGAGGCTGGTGTGGCTTATAGTGGGTACCTTGTGGTACTTATACCTTGTGCCAGGTCCAGTTATTCCTTATTAGTAAATTAGAGGTGTTCTAGCAGCTTAGGCTGATAGAGGTAGTTATAGCAGAGCAGCTTAGGCTGAACTAGGAGACATGCAAAGCCTTTACTATACCACCTGTATCATATAGCACTATGGGAGTCATTACGACCCTGGCGGAACAAGTCCGTCAGGGCCGTGGGACGCGGTGGCACCGCCGACAGGCCGGCGGTGCCCCGCGGGGCATTCTGACCGCGGCGGCTCAGCCGCGGTCAGAGAAGGGAAACCGGCGGTCTCCCGCCGGTTTCCCGCTGCCCCAAAGGAATCCTCCAAGCCGGCGCAGCATGCTGCGCCGGCATGGGGATTCCGACTCCCCCTCCCGCCATCCAGTTCCTGGCGGTTCTCCCGCCGGGAACCGGATGGCGGGAGGGGGAGTCGCGGGGCCCCTGGGGGCCCCTGCCGTGCCCATGCCTATGGCATGGGCACGGCAGGGGCCCCCGTAAGAGGGCCCCTAAAAGTATTTCAGTGTCTGCAAAGCAGACACTGAAATACGCGACGGGTGCAACTGCACCCGTCGCACCTTCCCACTCCGCCGGCTCTATTACGAGCCGGCGTCATCGTGGGAAGGGAGTTTTCCCCTGGGCTGGCGGGCGGTCTTGTGAAGACCGCCCGCCAGCCCAGGGGAAAACTCGGAATACCCTCCGCGGTCTTACGACCGCGGAGCGGTATTTCGGAGGGGGGAAGCCCGGCGGGCGGCCTCCGCCGCCCGCCAGGCTCGGAATGAGGGCCTATATCATAAGAAAACACAATATTCAGAGTTACTAAAAATAAAGGTACTTTATTTTAGTGACAATATGCCAAAAGTATCTCAGAGGATATACTCCCTTAGGAGGTAAGTAATATACACCAAATATATACACACAAACCAACATCAGGTAAGTAATAGTTAGAAAAGTAGTGCAAACAATGTAGAACACAATAGAATGCAATAGGGAGAAATAGGCCTAGGGGCAAGACAAACCATATACTCCAAAAGTGAAATGCGAACCACGAATAGACCCCAGGCCTAGTGTAGTGTGTAGAGGGTCACTGGGAGTGTAAGAAAACACTAAAAGTGTCCAAGACACCCCACCCCAAGACCCTAAAAAGTAGGAGTAAAGTTATCCTACTACCCCAGAAAGACAGTAAAGTCAAGATAGGGGATTCTGCAAGGACAACAACTGACTGCAAAATGCTGAAGATGGATTCCTGGACCTGAGGACCTGTAAAGGAAGGGGACCAAGTCCAAGAGTCACGCAAGTGTCCGGGGGGGGGGGGGGCAGGAGCCCACTAAACCCCGGATGAAGGTACAAAAGGACTGCCTCCGGGTGGAAGAAGCCAAAGATTCTGCAACAACGGAAGGTGCCAGGAACTTCTTCTTTGGTCAAAAGATGTCCCATGGCGTGCTGGAGGATGCAGAGTTGTTTCCATGCAGAAAGACTGTAAACAAGCCTTGCTAGCTGCAAGAGTTGCTGTTGAGGATTTTGGGTGCTGCCAGGGCCCAGGAAGAACCAGGAGGTCGCCCCTTGGAGAAGGAGATAGAGGGGGCGCTCAGCAATACAAAGAGCCCATGCAGAAGCAGGCAGCACCGGCAGAAGTACCTGAACAGGCACTTAGAAGATCTGAGGACAATGGTCGACTCAGAGCCACAAAAGAGGGTCCCACGACGTTGGAGTCCAACTCAGCAAGTTGGGCAATGCAGGACGGAGTGCTGGGGACCTGGGCTAGGCTGTGCATGAAGGAAGTCTTGCAGAAGTGCACAGAAGCCCGAGCAGCTGCAGTTTACGCAGTACACAGGATTACTGTCTGACGTGGGAAGGCAAGGACTTACCTCCACCAAATTTGGACAGAAGGGCCACCGGACTGTTGAAGACACTTGGACCCAGCTCCTGTGTTCCAGGGACCAAGCTCGTCAGGATGAGAGGGGACCCAGAGGACCGCTGATGCAGACGTTTGGTGCCTGCGTTAGAAGGTGGAAGATTCCGTCGACCCACGGGAGATTTCTTCTTGGGCTTCCAGTGCAGGGTGAAGGCAGACAGCCCTCAGAGCATGCACCACCAGGAAACAGTTGAGAAAGCCGGCAGGATGAGGCGCTACAATGTTGCTGGTAGTCTTCTTGCTACTTTGTTGCGGTTATGCAGGCGTCCTGGAGCAGTCAGCGGTCGATCCTTGGCAGAAGTGGAAGAGGGAAGTGCAGAGGAACTCTGGTGAGCTCTTGCATTCGTTATCTGGTGAGGTACCCACAGGAGAGACCCCTAAATAGTCCACAAAGGAGGATTGGCTACAGAGAGAGGTAAGCACCTATCAGGAGGGGTCTCTGACGTCACCTGCTGGCACTGGCCACTCAGAGCTGTCCATTGTGCCCTCACACCTCTGCATCCAAGATGGCAGAGGTCTGGGACACACTGGAGAAGCTCTGAGCACACCCCCTGGGGGGTGCTGGTCAGGGGAGTGGTCACTCCCCTTTCCTTTGTCCAGTTTCGCGCCAGAGCTGGGCTGGGGGGATCCCTGAACCGGTGTAGACTGGCTTATGCAAGGGGGGCACCATCTGTGCCCTTTGAAGCATTTCCAGAGGCCAGGAGAAGCTACTCCTCCCAGGCCCTTCACACTTATTTCTCTCAGAGGAAATCCTTTGTTCTGCCTTCCTGGGACCAGGCTGCCCAGGCCCCAGGGGGGCAGAAACCTGTCTGAGGGGTTGGCAGCAGCGGTAGCTGCAGTGGTGACCCCGGAAAGTTAGTTTGGCAGTACCCGGGCTCTATGCTGGATACCAGGGGATGCATGGAATTGTCCCGCCAATGCCAGAATGGTATTGGGGTGACAATTCCATGATCCTAGACATGTTACATGGCCATGTTTGGAGTTACCATTGTGATGCTACATATAGGTATTGACCTATATGTAGTACACACGTGTAATGGTATCCCCGCACTCACAAAGTCCTGGGAATTTGCCCTGAACAATGTGGGGGCACCTTGGCTAGTGCCAGGGTGCTCACATGCTAAGTAACTTTGCACCTAACCTTCACCAAGTGAGGGTTAGACATATAGGTGACTTATAAGTTACTTAAGTGCAGTGTAAATTGGCTGTGAAATAACGTGGACGTTATTTCACTTAGGCTGCAGTGGCATTCCTGTGTAAGAATTGTCTGAGCTCCCTATGGGTGGCAAAAGAAATGCTGCAGCCCATAGGGATCTCCTGGAACCCCAATACCCTGGGTACCTAGGTACCATATACTAGGGAATTATAAGGGTGTTCCAGTGTGCCAATCAGAATTGGTAAAATTAGTCACTAGCCTGCAGTGACAATTTTAAAAGCAGAGATAGCATAAACACTGAGGTCCTGGTTAGCAGAGCCTCAGTGATACAGTTAGGCACCACACAGGGAACACATACAGGGCATACTTTATGAGCACTGGGGTCCTTACTAGCAAGATCCCAGTGACACATAGGCAAAAACAAGCATACATACAGTAAAAATGGGGGTAACATGCCAGGCAAGATGGTACTTTCCTACAATCAGAAGGTGATGACATGCAACAGTTTTTTAAAGTGTTTTTTTATATGTATGTTTAAGAAATTGAGTTATTGGTTATGCAGGAGGTGAGGCCTGCACAGGTAATAGGTCCACCATTTCCGCTTACACGGAAACAAGCACCCCGTTCTAGCACTTGACT
Source organism: Pleurodeles waltl (assembly GCF_031143425.1). Lineage (NCBI taxonomy): Eukaryota > Metazoa > Chordata > Amphibia > Caudata > Salamandridae > Pleurodeles > Pleurodeles waltl. The sequence goes on from NC_090444.1 coordinate 87,618,967, forward strand.
CACTCTGGGAAGCAAATCAGAAAAAGTCCTACTTGGGGGAGGTGGTGTGGGCTTGAAATCGCCAATCACAGGCAAACAATAATAACACTCTATAAATGATTGTCCAATCAGTGCTTTTTCTTTGAAAAATGAAAAGTACATGTATTTTATATATACTACTAACTACAACACAATAATTTGCAAATGTATACTTCAGGCAGATTAAAATACATTTGGTGACATTCTGAAATCACATTTTACCGTTAATGGGTCCTGAATCCCAAAAATTACAGTACCCCCCAGAAAGAACATCACAATATAAAGGGGATATCACTTTAATTAAGCAGGCTTGCTGGCATTGTCAAGGAGCCATCACAACAATAATATAAGGCATGCCTACTGGCTTTGTCAGGATCACCACATCAATATATAAAGCAGCCCTTTTGGCTTTGTCAAGAGATCATCACATTAAAAGACCAATAGCCACATGTTCAAAATCACCATGTATCACTGAAATCAATAACCGTTTTCAAATTAAATAATTATTGTCAATAATGCATTGCAATGTTGATCAGAAATCACTGTCAGCAACATACTATCAATAAAGTATTTGAAATCAAAATTACATGTGTTTAAGACTTTTTTGTACTGCTAGGATTAGGAATGCTTCAGAAATCATGAAACAAAATCTCCCCAAATCAGGTTTCTTAATCAGCCCCCCCCCATTAAGTCTAGGACATGTTGGTGGTACCCGTGCCATCCCGGGGCTACCACGAATGAGGAAAGAAATACAGATTAAGCTCTGCTGGGCATTATGGAACTGCCAATTTTATATTAGCGGCTCCAGCCACTTTGTTTTTCTGATGCGCAGTCTCATGCCGAACGTCTTGTTTTCTATTTTTAAAAAGGAAAGTGGGACACCTCCAGGGAAGGACCCCATGACCTCTAGCGGCTCCCTCCACACAGCTTTTTGCTGGACAGGCACCTGTAGCATCTCTTTTCCTGCTCATACCATGCAGGAGCACTTCCCTTCAGCTTTCATGGCATGGAGCAGCCTCGTTCATCTGGGTCCAAGGGCTGGGGTCTCGGGCCCAGTACTTTTCTTTTTTGCCCAGAGATGGAGTCTCCGGCCCCCTTTAAAATTCATGTTGGCTTGGGGTTATGGGTTCCCCAGGCTGAGAAAGATTCTGGGGAGGGAGCTCCATGCATGCCCCCGCCCTGGAAAAATAATTAAATTAATCTGGCACCAATCCCTGGAGACTGTTGCATCCCATGGTAATTTTAGAAGTTGTTGCAAAGCCCCACATGCTTCATTCCTTACGGGGGTCAACAGTCAGGATCTTTAAGAGTGAATATCTCCAGCTCTGTTGGGCCGATTCCAATGGTTGTGGGCCCATTTTATTTGTGGTGGTGAGCTCTGGCCACCAGGAACAGTTTCAGCAGGCCTTCTGTCCTAAAAAAGCATGCACTTTGCAGAGAGCTTGTTTCACTGGCTCCCTGCGCCAGATTCCTCCTTGGCCTGGCTCCTGGTGCTGCCCTCTTCCAGCTGGCACAGAAATCTAGATCTTCCCTTAACTGGTCCTCAGGGGGCATAGGGGGCCAACAACACTCGACCTAGAGAGACCCACTAGTCCTGAGGTCTGCTGCAGAGTCCTCAGTCCATTAGGGCATCAGAGGTCTTGTCCTTCCAGCTTTTCATGGTGTTGCAGCTGTCACAGTGCAGGACCAAAGTCCTGCTCCCCTTCAGGTTCAGGGACGCTAATATTATGCCCATTCCAGCCTGTGTGTGGAGGTACACCTTTGTCTAAACCTAAAACTGGTTCTTGTAAGTTCTCCCCTGTTCTCTAGAGTTGACTCCCGCCTGGCAAGTGAACCGAAAGACTGGTGTCAGGTCTCTCTGTATGTGCTGGAGAATGTTGCCTTGTAGTGTATTCAGGGCAGGGCCTAACTCCTTCCCAGCCATCCTGTCAGGTAGATCCACTCCCTCGACACCCAGGCCATTTTGATCATTGTCTTGCTCCAATACACGTTTCCCAATGTGAGAACCATCACTAGACAGGCAGCTGGAAACTCTCAGAAACTTTAGGCAGAATAATGCTAACTTTCTAAAAGTGTCATTTCTAATATAATAATTTAAAATCTGACCTCACCAATAAAGGGGACTTTTAATTACAATTCAATGGAGTGTAGGAAGTGTTTTTCTAGCTGCCACCAATCCGAATCTAGCATGTAAAAACTGTAACAATATAGCCCAAGTATTGCAAAAGGCAACAGCCAGGCCTGCTTTAGACAAAATGGTCTTTAATGATATTTCACTGGAAGGACATGCTCCACTTTTAAATATCTGTGCCCTGCCTTTAGGAGAGAAGAGCCTACATGTTGGTGAAATTAATATTTAAAAGGTAGATTTAGGCCTTTAAAAAGTGCTATTTGGGTAAGTCAAGTGTGCTGTTTAAATCTGCCACATGCAGGTTACTAGTGTGTACCTCCCAGGCTGGGCACAACTGTAGTCTCTCACATGGAACCCGCACCTATATGCACATGCATGTGCACACATGTTTCCATGTAACAGCCCAGTGCCCCTTACCCTAGTTGCATCGCAGTGGCCTTATCTTAAAAGCCGGGCACTGGCAGCAAATACATGTTGTCCAATTTACAATTACACTACTGGGAGTGAGACTCCATTAGGAATCCTACCCACAATAAAAGTCCAAAACCAGATGACCAAAAAGCAATAAATATGAGCCTAATAAATTGGTGGAAACCATTTGCAACAATATCTATGCATGTGTTATGTCTGTAGTGCAAGCCTAACCAAAAGGCAGTGCAGCACAGTACATGGTCAAAGGTAAGCTTAAAGTCAATGAGTAATAGGAGCAGAAGCTGAGTGAACCAATAATACATTGTGATGGAGCGTTCTTTAAAATGGTGAGCCTTTAACTCTTTCCTAAATTGGAGCAGCGTTGGGTGGTCCTGTGGACACAAGGCTGTAGTTTCAGATCCTGGGCAAAAAGATTGAAAAAGGCTTGTTGTCTTGTTCTTTTCTTTTTTACACAACCTTGTCTGCAGCCTAACTGTGTCCTGGCTGTGGGTGTGCCGAGAAGCATCTGAGATGGTGAACATGTCTGCAGGATAAACAACGGTGCTGGTCATGATGGCTTTGTAAATTGTGTAGCTGTTTTTTAAGATCATGCGGGCTGACAAGGGGAGCCAATGGGGTTCGATCAGGAGAGGGGTAATTTGATCATATTTCTTCAGACTATGAATGATACGTGCAGCAGCATGTAGGATGCCCCTTAGGTGTTAGTGTGAAGTCTGGGAAGCTGGGGATTACCACCATCCAGATGCAAGAGTACAAGGGCTTGAACAACAGTTCTAAAGTCACTTTCTGGAAGAAATGGTTTGACTTTTTTTATAAGAGAGATAAAGCTGATACCAGGTATAGGAAGTTGGCTCTGTATATACTATTTCAAAGTAAGAAATAGTGTGCACAGAGTCCAAGGGTTCCTCTTAGTGGTAAGATAGTGGCAAAAATAGATTTCTAATGCTCTATTTTGTGGTAGTGTGGTCGAGCAGTAGGCTTATCAGAGGGTAGGGTTAAGCATTTGTTGTACACACACAGGCAATAAATGAGGAACACACACTCAAAGACTTACTCCAGGCCAATAGGTTTTTATATAGAAAAATATATTTTCTTAGTTTATTTTAAGAACCACAGGTTCAGGTTTACAAGTTCAAATGAAAGGTATTTCACTTAGGTACTTTAGGAACTTTGAATAATCACAATAGCATGTACAGTTTTGGCAGAAATGGCAATAAGCTATTTTAAAAGTGGACAGTGCAAAAATCAACAGTTCCTGGGGGAGGTAAGTAAATGTTAAGTTCACAGGTAAGTAAAACACTTACAGAGTTCAAAGTTGGGTCCAAGGTAGCCCACCGTTGGGGGTTCAAGGCAACCCCAAAGTTACCACACCAGCAGCTCAGGGCCGGTCATGTGCAGAGGTCAAAGAGGTGCCGAAAACACATAACACATAAGCTTCAATGGAAACAGGGGTGCCCTGGTTCCAGTCTGCCGGCAGGTAAGTACCCGCGTCTTCGGAGGGCAGACCAGGGGGCTTTTGTAGGGCACTGGGGGGGACACAAGTAGGCACAGAAAGTACACCCTCAGCGGCACAGGGGCGGCCGGGTGCAGAGTGCAAACAGGCGTCGGGTTTCAGATAGGAATCAATGGGGAGACCCGGGGGTCTCTTCAACGATGCAGGCAGGCACGGGGGGCTCCTCGGGGTAGCAACCACCTGGGCTAGGCAGAGGGTCGCCTGGGGGTCGCTTCCACACTGGAGTTCGGTTCCTTCAGGTCTTGGGGGCTGAGGGTGCAGTGCTGGTTCCAGGCGTCGGGTTCTTTGTTACAGGCAGTCGCGGTCAGGGGAAGCCTCTGGATTTCCTCTGCAGGCGTCGCTGAGGGACTCAGGGAGTCAACTCTGGCTACTCATGGGCTTGCAGTCGCCGGGGAGTCCTCCCTGTAGTGTTAGTTTTCCGCAGGTCGAGCCGGGGGCATCGGGTGCAGAATGGAAAGTCTCGCGCTTCCGGCGGGAAACGTGGGGTCTTTAAAGTTGCTTCTTTGTTGCAGAAAGTTACAATTTCTTGAACATGGTTCTCGGGAGCTTCTTGGTCCTTTAGATGCAGGGCAGTCCTCTGAGGCTTCAGAGGTCGCTGGTCCCTGTTGGATGCGTTGATGGAGCAGTTTTCGTCAAAGTAGGGAGACAGGCCGGTGGGGCTGCGGCCAAATCAGTTGTCGTCTCCGTCTTCACTGCAGGGCTTCAGGTCAGCAGTCCTTCTTCTTCTTTAGGTTGCAGGAATCTATCTTCCTTGGTTCTGGGAGCCCCTAAATACTGAATTTAGGGGTGTGTTTAGGTCTGGGAGGGCAGTAGCCAATGGTTACTGGCCCTGAGGGTGGCTACACCCTCTTTGTGCCTCGTCCCTGTGGGGAGGGGGGCACATCCCTAATCGTATTGGGGGAATCCTCCATCCACAAGATGGAGGATTTCTAAAAGTAAGAGTCACCTCAGCTCAGGACACCTTAGGGGCTGTCCTGACTGGGGGGTGACTCCTCCTTGTTTTCCTCATTATCTCCTCCAGCCTTGCAGCCAAAAGTGGGGGCAGTGGCCGGAGGGGCGGGCATCTCCCCTAGCTGGGATGCCTCGTGGCGCTGTAACAAAGGGGGTGAGCCTTTGAGGCTCACCGCCAGGTGTTACAGTTCCTGCAGGGGGAGGTGAGAAGCACCTCCACCCAGTACAGGCTTTGTTCTTGGCCACAGAGTGACAAAGGCACTCTCCCCATGTGGCCAGCAACATGTCTGGTGTGTGGCAGGCTGACAAAAACTATTCAGCCCACACTGGAAGTCCTGTACGTTTTCAGGGGGCATCTCTAAGATGCCCTCCGGGTGTATTTTACAATAAAGTGCACACTGGCATCAGTGTGCATTTATTGAGCTAAGAAGTTTGATACCAAACTTCCCAGTTTTCAGTGTAGCCATTATGGTGCTTTGGAGTTCGTGTCTGACAGACTCCCAGACCATATCGTCTTATGACTACCCTGCACTTACAATGTCTAAGGTTTTACTTAGACACTGTAGGGGCATAGTGCTCATGCACATATGCCCTCACCTCTGGTATAGTGCACCCTGCCTTAGGGCTGTAAGTCCTGCTAGAGAGGTGACGTACCTATGCCACAGGCAGTGTGAGGTTGGCATGGCACTCTGAGGGGAGGGCCATGTCGACTTAGTCATTTTCTCCCCACCAGCACACACAAGCTGGCAAGCAGTGTGTATGTGCTGAGTGAGGGGTCCCTAGGGTGGCATAAGACATGCTGCAGCCCTTAGAGACCTTCCCTGGCATCAGGGCCCTTGGTACCAGGGGTACCAGTTACAAGGGACTTACCTGAGTGCCAGAGTTCTGCCAATTGTGGAGACAAAGGTACAGTTTAGGGAAAGAACACTGGTGCTGGGGCCTGGTTAGCAGGGTCCCAGCACACTTTCAAATCATAATGTGGCATCAGCAAACGCAAAAAATCAGGGGGTAACCATGCCAAGGAGGCATTTCCTCACACCAGGTCATCTTTGTTTTTGATAATGTGTACCTTCAGGGTAAGATTGGTGTCCAGGGTGAATCCAAGTGATTTGGCACTCAGCGAGAGTTGAGGTATAAAGCTGTCAAGGTACGTCATTAAGCCAAATAATAAGACGTCTGTCTTGGTAGGGGTGAGCTTTAGGTAGGCACTGGCCCTTCAAGCCTGAATGATGTGCAGACAGTGTTTGAAGTGTTGGATGTCTGAAGAAGAGGAGACTTTCAAGTACAGTTGCGCATCATCAGCATGTTGGTAAATTTTGATGCTGTCACCTGTGAATAGCGGGATGTATGATGGAACAACACATGTGCCAACCACGAATGCCTGAACAACGCGGTTGAAACAACGACTGCATTGTTTCCACACATGCCTTGACCACGCATACCTTAACAACTATTTTTCGTTGTAAAGGCATGCCTAGTAATGGCATGTGTGGAACAGCATGCGTGGTTTTCGCATGCCACCCCCCCACGCGCCCTATAAAAACAACTACCCCGACACCAGAACCCACCCAAAAACACAACTACCCCGACCTCCCCACCCACAAAATAAAACTACCCCGACCCCCGCACCTGCCCCAAAAATAAAACTACCCCGACACCCCCACCCACCCCTAAAAACTACCCCGATACCCCCACCCACCCTGATCCCTAAAACGTACCCCAACCCTCCACCTGCCCTAAAAACAACCGAGCCCCACCCCAAAAAAAAACTAACCCACCCCTTAAAACAAAATTACCCTGAGCCCCCAAACTGCCCCTTAAAACCCGACCCCCCACCCACCCCTAAATACAAAATTACCTCCCACCCCTAAAAAGCCACCCCTAAAAACTCAATTAGCCTGCTCTAAAAACCCACCCACCCTAAATACAAAATTACCCTGACCCCCGCCCCTAAAAACAAAATTACTCCAACCCTCCCACCCCTGCTCCTGAAAACCCATCCCCCAACCTGCCCTAAATATAAAATTATCCCATCCCACACCCCTGGCCCCTGAAAACAAAATTAACCTGACCCCCTACCCCTAAAAACCCACCTCTCCCAGCCCCACTTACCTGACAGCGCCCACTCCCGATGCTGACTCCCTTTTTCTCTGCCTTAACCACGCATGTGCGTTGTTCAGCACATGCGTGGTTAAGGCAGAGAAAAAGGGAGTTGTTGTTCCGGTAAGCGTGGTGACGGCATCGTGGTAAATGCATCTTGTTGCATTTGCCGCGTTGCAAGTGATATTTCCCGAATAGCGCACCAAGCCACTCCATGTAAAGGCTGAAGAGGACAGCAGACAGTACGGAACCCTGAGGGGCTCCACATCGGATTGGGACCTTTTGTGACTTGGAGGTGCCAATATGAGCAAACTAGTATTCTGGAAAGATAGAAGGAGAACAAATGAAGGATATTGCTGCTGGATCCCATTCGTGACCTGAGGGTGCATGTGAGGGTGGGATGGTCAACTGCGTTGGATGCACTGAGAGGTTTAGCAATATCAGGAGGTAGGGATGATCTTAATCTGTGCTCAAGATGACTTTGTCTGCAATGTGTAAGGTAGCAGTCTTTGTGCTGCAATGTTCTCAGGGTCTTCAGGTTATACAACTATCTGATTGCTGTTGGTGGAGACAGATCTCCCTGTGGCTGGAAGATGCTGGGAGGGCGCTGAAGAGATGCTGAGGGCTCCCGCAGAGCAGGATGTATGTGAGACCCTCACTGCCGTGTGCCTGGGCAAAGAATGGGCCAAGAGCAGGCCCTTCTGCGCCTGACCGTGGCCGAATGTGGCTGGGCCACTTCTCTTTGCCTTCAGATTCAACCATTGACTCTTCTCTCCACCACTCTCATCTGAGAGCAGTAATTAGAGGTCAGAGAAAGTCTGCTGCTTTATCACTGCCCACTAAAGATTGACCAATAATCGCTTTAGTAACTAGCTTCTTGATTAATGCTATTGCTGCAATTAACTCTGAGACTGTGTGGAGGAAAGATTGGAGGCAACCAAGAAAGCACTATACAAAGTTACTCTGAATGGGTTAGCCACTTTCACTGAGTATCTAGCAAATAAAAGGTTTTGCAGTGCACAAACAGGCAAGATGTTCACTCCTTGTGTCTTCACTGGTGAGTTACCTATTATGTCTAACAACAGGTCACCTAATAATAGTGAACTCTGGCCTCTCCATCACCAAAAAAGAAAAAATATACCATGTGACAAGTGAATCCTTAACTACTGCTGGATCCAAATTGTCATCCAATGCAATGGTTAGTCATTCACTTAAGCAAAAGTAACATGAAGTTGGATCAGTTTTGTGTCAATCACCAAAACCCGAATGCACTAGAAGTTCTGTGGTGAACAAACAAATCAAGGCACTCGAGGGTTTTCTCATGGCTCTGATTGACTCCCTTGTTTCCCTTCTTAGAGGGATCGATTCGCCACTGAGAAAACTGCTAGAACAAAGGCCCAGTAAGATATTGAGTGGTGTTGGACATGCGAAGAAATCCGCAGTAAAGGCGGAAATAATGGAGGACTGGGGGAATCCTAGGACGTGGTGGTCACCAAACCTTTAATAGAAACTAGCACACCAAAGGTCCATCGAGCTAGATCCAACTTAGCAATGATCCCAGGGCACACATTTCAAGTGTCAGTAAAGAGACTACATCACCTCCCCCAGCTGCAGTACACACTAATGCATTCTTGCAATAATTCTGTGCTTAGGTTCACTGGCAGCAAAGAACATCCTAAGGTGCTGCATCTTTTCCCGGAAACAACACCTCTAGTGATTGTGCTTCAACATGTTCTGCCTCAGCAATCAAATGCAGGTGAAGGTGACTGCCAACTCAAAGTTAAAGTGACTCACTAGTTGGTTAAAGCACTCAGAAATTTTAGTTGTGACACTCTACATAGAGAAATCATTGCTGTTCGGAGAGCGTACTGGGTGGGCGGCAGCCCTAAAAGGGAGAATGGGGAATGTGTTGTAATGAGTTTCGGGGACCCGCATCTGGCTGGCCTTTTACTTTGGAGACTGACAGACACAGAAGCAGGTGAGTGACAGAACAACATCAAGGCACTTCTCTTTGGCTATTTGTGTAGGCCTAGCAACTTCAGGCCCATTGGTCCAATGACCACATTTATATTGCTGCCCCGGCCATTTCCCATTGGGACACACAATCGAGTCACCCCTCTGTAGTAGGTGGACAGACTCCCCTGCATTAAGGGCTCAGCCGGGTATGGACCCCGTTGCTTTACGACAATGATTGCAAGACCGGGGCAGTATCCATGGTGCTAGTATTTACAGAGAGGAAATTCATAAGAAATGCCCCAAGACTAATAATGATGGTGAAAACAGAGCTGTCTCCAAGGGGAAGGTGGCTAAGGATGGTTTAATCATAAAGCACATGGAAGCATGTGCTCTTCCTACATTAAATCCTGTCCCGGAAGACGCTTCCCGCTGGGGGCTAAAGTCCCAATGTCCACAGTCTCCAATGTAGTCAATACTCCATCGCAAGCTGAGGCAATGAATTCTCCTGAAATTTGCTCTATGGCTGTGGCACTGGACACAGATTTGAGGTTTTGGAATGTGGCGGGCATCACTAACAAACCGGTGGAGGATAACTAGGACTACTTGCTAAGGGACTATCATATTGTGTGCTTGCAGGAGACTTGGGATCGTGATAAGGTCCATAATAATGGGTTTTATCTTTTGAGACACCAGCTGTTCCCACCAGACAGGATAGGGGAGGTCTGTTAAAGGTGGTGTCCGTATTCTTAGCTGGCACGATAAGCAATACTTTCCTTAACTCGCATTGTTTTCAAATTATATATTTAATCCAACCAACCCGACAAGTGGTCTTTTAAATTTTTATCCTAACGATTTGAATTGCGGAAATGTTGAATTTAGTCAATTCCCTTGATGTAATCTTAAGTGTTAGATGAAGCCTTTGTTATTCATTTGGGGGAGGGTTGATTTTGTTAGCAGGCTCTGCACAGTTTCAATGCATACTGTGTGTGGAGTTCTACGTCATCATGGTGACGTAGATTACTTGCATTTTGAACATAATCCTTGTGGTGACACCCTTAATACGATCTTGAGGAGGTTGGACGATCGATTAAGAGTACAAAGAGTTCCCACTAAGTCAAAAGATTCATCGGCCTAAAGAGCGTCCGAACACAGGTAAATTATTACTACGGACCGCTCTATCAGTCTACTGCCAGACGTGGCCCTAAATCAAATTACTTTTACTGGGAGAGGTACTGGCTGCATGATTGCTTTTATAGCTGTCTCAAAACAATGGTGTCAGAAGGTCCTTAAATTTACCATTCTGCAAACCAGCGTGAGTGACCACAACCTCCTGGCCCTAAAATTATTTATAGGCCATGTTCAAACAAAACACATCATAGTTGTTCCTCGAATAATGGCCACCAAGAACAGAGGTATTGTGCGCAAATGGACCAGTATAGATCCTGACATCTATTGAAGGAATTGGTAGTCAGGAGACAGGCTCAGCTGATGGTGTGTCCGGGGATTGGGGAAGATCCTGCCCTTTTGCTTAAGATCTTCGATGAAATTTGTAATCCTTATTTGTAATTAATGTTATCATTTTTGCCATCTTGTAAGGAACCAAAGAATCATAAATGCCGCAAGTGAGATGAGTTTTCAGTCTGGTCTGCTATTATTTTTGATCTGGATGTGGCAGTGCGACTGTGTGAGACGAGTGGGCCAGAGCAACTTTACTGAAGTTAACCGAAATGATAAGTCCGGTGACCACCCGTCCGTAAATTTCACGGACTGCCCGTAATTTCGCCCTGCCGTCCGTTGTCCGTGATGAAAGGCTTAACGGACGGCATTTGTTGGTAATTTTAGCCTTTCACCAAAAGGACAACGGAGGCAGGGCGAAATTACAGGCAGATTAGTATCCCCAGCTGCAGTGAAAGCCGGGGACTCTCCTGTGGTCTGAGGACAGATCTTCTTGCCAGGGTGTCTCCTTCCCTAAAGAAATGCAAATGTGGGCAACTGGTAAATCTGCAAATGTAAAGGGGCTTGAAAACCCGCATCCACTTTAACCAAAGGAGTCCCTTGAACCTTTCTAATGGCAAATATATTTTCTTTTAGAGACGTACTGCAACGGTGCTCCAAGGTGATCTGTGGAGTGTGTGGTTTTAATGGAGTGTTATAAAAAATGTTATTACTAGGTATAAACTGTATATTATTCAACTCTGTATTTGAGAAGCACTTTTTTTTATTTAACCAAAATGTATTTGTGCATTTTGTAGCAGCCTATATATGATGTAATTGTATTTATATAGCGCTTACTATCCCTGACGAGGCGTCAAATGCATGTTTAAAATAAGGACTTATACATTCACAGCTCTTTCAGAGGCCTCGGTACCTCATAGAACTAACAAACATTGGCACAACCGGTAGGTCTAGTCTATGCAAGACTTCTTGGCTTTGCCAATGCGTTTTAGCCACGGTATACACCAGAGTGGCTGCTGTTCATGGATAAAAGTTAGTGGCACAGTGGTGAGGAGTGGAGTAGAGCGGCATAGGAGCAGTGGAGTAGAGCGGCATAGGAGCAGTGGAGTAGAGCCCGGTGGTGCAGGGTACAGTGCAGTTGTTTAGAGTGCACTGGCGTACAGTGCAGTGGTTTAGAGTGCAGTGGCATGAGTGGCGTGGGACAGAATAGAGTGGCACAGAGTGCAATGGAGTAGAGTGGCATACAATGAGTGGCAGAGAGTGCAGCAGTGTAGAGTGGTGCAGTGGCATAGAGGGCAGAGTAGACTTGTGTAGCAGAGTGCAGTGGTGTAGTGTAGAGTGATGCAGTGCAGAGTAGAGTATAGTGCTGAAGTGTGCAGTCGCGTAGAGTGGAGTGATGCAGAGTAGAGTGGCATAGAGTGCAGTGGCATAGAGTGCAGTGGCATAGAATGCAGTAGTACATAGTAGATTGGTGTCCAAAGAGTGGAGTAGAGTGGCATACAATAGAGTGGCAGAGGGTGTAGTAATGCAGAGTGGTGAAGTGTCATATAGTGCAAAGTAGACTCATGTAAGATAAATGTAGAGTCCCTGACATACACTCTAGTGCTGTCAGACTACAGACAAGTTGTGGGTACCTCACATCCTGACATTAGGTATAAGACTGTCGCCCACACCATCTGCCCTGCCTCGTTCATTTTTTTTTTAGGTTGAAAGTCCATGGGCGGTTGGGGTAAGCCAGATGTTTTTGTTCAATTTGTTTAAACTAGCATAAGGTTAATTACCCTAATGTTTCCCAAACTGTTTGCCAGGAGTTTTAAAATGCTCAGAAACAATCAAAAATTTGCTGTTACTTTCTCTTCAAGAAAGAATGGGTAGATTTGGGTAGGGGGTGGCCTTGCCGCAGTGCTGAAGGGCATTAATTTACTACTGAACAAGGGCGTAATGTGACACCTGAATGTAGCACACCAGGAGGCAATCACAAAAAGACCACAGTGAATAAATAGTGCTATGTTAAAAAAGAGTGAATAAATGCACTGACAACATAGTGAGGCATGGCCTCTCTTGCGTGTGTCTGTAAAACTGACGTTTGTTGTTGAATTTTTGTCCTGAATTTTGACCCTTTGTCCTGAATTTTTGTCCTGAATTTTTTGCAGTCCTGTCCAGAAATTGCATCAATGCCAGGTGGTCACCCTAATGATAAGCACTGATGTTTCAACACCACGTGGTGTGTGGCGCGCGGCTGCATGCCCTGGGAGCATTTCGCGCTTTTTTGGGGGGCGGTGGGGGACTTGGTCGCCATCAGGCCCAGTTTCCATTCCGTCGGCACCTGGTATAGGTGCGCTGCGCGCGCTGCACCCGACTGTGTCTTCAGCTCAGCACACGATCACTGCTGCTGGAAGGAAGTTACTGCTGGTAAATGGAGCCAAGACTGACATCAGCATGTCTGCCAAAGGGCCAGCGCTCCTGGCTCCCGGCTCTGGCATGCGCAAATTATTCTGCTGAAATGGCTGTACCTATCAAGATACATCCAGCAGCCCGTCCAGCAGTGCTCGATGTCCATAGACTAAGCTAATAATAACTTTGTAGAGACCCCCTCCCCCCCCGCAATGACAAACAGCAGGTAACAAGAATGAGGACCAAAGGCAGCTTTATAGTAGTTCTATTATTTAAAGGGAATTTATTTGTCTCCGGACTGTGAACTGAAAGCGTAAAATGGTGTCACTTACAGTTAAGTTACCGAAAGCCTGGGTTCATCCATCCCCGCTGTGTGGCGCTGTGGAGCCTCATCGCTCGCCTTCATACAAGTTACGCTTATTACAACTATGTCATTTGATTCTGAAATAGTTGTAATAAGTGTAACTTGAGTCAAGCGTGTAACATTTCTGACGTGTTTCACGCCTTTCATTGTTTTATGTTAGCAACAGTGCTGTGCAACGCCGACGCAGGGCTGATAGTGTCAACTTGGCCCAATAAATCACCCCTAACTCATGCCAATTGCAGGCAGCAGCAGGCCACGCGGCTCTCTCCCTCCGTAGGAGGATTGACAACAGCTGTACTACCAGTGCTTTAAATGGGCCGGTACTGTCCGGTACTGAGTACTGGCACTTTTTTTCTTTTCGACGGAGAGTACCTGCACTTCTCAGGAAAATCGTAATAATTTTAATTGGAGAGTACCGGCACTTCTCAGAAACTTCTATTTTTCTATTTTTCCATTTCATGCACTGACTATTACTGAGATGTATGGATTATTCTGAACATTTGATTTACATGCGAGCGCGAGGCAGGCCTGCAAGCATTTCTACAATTTTATTAAAACTAAAAAATTGCTTGCAGACTCGCCTCTCCCACGTACAGCAAATTTGCCCAATGGAGCTGGGCCGGTCAAAGGTTTACAGCCCCTCTGACTCCTCCTCGGCCCCCCTGTGCCCTGGCCTCAGCCCTGTGTGCTGTGGTCACAGCCCGACAACAAACGGCTTGCATGCAGCCCACCTCCACTCACGGGTTTGCTGAAAGCAGGCGCGTTCAAATGCAAGCAGCGCAATTCAACATTATTTAACAAAAGCACAGTGACTGGTGTTATTAGATGATATGAAAATAGTGATTGGTTCCTGGGATGTGTTTATTTGAACAGTCAGCCATTTGATTACAGCTATTCAGTGCTTAATTTGTAAATAAAGAGGTGACGGTGCTCAAAGCCCTGCTCTTAAACACGAGACTGCTGTAATTAAATCTGCCAGCACTGAATACTGAGGCAGCGTAATCCTGAAGCCGTCTCGGGCCTCTTCAATCCATTTACAGCCACCCCTGCCCCTTCAGCTCATCCTGCAACTTTCTACTTTCTCCCTTTATGACCCTTTTTAGTTTTTCCTTCTTCCGTCTTTCTCATATGTGTCTTTTGCTCGCAGCAAATGCTTGAGGCAGAAGAATAAGCCCCGGCCCTCGCAAATAAGTGCCGGTGCTCAGCACCGGAAACAACAACGACAAATTAAGCACTGCAGCTATTGTAATTGGTAGGAGCTGGGGAGATTATTTCGATGTTACAAGGAGCTGAACACACCATGATGAAATCTTCAACATCCTGCAAGTGACGACTATGAATCCTGGTGAGGCAGGTTTGGCTTTTTCATCTTTTCCACCTTGGTAGACTGGCACTTTGGGTAAAGGTACAAGTATAGTAATTTATTTAAAGAGACTTTAGTGTGCCATGAAGAGCTTTAAATAAAAATACAAACTATTACTATTGCCCCATTAGAAGAAGGAAAAAAGAATAGTGTATCTGAAGAAAAGTGACACAGAAAGTCTGTAAGTGGCCTTTATGTGCTTCTTTCAGCATCTATGTAATAACCACAATACATTATAAATCTTGAATAATATTTTACTTTGCACCAGCAGCTGATATATAGAGCAGGGACCTACGGGTGCACATTGGCTGGATGTTTTTTTTTAAAAACACAACATTCATTCTTCAGCTAATGAGAGTGTAAAAATTGAATTTCTCGCAACGCTCACAAGAGGAGAAGTCTATGAGTGCAGTAACAGAAGGGTTTTGGGTCACCAGCTTTCAATAACCACACATCATATGGTGCACTGTCTTCAAATTTGTTTCGAATCAACACCATAGGTATCATCCACTCAGGTTCCGTTTTAACTGTGCCCATTTCTTGGATATTTACTCTAGTGTTATTCAACAATTTGGCCCTCGCTCCATGTCCCTTTGACTCAGGGTCTGTGCAATCCACACTACACGTTTTCTTCTTTTGTAAACTTTATAAAGCACCAATCAGACTATTTTTAATCGCGCTACTAAAGTCACTCACCATCAGAAGATGTAGGTCTGCATTATTTTATTTACAACTTTTGCAGTGTGAACCTACCTGTAACATTATGTACAGATTAATCTCAGCTGCAGCAAAATTACGGAGTATGGTGGGCAAGTACTTGGCTGTAATGCTGTTAGTTACGCAGGAACGCACACAATTATTTTTGTGACGTCAGTGTTTATGCACAGGCAATTTTATGAGCTAAACATGTTTTATTCTGTATTGATGAATTTTAGATTAATTGTTCAACATAACTATGACTAGATTTTATCTTTGTGCAATCTGTTTAAATGAAATTATGGATTATTTTATGTCTTATTTAAACGAATAAAAATTTACTTGACCTGACTTCTTAATGCTCAACATTCACAGAGCTCACACACTGGGGAAAAGTTATACTATGATAAATAAATATTCCATAGCTAGATGTATAATCACTTATTTGTTGGAATATACAGATAATTTTAAAGTTGTAAGAGCTGCGAAAAATAAGAATAAACCGAATCAGAGTAAAAATAACAACCTTATTGCTCGGGGTATTACTACACCACTTTCCTCCAAGTCTCTTCTCCAACTGACCGAGACCCCAACATTAATAGTTCCAGAACCTACGTTGTCCGCCAGGAGCAGTAGCCAGAATTCCATGCTACAACACAGTTAGGACATAACATCTCCCAAGAATAGTTATCTTTATGATGAATAAACAACACAAGACAAATGTTGCGAAAACATGGGCATAATGAGGAATATACAACAATCACAGAAGGGAAACAATGTCTAAATAACAAGATTATTTATACAATACAAAAGTATTTTGAGTTGGACAACTGCGTCCCTTTATACGGTTTAACACCCACACAAACCACAAGCAGGCACTCGAACACCCCACGGGTGCTCCCCGTTCCCCCTTGAACTGTGCCTGGGAGACACCTTCAACATTAACCACTCTTTCCAAATTCCATCATCTACCATTCAACCACTTCATTGTGTTCTGGCCCAACTCCACCATGGACAGGATTTCCCCAAAACTCAAGTCTCCCTTTTTCACCTTGCCGAAAATTTAGGACCAGATTTAAGAAGCCCTTAGCGCCACCTTGCACCACATTAGCGTAATTGTTTTAGGCTATTGTGGGGTAAGGTTGGCAAAAACGCTGCACTATATTTGCAAAAACGCTGTGCCACATTTACAAAGTGGAGCAATGCACACATTGTTCCACTTTGTGAGCCCTCGTGCCACATTATGGCTGCGCCAGGCATAATGTACGCAAGGCAGGCATTCCAGCATTAGGAGATCCAGAAAAATGGCACAGTGGCATCTAGGAGATTCCACTGCAGCATTTCTAGCGTCATGTTAAGCGCCTTCCTAAGGCAGTTGTTAAAATGAGGCTCCCATTGTTTTCAATGGGCCTCCTGTCACTGTGCAGGATTAGCGTCAATATTTGTGGCACTAATCCTACAAAGCGCCAAACTAGCGCCAAAATGTATGATGCTAGTTCCCTAATGTGCGTCATTGTGCGCCACATCCTAAACACGGCACACGCATGGTGGCGTTAGGGGGGCACAATGGAGCGCAAGAAAAGTAGCGCATCTTGACATGATGCACCACTCTTCATGAATTTGCCCCTTAGATTTTCGCTTGGTCGCCATCATTGAGCGCAGTCTCCCACCCACACTTAAGCAATCTTTCCTACCTTTCTACTGCATTTCTGTTCTGCTGTTGACCACGTCCTCATTGCATGCACACACAGCCACACAGTCCGCAATAAACCTTGATCCTTCCCCCACCCTCCGTGGTGCTCTGAACAGTGGTATACCCATAGTGGACTGTGGAGTATTCCTGTAACACCATTCCAAGCATGGGCCCCAAGGCTCCTTGTACAGCAATACCTCTGGCCACCACCTATCTCATGCTTATCTCATGTATTCACTGACTAACCTTTTTTCTCTCTTTTCCATTATCCCTACGTTCCTCGTCCTCATCCCATTCATTACTTATGAGGTGATCCCACTTCACTGAGACAAGAAATTCACAGGAAGTGCTAAAAATGAAAATCCACCCATTCTTTATGTGCCCAGAAGAGGCTTTCATTGCCGACATTCTCCTTTTTTATTTCCTGGGTAGAATGATATGACGAATGCAGGGGTTGTGTGAGGTCTTAGTGGGGCCTTGATATCATTTTTAAAAAAAATCTTTAATTTTGCTCTTTGAGCTCTTCCCTTGCTGCAATTGGAAGGAGAAATGAGCATATTCTGTTTTGTATTTATTTTTTACCGAAATATGGCATTACTCTGGCTGCTGTTTTCTTAAAGCTGGTCTAAAGTTTAACAGTTAGAGCCAGCATTTGTTTTAGACATTTTGAGAATTAACTTCATTGGTTTGAATGGGAAAGTCTCTCTCAGATTGTCTTTTTGCTCCACATCCTGGGAAGGCAAATTCGTCGGAAATAGCTTCAGGCTTGACCCACTGGAGGATTTTGAGCTCCATACAAAAGATTAATCCCAAAAGTAGAAATCTTGACTGGGCAAAGGTGCAAAACGTATTTGCACAACAAGGGAACTATGGACCTGATTTAGATCTTGGCGGAGGGAATACTCCATCACAAACGTGACGGGTATCCCGTCTGCTGTATTACGATCTCCATATGCTATAACGGGATCATGATAGGGTGGACGGGATATCCATAACATTTGTTACAGAGTATTCCTCTCTGTTGAGATCTGAATCAGGCCCTTTGTCAGTCGCAAAATTGCAATTTCTCCTGCTCGGAGCTTGTCCCGCCAAAACCAATATCTTCAGAGGGATGTTGCCCAGCAACTATCCGCCTTTGAGAGGAATTGAGCAGGCACAACCATCGAGTGGAATTGAGCTGGCACAACCAGCAACCTTACCCTTCTACAGGATGTATACTTCTATTTCAGAGATTCAGAAAGTACAAACTTTAACAGGGGTGAAGACACGTGGTGTATCCAAGCCATAGTCTAATGTGGTCAACTTGAAATCACTCCAATGCCTTTGCCAACAATGAACAGTGACTACTGATTGCCATTTTACTTGTGCTTGGCACTTTTTCTCTTAAATCTTTAAAAATTCCTATCTCTGGTTCTCCTGTTTGCAGTTTTGTCATGGTGGTTTTATTTTGTTTATTAAAGTATTCTCTATTTGTGTAATTTGAACTAGGAGTTTAATTTTGATATGTGTTTTAGTTTTTATCTGTTTTGGTACCACTAAATGATTTTCACATTTTCTTTAAGTTAAGCTTGCCCGCTCTGCGCCATAGCTGCCAGGGATTGAGCTCAGTTGTAAGTTATTGAAGCCTTTGCCTGGGTTTGACAGGTTAGTGACTTTATTACTTGTGGTGGACTACCATCCACCCCAATTTATAAACCACTTTCTTACAACCCGGAAATCTCAGTGGGCTGCAGTTAGAGTCTTCAAAGAACCTTAGAGTTTGTTACAAGAAGGGCAAATGTTGTTTTTAGACTGTTTAAGAGCTTTTGCCTGTACACATGGTGGTTAGTCAATCAATTCCTCCATCGGAACTTCCGTAGGTGCTTCTCTCTAGAGGTTCATGCCTGCCAAGTTCAGGGGATGTAAAGTCGCTTACCATGAAAACAACTTTTTGGTGGCATTTACTTCAGCAAGTAGGTTGGCAGGTTTGGTGCCCTTTTGCATAGATCTCTCTCTTCCCTATTGTTCTAAGGATACAGTGGTTTTTAGATCCTAATCCTCCCTTTTTACCCAAAGTAGCCTCTGCCTTTCACAAATCTTAGCAGTTGATTCTTCCAATATGTTTTGAGAATCCTTCCTCAGCTGAGAAAATAGTCTTGACGCTCTTGATGTTGTCAGTGCCTTAAGGATTTATCTGTACAATCTGCAAATCTTTTTGTTACTTTTGGTGGGTCACATAAGGGCAGAAAGGTATCTTCTTTGACCATAAGTTGCTGGATAAAATTCACAACTGCCTTGGGATATTCCCTTGCGGGTCTGCCAGTGCCTAGTGATATTCAGGGAAGTTCAAGAAAAAAATTAGCGGCCCCCTAGGTGGAGCTCAGTGGCCTTAGTCCTGCCACCTGGGTTTCCCTCCACACATTTGTTCATCACTTTAGACTGGAAGGTTTGCCATAATGATGTTAGTTAAGAATTTTTGTGAAGGATTTTCAAGTGCTGTTTCGTTATAGAGTTTCTATTTTTCAATAAAGTGTGGTGTGCATTATAATCTATTGACTCTTTATAGTGCCCAGGAGGGTGGGCGGGTTTTCATTCTCAGCATTTCCTGTTAGTTTCCTGTCTCACTGAGGTGGGATCACCTCATAAGTAATGACTAGGACGAGTACATGTAGGACTAGGAGTAATGGGTTTTACTGGTAAGCAATCAGTCCATTCTATTTCCTTGCTAACTTTAAAGTTAATTCTTTTAAGTACTGGAAGCCAATGAAGGTTTACTGGGGCCGCAGTTACCAACTGATGTTTGGGAATTCTTAATAATATTTGGGCTGCAGCTATCTGAGTGACTTGGAGCCCTTTAAAGACTGACTTGAGGCTTCCCAAGTATAGGGAGTTCCCATAGTCAAGTCGTGGGAGGACTAGACCTTGCACCTCCACTCTACATGATGGTTCAGGTAGCCATCTCAGTAGCTTTCTCTGAGTCCTTAGTCGACCAAAACATGTTGCTACTAGTTAATTTGTCTGTGCTGCCCTTGGGAGCTTCTTATCTAGCCAGTCATTGCTGCTACCCGGTCCAAAGTGTGTCTGAGACAGATGTAAGATGACATTTGCCTCTAGATATTGCGAAAGGTTTCTGTTGACAAACCTTTTAAAAATTTTACTACGTTTTGGGAGGAGGGAAATCGGGTGGTAGTTTTCACACTTTAGGGGGTCTGCCGATGGCATTTTTAGTAGTTGCTCGACAATGGCATGTTTTCAGGCTTGAGGAACCTTTCCAGATTTTGAGTGAAAAGTGAAACATATCTGTTAGCAGAGCTGTAACTGCTTTTCTACCTCTAAACATGATGTCCGGGAGCGGTGAGCCTGATTTTAAAGATTTAAGAAACTCCAAGGTATCTTCTTGGGTGATTTCTCGGAGTGTGAATTGTTTGTGCCTCCCCTCCAAGTATGAGAAGGATGCTTTTGACCTTCTCCAAAAAGAAGCTGGCTAGAATGTTGCATTTAAAAACTGAGGGAAGGGGGCGGATATGCTTTTTGGGGATTTCATTAAACTGCTCACCAGGTTGAACAGTTGTGTGGAGGAGTTTGCAGCATTGTCAATCTTCGAGGCAAAATCGTTGACTCTGGCCTCCCTAATGGCATAATGATACATTTACTTCCTTCTTGTACTTGTCTTTGCTAGTTACAACATAGCTTTTTCTCCAAACCCTTTCTACTTTTTTTATTCCTTTTTCAGTTTTACGAGTTCCGGTGAGAACCATGTGCCCTGTCTTCAGGGTGTTTGGCCTTCTGTTGTCTAAGAGGAGCCAGGTTGATTAAGGCATTCGCCATCCATGTTTCAAATTTGCTATATCTGCTGCCCATATCTCCAAACATTTCAGGGATGGAAGTGGTGAGCATGTTCTCCCATGCCCCATGCCCATTTTTGACCAGTTGCGTCTAAGTTTGGACTGGTGCGGTACAGTGCTTGTAGTACTTGTAATGCATACTTGAAAGGAAATTAGTTGATGATCAGACCACAGGACCATTTTTGGGTCGCCTGAGGTAAACTCAGGTATGTTGGCAAAGACTGGGTCTAGTAGATGACCATGCTTATGGGTGTGGGCCATGACCCGTAGTGTTAATTGGACCACCGCTAGGTCCATTATAACGTTTTTGGAAGTTTCAGTTGATGTTTTCTAGATGCAAATTAGGATCAACTAGAACTGTGAAGTCGGCAGATAATAGACACTGTCAATGCCAGGAAGAGTCTGTATGAACGGGGTAGCAGAGCCCTGGGGGTGATATATTAATACACCTGAGGAGGTAACGGTAGCAGTCAGTTCTTCAAAACAGCAGACCTTCACCTCCGGGTAAAGTCACATTTTATTTTTATCTTCTCTTTGTAGATAATAGCTACTCCCCCTCCCCCTTTTCTTCTTTCCCGGTCACCTCTAGCAGTTGCATAGCCCTTGGGTAGGGTTGTTGCAATATCTGACTAGGAGTCCTCTTGGCGCCAGGTTTCAGTGAGGAACATAGCTAATGGTTTATTGTCTTCTAGAAAGGTGAATATCTAAAGGTAGTGTTTGGGCATTGATCTACAATTGAGCAGGTACAGCTGCCACTGTTGGCTTTTACCACCATCTCTTGCTGGGTTGTAGTTGTCAGCATTATAACTAAAGTTGGCTACAATCATTTTACATTTCCCACAGGGTATGTCCCCGTTACAGAGATTAATGGTGTACTTACATGCCCCACATTCAGTGATATTGAACGAGAGCAGGTCTTCAGTTGAATAACTCACCCTATCTTTCCTTGCACAAGCAGGAGTCTTGACTCTAGGTCCCAGATGGGCACGGATGGGAGCGTACAGGCGTAGATGGGCTTGCCTTTGGAGTGCCAGCAGCACGCCCACTACGCGTCTGCCCTGCGGTGCACATTTTGTAACAACTAAAGCGCTGTCCAACATGGCATCCAATGTGAGTGAATATCCGGTGCGGCACTAAAAAGGCCAGCACCAGTATACTCTCTTTAATGAAGGAGTCCTTCCCTCCCCTGTGTGCTCAGCTGTATGCAGATCCCACTCGCAACCTGAGCTATGATGAATCCCTGCAGTTAAAATGGAGACAGTGTGGTGAGTTTTAAAAACAGTACAATGGATGTTAACAATTATTTCACAGCAATTTTAGTTCTGAAAATTAATTCACATCAACTACCACGATCGAGAGTCCGCCGCCAAGTTGGCGGCCTCTCGACTGCCATATTATGGTTTCCCTGCCAGGTCGGCTGACAGTTCGGCGGCATTGGGTCTCAGGGAGAAGCGAGGCCAATGCCGCCACACGGTTGGTGCCGGCAGGACACTCGGAATGCGCACTGTCTGCCATTGCAGACAATGCGCATTCCGAGTGTGCTGACACATGGGCCCCTGCACTGCCCATGACCATGTGGCCCTGTTTCTGCCCCAGTGGCCATGTTCCACCATCTCTGCCTTTCCTCCAGCCACCATGAAAAGGCTCGTGGAAAGGCAAGTCATGATCAGCACGGCGGTGCCGACATGTGGGCACCGCCGTACTTGACCACGACTTGCACCACCGCCAACCCGTTGGGATCCATGATCCTGGCAGTGGCGGCGGTCTCCTGGCAGTCCATCCACAAGCATCGTAATCTGGCAATCGGATCGTCAAGACTGTGGCGGTGGAAATACCACAGCAAGTACGGCAGTGTTAGGACCGCCGTACTCTTAATTAGGCCCTTAGTTCTCAACAAATTCTATTCAGATTATTTCAGCATAAAGTAAGAAAGTTTTGAAAAAAAAAAGATAAAGCAGTGCGTTGTGAGGAGACAAACAGCAGCGTATACCTACAGATATCTGTATTATCCGGACTGAATGGGCTCCCCGGGGCTCTGGCCCCGTACCCTGCACCTGCAGCACCAATGATAGCTGCACCTCAGAGTGCAGGCTGAGATCCACTGACTGACCCTCTTCGTACACACAGGAGCACAGTGCATGCAACAAAAAATCTTCACAACTGCACCATTCAGAACTCATCCTTCGACTACTCCCCTCTGCTCACTGGACTCTGAGGCATGACCTGCTACTACCCCATTGCAATTCTTAAAGAAACAAATTGCACAATGGTTTCCACGCATGGTTCTCCTCAGTTGTGCGACGTATCTCCAATCAACCCCGATTCCAACATAAATAATTCAGGAATCTAGGTTTTTCCACTACAGCATTAGTCAGAATTCCATACTACCACAACAGAGTTAGGACATAACAAATACTTTTTATTTCGAATTATACTTATTTCTATAATAATTGGGCGGGACTGGACTTTATAATTTAATCAAATATGCTTTTTTTATAATAATTGTTACAGTTATTTCAAAGTTCCATGTATTTTTAGGAGTTAAGACATTATGGCCCTCATTACAACCCTGGCGGTTGGTGTTAAAGCGGCGGTAATACCGCCAACAGGCCGGCAGTAAAAAAAAAGGGATTTGGACCCTGCCGGTTACCGCCATCCAACACCGCCACTTTAACACACCAACCGCCAGGGTGGTAACGGCCGCTGGGCTGGAGACTTCGGTCTCCAGCCCGGAGGCCGGCACATTCCCACCCTCGGGATTACGTCCTGGCCTACCGCCATGGTTTCCATGGTTTTTGTACTGCCACGAAAACCATGGCGGTAGGCACTATCAATGCCAGGGAATCCCTTCCCTGGCACTGATAGGGGTCTCCTCTCCCCCACCCCCTCCCCAGAGTCCTACCCCACCCTCCCCCACCCACTCCTGCCCCCGCACATATACACACCCACATGCGCACCCATATAAACACATGCACACACGCATACCCACCTCCACCCACGCATGCACACATACATACCCACACACCACAACATACACCAACATATCTTGTCACACACATGCATTGACAACACACAACACTCACAATCACTCATTCATGCATGCATCCAACGCGACTCACACCCGCATGCACGCATCCCAAAACATACACCCCCCCCCACATACACACAACACCCCCCATTCTCCTCTCCGGTCAGAGAACCCGACTTACCTGCTTGCAGGGGGTCCCCCGGCTGGAGATGGTCCGCAGCGCTGCTGTCAGCAGCAGCGTCCGGCAGCAAAACACTGCCAGGTCGTATCATTGCTCATTATACGGTCGGCGGTGTTTTGCTGGCGTGGCGGTGCTGCGGTCATAATACGCGTTGCCGGCTGGTAGCCACGGCGTCGGCATGTTGGCGCCCGTCGCCGTGGCGGTAGGCGGTCATTACTGCCAATGTTGTAATGAGGGCCTATTTTTGCATGCTTTTATGTGATGTACTGTTTTAAATGTATCTAATTTAAAATTATAGTAATGTTAATTGAATTTAAATTAATAATTTGATATCTAGGCCCAGGATAAATTTGTATCAATATTCTTGTGCTTTACAATATTTGGGCCCTATTCACAAACTGCATTTTTTAGTATGTAGAGTAGTACAATATTAGTGCTACGTTATATATACCTCAAAATGAAGTTCACCAACACTATGGCCCGAGACCTCCTGCTGCTCGTATGTTCTGTGTCGAGGTCTATGCCATGGTGGCGGAGATCTCTGCACATGCAGGTCTACGTATTAGTAGTAAATGTGGAAGGAACCAAAAAGTGGTAAGAAAATGGGAATAATTACTTCGCCATGCACAGCTAATTACTCCACATATTATGTAATTGATGGGATCTTGTATGGCATTTTTGATATCACTGCAACGTTTGTAATAACATTATTGATAATAAAACTATGCATGGCAAGGGGGTGATTTATAGTTATCTTAGGGTGCAAGTTATAGTTACTTGAAAGAATTCTAATTATAGATGCTGAGTTTCTATGGTTTTGTACGAGTAATTTTAGAAACTAACTATACCGTCCATGTAACCTTTGTTTTTTTCAGTGATACAAAACCATAGAAATTCACCTGTTATAGTTATAGTTATCTCAAGTAACTATAATCCGTGCCATAAGGTAACTATAACTGGCGCCCCCACCATGCACAGTTTTTTTGTCAAAAATGTTACCACAATCTCTTTGTTGATATTATCAATGATGTATTCAAAGATGTCATGAGTGCCTTAATTTGTGGGGTAATTAGCAGTACATGCAAAACTTGTGCACTAAGGTAACTATAACACGAGCCCTCGCCATGCACTACTAATTACCTCACAAATTACAGCACTCATGACATCTCATCTTTGATAACGTTATTATTAATATCAATGCAATATTTGCAGTAAGATTTTTGCATGGCGGGGGCCCTCTTTTGATATTGTCTCCCCACACACTTTTTGCCTGGTTTCTGGTGCAATTTCGACTGAACGTGCAATGAGTCCCTGATAAACAGGTCTCCAGTGCCAGATCTTTCCTCCAAAACTGCTCAGTCGTTCTTCCCAATTGGCAAATCTTTAGCTACCACTATAAGTCCCTAGTAAATGGTACCTCTGGTACCTTGGGCATGGGATACTGAAGGAAGGCCCCTGATGGCTGCAGCACGAATTGTGCCATCCAAATTGACCCTCTCACTAAGTGCACAAAGTGCTGCTTTCGCAGGCTGCGTGTCTTGGTGCAGAACTAAAATTAAAACACAACATGGCACAGAGCCTGTGTGCCCTGTCCCCTTTACATTGAATGCAATATATGTAAGTCACCCTCTAGCAGGCCTTCCAGTCCTAAAGGCAGGCTGCATTATATTACATGTTATGTCTTTGTTGATTCTCAGACATAGTAAGTGATCAGGGAAGCCATTTTAAGTGCAGGTACTGGACACTGGTCAATATGAGTTTCCCAGCTACATGATGGCTTCACTGAAGATAGGGATGTTTGGTATCAAACATCTCGTATTAATAAACACTCACCGAATCCAGTGATGGATTTATTAATACATGCACTCAGAGGTTACCTTAAATGTGCCTTCTGACAACCTACCTACTCCTAGCGTGGACACTGACTGGTCAAAACCAGTGCAGCCACTTTAGGCAGAGTTCTCGCCCCTGAGGCGAAAGCCAAACCTCTTGAGGGCTCAGAACAAAGGCCTGCTCTGGGCAGAGGTGTGACCTCTCCCAAGTAGGATGGACATTTCAGGGCAGGGAGCTTCAAAGGCCTGGCTGCCTTTGTAACATGACCCAAGTCTCTCCAGATTGTGGAGATGACCAACCTCCCCCCCCCACTCCAGGCCTCACCTTCCCCCCCACATCCTGATCCCACATTTGGCAGCAGCACAGGCAGGAAAATTAGTTAAAATAGGAGGAGCGCCCACTTCATGTCAGTCCCACCCTTAACTAGTGGACACTACTTTTTAAATTCATTCATCTTGTTTGGCAGGAATTAGGCTACTAGGGTTAGGGCTATGCCCACTTCCCAGCGGAAGTGCTCATAAGAAGGGTGTAGTAACTCTAAAGGTGATCAGCCCGTTGCTTACTGCCTAGCACTCCCTGTAATGCCTCTAAATTGAGTATTTAGAGGGCACCCCTGAACTCTAGAACAGACTCCTGATAACCTAAGAAGAGCGGGACACTACAGAGCCGCACCAACAGAGAAGACTGCAGGCAACAACTGACTTGGCCCCAGCCCTTCTGGCATGTCTGCAGCCCTCGAAGATCCTGAGCCAAAAGATGACCCGTCCTGCAGCCCAGTGACCTCCAAAGCTTAGGGAAGACTGCCTGCCTTCGACAAAGATCAAGATCTCCGTAGAACAGTGGACCTCTTCAAGAAGAAAACAACTTTAAAAGAAAAAGAACTCTGCACTAAGGAACCACAAACCTGCCTCTGGATCCACCTCTGCACCCTATGCCCATGGCCAGAGTCCAAGTGGCCCACTGGTCCTGTGAAGGTTCCAGAGCAATTCTGAGCTTGAGTCCACTGTGGTCTCACCTATGCCGGACTCTTCCTCAAAGCCTGCAGCCTCAAACCGAAGACTCCCCCTGGCCGCGACTTGCCCAGTAAGCTGTTTCCGATGCCAAAGGTCACCCGTGCACCTGGAGCCCCTGGGCCTTGGGGAGTTGGACCGTCGGTGTCCCTACATCCCGTAGCATCAGAACTTACCTGCCAGCTGTGGGTTTTCTTTGTTCAGCCTTCTGGGCTGAGCCTGCAGCCTTTTCCCAAAACTGATCTCCCTCATTGATTTACATTGGGCGACCGATGCTGTGTTGGCACTCTGCACCCGGCTGCCCCTGTGCAGCTGAGGGTGTAAGTTTGGTGCTGGCTTGTGACCCCCTTTGTGCCTACCTCAGCCTCGGGAGGTTAATTCCTGACACCGCTTTACTCACCTGTGAGCAGCACATCTTCGTTCACCCCCAGTCTCTATTGGTGAACATTGGGCGCCCAACGCTGTGTTGGCACTCTGCACCTGGCTGCCCCTGTGCCGCTGAGTGTGTAATTTTGGTGCTACCTTGCGGCCCTCCGTGTGCTTACCTCAACCCCTGGAGACCGATCCCTGACACCGCTTTATTCACCTGTGAGCAGCGCATCTTCGTTCACCCCCAGTCTACATTGGTTAACATTGGGCACCCAACTTCGAATTTGACCTCTGCACGCGCTCGCCCCTCTGCCACTCCGGGTGCACTCTTGGTACTGATTTGAACCTTTCCTGGTATTGACCTAAAACCCCAAAGACTAGATTTGTAAGTCGTGTACTTACCTACAAAACTGCATTCTAATTTTCCTCCCATAGATTAACATTGCTGAACTGAAAAATTGCACTGTTGATTTTTGAAACTGTGAAGTATTTTTGTTTTTAAATTTACTTACCTGATTATGAAGTTCTTAGATTTGAAACATATATATACAAGCATTTGAAATGCAATGGGCCTCATGTTTGCTCGAGTTAGAGCTATTAGCGTTGTAAACTCCTAACCAAACTTGTTTTGTCACATAAACTGAAAATGAAAAGATAAACAGTTTCACATAAGCAAGCCGATGGCCGCAAAGCAAACATACAAAAGGAAACAGAAGTTAGCTCGCGGAGAATTGTATCAGCAAAAGTGCAGTTATCCATGTAACCGGCAAATGTGCCATTATCTATGTAACAGGATCAATGTCATGCAAAGCGCACGACTACTGCCCAGCGAGATCACACTACCTACGAAACAAAGAGAAAAAGTAGTCCAGAAACCATACAGAAAACATGGAGCCTCGTACATTTTCAGTAGTTGTCCGGTGCGCTCGAGGAGGGCTAAACACTGGAAAAGGCATGACGTATGCATGCCTTTCACTAATCAAATCAAGCAAATTTTAAAAGGCAAGCCCACAAACCAACCAAACTGATGGGCATGGTTAAAAGCCCGTAAAGAGATGACAACAGGGACAGAGCGCTTTCCGCGTTCGACCCTAAAAAAGAAATGTTATATTTCTAAATTGGCCTTGGATTTATTATTTGAGTGTGTGTCTCATTTATTGCCTCTGTGAGTATAACAAGTGCTTTGCACTAACATCTGATAAGCCTAACTGTTGGGCCACACTACCACAAAATAGAGCATTAGTCCTTTCTACTTTTACCTCTGCAATACCCATTGGGGATCTACTGGAATCTCTGCACAGTGTACTTAATTTTAATGCACTATATTGAGAGCCAACTTATATACATATATATATGTATATATATATGTGTCTGTGTGTGTGTGTGTGTATATATAAAAATGTATGATTCTATATATATTATATTGCAAATGTATATATATATATATTAATTTTTATGATAAAATGTACCTATATTTCTAGACCTTTCAAATGTTTCATAGATTTCATAAACATAAAAAACTTACTTAAAAAAAAAAGCATTAAAAAAATTAAAGTATTAACATGAATTAAACACATCACTTTTAATCAGAAAGACTTAAGGACTGATGTGGGCATCTAACAGACCTGTGGTGTGCAAAGACCTGATAATTCCAGATATGAACGCCTGAAGCATTGACTTGATCAAGTCATTTCCAGAATGCCGCCTTTACCTGGACACAGAAGAACCATTGAACTACTGAAGACAGGGGGTAGGACTCTCCTGCAGAAAGCTATCGAGTTCCACCTCCCCAATGCTGAAAAATCCACAATATTATTAAAGAGAAATGATGTGCAATACACAAGGACCTGAGTTACCTCCAGCAACCCGTGCGAACCATGGGCACATTGAGGCCCTCTGGTGAATAATATTTCTACTAATAGACACACTGTTATACAAAGATTTTGTGCTAACCTTACATTTACTCCCTTAAGAGTACCCCTGTTTATACCATCAATCCAGAGTCTCATTCTATTTCTGCGTAGGATACAATGTGGCACAGTTACAAAAATTACTGTGTTCCAGGCTTATTTTAACCAGAATTATGGTCAAACAAAGCTCATTGTATGTGGTTTAAAGATACAAGCAGAGCCCAATTTATATCCCAGTGGTGCTAAGATTGAATACATGAGTTCCACAGATTACCAGCGTCACAGGTCGATCACAGCAACCCCACATTACCTTTCATAAATGCAGCTATCAGCTTGTTGGGAAACATGACAAACATACATTTTGGTAACAAGAAATGGAAGCAAGACCATTTGGCTTTTTTTGCAGCTCGGAATCTTGTGTTTTTTAATATTGCGGCAATTTACCTTTAGAAAATCAATTATATAATTCTGCATTCAGGGACCATGGTATTGTGCTACTATCGCACCGTGGTCTGGACTCGGAATTCACCTCATTAAAAATCCCCAAAACGTTAAAACTTTTATTGCCCTGGATACATGCTGGTCCTGTTTCAGGCCATCTAAGAATGCCGCAAGAGAAGTTATTTCTCTGTAGATGGTGTATCGTCTTGACAGACCACCTCATGATAGTTCTGTTCTAACTCAAACCAGCCTGTTCAAGTTGGAGGAGCATCTGAACTTGACTATATGCCCCTGCAAGTTAGTTGTCATAGAGGTATATTGTTTTAAGTTAATAGCAAACTTGAGTAATCTCCATGCTTAAGCATCAAGCACAATGATATTTGATCAATAACAAAGATGGCGTCTCCCTGTTATATCAAGGTTCCTATTGAGATAGAGTTTACCCCATGTATATCAATAATAGAATTGATTGGCAACACACAAACATCAAGAGTGTAAGTCTGCTGCAGTGTAGGCGGTGCGATTCTTGCTAATTCTTTGTTGTCAAACACCGAAGTAGTCTTGTGTAGTATTGTACATCTGCTTTTAATCTTCATGTGTCCTAAGGCACAAAGGGGGTCATTCTGACCCCCGCCGGCGGCGGAAGCCGCCGGCCTGGCGGGAACCGCAGAAGACCGTACCGCGGTCAAAAGACCGCGGCGGTCATTCTGAGTTTCCCGCTGGGCTGGCGGGCGACCGCCAGAAGGCCGCCCGCCAGCCCAGCGGGAAACCCCCTTCCATGAGGATGCCGGCTCCGAATGGAGCCGGCGGAGTGGAAGGGGTGCGACGGGTGCAGTTGCACCCATCGCGATTTTCAGTGTCTGCATGGCAGACACTGAAAATCTTGGTGGGGCCCTGTTACGGGGGCCCCTGCAGTGCCCATGCCATTGGCATGGGCACTGAAGGGGCCCCCAGGGGCCCCACGACACCCCTTACCGCCATCCTGTTCCTGGCGGCCAAAACCGCCAGGAACAGGATGGCGGTAAGGGGGTCGGAATCCCCATGGCGGTGCAGCAAGCTGCGCCGCCATGGAGGATTCCCCAGGGCAGCGGGAAACCGGCGGTACACCGCCGGTTTTCCGTTTCTGACCGCGGCTGTACCGCCGCGGTCAGAATGCCCATGGGAGTACCGCCAGCCTGTTGGCGGTGCTCCCGCGGTCCCCGGCCCTGGCGGTTTTTACCGCCAGGGTCGGAATGACCGCCAAAGTCTGTATAGCGAATTGTGTGTGTGTGTGTACACATTGGTTTTGTTACAAGGTGAATGAAAAGTCACCCCTTTGCTTGCTTTTATCAGTAATGGTTCGTGTCGAAATTTATTCTCCTGTTACACCAAGAAAAGTCCTTTGGGAAGATGATTACCATTGATACATTAACCAATGACCAACAGGTGATGCATTTCTTCCAATGAGTAACTTCTTACTTAAGAAGATGTTGAAGCAAGCACTTTTCAAGATGCACAATGGACTTTGTTTCAGTGTCTTATCAATAAGTAATGGCCTCTCTCTGGTAGTAGAAATTCCTTTGAGCACAATAAGGCCTAAATTAACAAACATTTGCGTTGGGTTGCGCAAAATGTTTTTCTTTATTTACGTCCCAGGGCTGGTTCCCTCAAAGTAACCCAAAGCAGTGCTTAGCAGTGTTTTGCGTTACTCTGTGTTAAAGGGGCGTTCCATGGGTGGTACATGGGCAGTCCCGTGCCACCACCCATGGTTTTTGACACAAAAGCCTATCTATTAACAACAGTAGGCAGGGTTTTGCACCAAAGACAACCCCACTTTTAAGCAGGCATTAAAAGGAAATGCTTTTTTTTCTGTTAAATTTTCCCTCTTCGCTTGTGTGCTGCACTGTACAGTATACATCCGAATTGGAAATGTTTGAATTAGTCTATGCAGAGTATTTTGAACTGGAAGGATATCTGTGCAAGTCTCACGCAGACACCCTTGCACTACGGTGCAAAGGTACATGCGTGACACTCAGCTGCCTGACTAGGGAGAGAGGAGAAGATGCTGTATATCTGTAGATATGGCGGATTCCTGCTCTCTCCTTGTCACACAATGCAACAACTTTGGTTGCAGCACTGAGTTGGGTGACATTTTTGATACGCTGAGCCTGTATGTAGTTTTGCAATTTAATGTATTTGCTAAAGTTGTATTTGTTTTTTGAAAACCAAATCTCCAACCAGGAGTTATAATTGAAAAACAAATAAATAATGGACCTGGCATGCTGGGAGGTTCTTCAAACTTGTGTGACCATTTCTTTGGTTCCCTGTTTGGTATTTTGTGTTGTGGCCCCAAATAGAAAACAGAATGAGCATCAGAAGTAGAGTGGATGTTCTGATATACATTGACTGAGGGCCCTTTAGTGGAGGGTTGCCACTCCAAAAGGTAGAGCTTCCCCTGTCTGTAATTTGGCGAAGGAACCGTGTGTTTGGCGCAAGGGTATCAGTCATTTTTTGCTGATGGCCTGCACCTGCCAAACTCTAAATGAAACTCTAACTTCATAAATTGTTGAAAATGTGCAAGCACACAATATTAGAACCATTTTCACTGACCTTTATTTGTTATTTTATACAATCATGTTTTTGGAGCTAGAACCTGGAACCGGATTTGTTATCTGTTAGTTTAGATGACCACAAAGTCTTTGTATCATAGCTGGCATTATTAGTTGTAGACACCTCAGCACCTATCAGTAAAATGACCCTTTCAGCATCTCTGGCAATGTCCTTGATGCAGGAACTCATGGGTGTTCTGCTGAAATACTTCTGCAGGTCAGTGAGTGGGTGGGACTATGGGTGGCATGCAGGTGTGTGGTTGTCGGACGACTGATTCCACGAGACACTTACATGCCTGTGCAGATAATTTACTCGACACATTGTTCTATCTACCTCTGTTTTATTCCATAACATTTCAGATTGTAATCAGCATAGGTTGTTTGGCGATTGTTGCAAGATCACAGGTGATGCCATTTGCACTTGCTACAATCTGCTCAGTTTTGGCCACCATAAATTTATGAAATGAGAATTCAGTGCACATGTGAAAGCTAAGGGTGTGGCCCTGGTCATGTCATGAATACAGTTTCTATGGGTCTGAGAAATCTGGGACACAGTAAATTCCACAAAGTATTTTAATTAACTTTAAGGAACATAATGATTCTGCCAGTGAGCTTTAGAAAAAGTGTCTCCAAGAACTTGATGTGAAATTAAAAGACATGAAAATGCTGAAAAAGACTTGGAAACACGTCTTTTAATTTCCTCATCAGTATATTTGTTTACCTAACAAAACCAGCTTCCAGGATGCATTTTCTGTGTACATGAAGCATTTCTCTGTGAGGTATGCTATTGTTGAAGTGTAGCTGGTGTGTACCTCTCATGTGATGCGCTGCATTAGTTGTAGCAGCTTTGGGTTCAGATGCCCCATGGTATATCTAAAGCAGCTCAGTAGAGTCAACACCTAGGGGCAGAAAATATCAACATATTGTGAGCTTCATTAAGTTACATTACATACAACTGCCTTATAATTGCCTGTCTTAATGATAAATGGCTAACACTTGCTTTTCTGTGAAACTAGTGGACATCCTTTCTAATCACAATGTGTGTTCACTTCTTGAAGCTCTCTGTTTCTCTGCTGCAGTCTCATGCCTAGTCTCTGACAGTGGCAATATCTTGATCTAAAAATGTAAAACAGCAGTGGGAGCCACGCCTGCTATCATCATTGTACCACCCTTAAATTAAATACAGGATGTAGATCACCCCTTTTAGCCAACCCATTCCCCTGAACAACACAACCCTGGGAAGAAACTCTGACTGAGGACAACATGGCTCTTAGCCGATGACTAAGGCGCTGTGCTGGCTGTAAAACAGGTCCCCTGTGCCTGAAGGGACTCAAGTGACAGTGACATACAGTGGACACATGGGTTACAGGACAGATCACATAACCAGTTGAAGGGTGTCGTAGCGGGGGATGTATGTTACATGTTAGTGAGGGTATCCAAAAGAGGAACATGCGCATTGAATGAAAGCAGTGAGGCATAAGGCACAGGCAATCATATACAAAGAAACAGAGTCGAGTACATGGTGCCACATCTCCACCGATGGGATGCAGTATATCCCTTATTTGTCAGTCTTTGCTGGCGAGTTTTCTTTGACTGATGGGAAAAAAAACAATTTTTTTTGATTCAAAACCACCCTCCTACCCCCCTGCAATAATCACTTCTCATGGCCATGAAATTCCATCCCCTGTCACACAGGTCAAAACTTAAAAATGATCCCTAATGACACCACCCCCCCTTAAAACACACACATTGGCACTGACCCCAAAGTAGTAGGAGTCCTGGTCCTTCTTCTGAGGAACATCCTGCCCCTTCATGTTCATAGCAAAGGTAGCCCACACCTTGATGACAAGTGAAGCTTCAACTCTCAAATGTAAAAAGGCCAACTGCGCCACATTAGTGTCATGTTATTTATGCTAATGTGGCATTAGGTTGGCAAAAATGCTGCTCCAAGTTTACAAAGTGGTGCAATGCACGCACTGCGCCACTTTGTAAACCCTTGCGCCACATTATGCCTGCACCAGGCATAATGTATGCAAGAGGGGCATTCCTCCGTAAGAAGGCCAGGAAAAATGGCGCAGTGGAATCTCTGAGATTCCACTGCGCAGTTTTTCTCATTATTTTTATGCCTGCTCAGTGCAGGTGGTAAATTGAGGCACACCGTTGTTTATTATGGGCCTCTATGTACTTTGCAGTGTTAGCAGCAACATTTTTGGCACTAATCCTGCAAAGTACCACAATAGTGTCAGAACATATGATGCTATTGATCCTAACGTGCGCCATAGTGTGCCGTATCATTAATACGGCGCACACATGGTGGCGTTATGGGGGTGTAATGGGGTGCAAGAAAAGTGGCACGGCATGCAATGAAGCACCACTCTTCTTAAATCTGGGCCTACATTGGTTAGTGCATAGGGTTTGTCCAGTGCTGAGGGCAGGTCCCACAAGACATCCCCACACCCCGCCTTTCACCAGCATGTGTGTTTACAGAGTTAACTTACAGCAAGACTTCACTCAGTTTCTACTTTTGCACTGTTAAATCTCAGTAAATGATCCATTACTTACCAGGAGGAGTGGGGGCTAACAGGAGGACTGCAGAAAAAAATATAAAGAACATCACATTGTAGCTTGATGTACCTACCATACACTTATACTACACCAACAAACCCTTAGTGCAACCATACAGAAAGGCGGTATTACAATGAAGTACACATTTTCACAATTAAAGTTCCTCATATAAACCAATGGACACTCACTTGGGTAGTCTGGCTGATGTTTACATATGACCTCCTACAAAGTCAAACATGTTCTTTCCGTGGAGCAGGGACTAAGGATGAAGAGACGCTCCACCACCGCTCCCTCCCTCGACTATGAGTCCTGGTTTACATTTTGTGGTTTAAACTGTGGTTTCAGTATCCCTACCTTGATAATAGCTCCACAACTCCTGGGTTCTTTTTTAAGTTTTCAAAAGTCTTCCAGTGAGCATCTTTGTCATCAGCATTCATTGTCTATGACTAGTTCATCTCATTCACATTTGAGGGTACTAATCACAGCATCCTTATGTGTAGTTATTATTATGCTATGTAGAATGAAAGCATCGGCACCCCTCTTGTAGTCCTGTTGGATGTTATATATATGTCGAGGTAGGCTGTAAAGGAATCTTAACACCCTGTGCCAGATAGATGATGGGGACAGAAAATCTTCTGATTTCTGCAGGAAGTACTGAAATGCTAGGTGCAGAAGAATCATGGATTCAGAGTGCCCAACACTCAGTGATGAAGGCAGGCCCTCTCTGATGTCTTCAGTTGCATCCTTGGGCCCTCACCCGGTCTGACTCCTGACTGTATCATGCAGCCTCCTATTGGATTCAACCACATTTTGTGGTTGGATTGACACGTCCTCCTCCTTTATTTTACAAATAAAGAAAAGATTGGAATGATATGGCCCAGTAATTTGCTGAATCCCATCAGTTAGCCACAGGTTTACAAGAGAACTGCTTACTGCTTCTTTTACGGCACTAGGCATGGATCAATGTTGAAAAGAGGCATTTATGATTTCAGTTAAATGAGGACTGAGGGTAAGAAATTGGCCTTTCATTTTGGATGCTGGGCAGAGCCATCATCGATGTTTGAACTGTTCATCGTCCCAGCTGCTTTACGTACTTGTTCAACACTAGTTGAAGTGAGAGATGGGAATAAACTAGTTAATTGGGGGATTTCATTGGTGTTATTCTCCGCTACATGGTCTTCGGTCGTGAGGACCCGGTTGTCAAGGAAAGGTATTATGTTTTTGCTGCATTGGTCTAAAGAGGCAGATGATTTGTTTCCTGGCTATATGTAGGATGACCCATTTGGCTGCACATTTATATATTTTGTACATAAAGTGCCTGGAGGGCAATGCAGACAGCTTCTTACCAGAGTGAGTATCTGAGACCAGGTGAGGAGAGCCTCTTACCAGAGTGGGTATCTGACACCGGGTGAGGAGAGTCTCTTACCAGAGTGGGTATCTGAGACCCGGTGAAGAGAACTCCTTACCAGAGTGGGTATCTGAGACCGGGTGAAGAGAGATTCTTACCAGAGTGGGTGTCTGAGACCAGGTGAAGAGAGCCTCTTACCAGAGTGGGTATCTGAGACCGGGTGAAGAGAGCTTCTTACCAGAGTGGGTATCTGAGACCGGGTGAGGAGAGCTTCTTACCAGTGTGGGTATCTGAGACCAGGTGAGGAGAGCTTCTTACCAGAGTGGGTATCTGAGACCAGGTGAGGAGAGCCTCTTACCAGAGTGGGTATCTGAGACCCGGTGAAGAGAGATTCTTACCAGAGTGGGTGTCTGAGACCGGGTGAGGAGAGACTCTTACCAGAGAGGGTATCTGAGACCGGGTGAAGAGAGCTTCTTACCAGAGTGGGTATCTGAGACCGGGTGAAGAGAGACTCTTACCAGAGTGGGTGTCTGAGACCGGGTGAAGAGAGCTTCTTACCAGAGTGGGTATCTGAGACCGGGTAAAGAGAGCTTCTTACCAGAGTGGGTATCTGAGACCGGGTGAGGAGAGCTTCTTACCAGAGTGGGTATCTGAGACCAGGTGAAGAGAGCTTCTTACCAGAGTGGGTATCTGAGACCGGGTGAAGAGAGCTTCTTACCAGAGTGGGTATCTGAGACCGGGTGAGGAGAGCCTCTTACCAGAGTGGGTATCTGAGACCAGGTGAAGAGAGCTTCTTACCAGAGTGGGTATCTGAGACCGGGTGAGGAGAGCCTCCTACCAGAGTGGGTGTCTGAGACCAGGTGAGGAGAGCCTCTTACCAGAGCGGGTATCTGAGAAGTGTGAGGAGAGCCTCAACTGTAGGATAGTGCTGTATGGGTGGTGGGTTCATGGTTGGTATCCTGGAAAAAATATTGAACATAACGCCACCCTCCAGCCATGTCATATTCCAAACAGAATTTCCCATGACAAAATCCAAATGGAGACAAAGGAGGGATCACAGATGTAAGGGGTGGAGCTAAGGGGTCAACCTATTGGTTTAACCTCATACACTGGACAATGAGAAAGCGGAGGAAAGGTGAGACAGTTTCCAACTTATCCAAGTGAAAGAAGGTTAAAAGTGAGGGCACACGGGTTATGTTGGGCAGGTATATAGAAGAGGAAGAGGTCAGAAGTTGTGGAGAAGCAACAGTGGCACTTTGATGACCCCCTTTATTTGACCTCTGTTGGAATTCTCCTAACATGCAATGCACATGTACATAGAGGCCTGTTCGGTGTGCTGATGGAATGTGTTGGAATATGTTGGAAATAAAATAACTGTGCATAGGAATCAAGGGATGCAGCTGGTCTCTGTTGCAACATGCATGCACAACACTTCACAAAAGTTGCAAACGAAGGATTTTGATATTAAACTTCTGCATGTTCACACAAACAAGGGCAGTCTTGGTTCTCTGTTGTATTTTCAACCTTTATGATGTATAGAGGGCTTCCTGAACTCAAACAGAAACAGTGAGCCCCTCAGTCAGTGCTGATTAATGTGCAGAGTACATCTTTGTGCAACCCCATACTACTGTGTGGTACAGTCTGCACCTCATAGACACAAAAGCATGTGCTGATCAAAGTACAAGAGATGGAACTGTGGCTTTATTTGCATATACACAAGTCAACAACTCTGTGAGCCAAAGGGTAGGGTGTGTTCCAGTTGCATGTAGCATTTGAATTTGCATAATGAAAGGTGACTGTTTAAATGTCAGAAACATTACTAGCAATCCCCATTATGCAGAGTATGTCCCTTTAGCCTGCATAATACTACAACTTCTGATATGTGCAGTAAAACAGTCAAAGGCTCCCACTGCTTTAGGATTCAGGTAGCAGATAATAAGGCAGTACCAATGGGTTCTGATGGCAAGCCCTATAAAATTAATCCTATGTATAGGATTGACAGGAGAGTTTTAATGAAATTGATGGGAGGTCATGTTACTGCAGCACTGCACATTCCCTGTTAGTATTTCCCAGAGGGTAGCTAATTAATGGAGCATTTTAGGTAGGGGCGTACTACAAAAACGTCCACATAGAGAAAACACACCTTTAAAAACTTTAGTTTTGTAAAGATCCTGGCAACTTTTTTCGGGAAAACAGAAAAACCACACACTAGACTGGCAAAGCTTGTGTGACAAACTGGAGATACCACCTTGAATTATAAATCCACTTGGGTGAATCAAGAAAATGAAGGGACTCATTTACGAGGCCCTAGCAGCACACTGGCGTGTCATTTTGTTTATGCTCCAGTGGCACAGTTTGCCA
This sequence comes from Pleurodeles waltl, assembly GCF_031143425.1. Taxonomy (NCBI): domain Eukaryota; kingdom Metazoa; phylum Chordata; class Amphibia; order Caudata; family Salamandridae; genus Pleurodeles; species Pleurodeles waltl. The sequence goes on from NC_090444.1 coordinate 87,657,491, forward strand.
GCCCGCAATTACAAGGCCCCCTTTCAAGCATTACACTGCGTGAAAGGGACGTTCCATGGGTGTTGCTTGGGCTGTTCCCACACAACACCCATGGAACCCGAAGGAGTCTGACACATTCACAGATTTACAGGTCTGGGAATGCGTCAGATTCCTACACCACCTCAGGGGTGGCGTAAGAATGACACAACAGGGAGAAATATCTTTATTTCTTTATTTCTTCCTTTTTTCCTCTTTCTATGTGTGCTGCATTTTGCAGCACACATAGAAAGAGGAAAACACCTGTTATAATTGTTTATGTGCAGGAAGGTGTCCCTTCCTGCACAAAAACAACCATACCTGCAATGCAGGCATTCTTTCAACATGTTGCAAGGGTGTCTGCGTTGGAGCTAGGCAGCAAATTGTGCACCAGCCTAGGGGGAGAGGACAGAAATGCATTGTATCTTGAAGATTTCCCGCATTTCTGCCTTTTCGCGGTGGCGCAGGGTGCACAGCAAATTACTTGCTGCGCCACCCTGCGCCTCAGACCTCGTAAATGAGGCCCAAAAAATCTCTAACTTTTAGCCAACTCTTAGAGCCCTTAAAGTCTAAACAAAACAACAGCCCTACTCACAATGTCCTCACCACAAAGCTCATGAAGTATATTCCAGCTTGCTCCTCAAAACATTCTGAAGGAAAAATCACACTGAGCAACAAAGCTTCAGTGCCCTCAAGTAATACTATTCCCTAAGCGTGCCTTCTAGACCACTAGTTTGCCAACAGGCCTAATTAAGGAGTAGACATACAAATTTCTTTGAGGTCTCTTGATGGAATATATAGTATAGCCATCTCTTCTCAGTTCATCTTTGACCTGGTTGTTCCTTCATCCCAACAGGAGAACCTGGGCGACAGAAATTTGCCATTTGCGAAACTGAGAGGAATGGCCTTTTGGCCTCTTCAATGCCTTTCATCTCAACTAAGGGAAGTGTAGTTGGAAAGCTAACAATAAATATGACACAGTCCCTGACTTCCATGAAACAGAATGGTATTTTTTTAGCCCTTGAAAGCTTTTTTTGACCACTTCACCAAGTGTGTGCTCAAAATGCTTTTTAGTGGGATAGAACAGCACATGTTCTTTCAGTTGGTATCTATCCTAAAATCTCAGGTGTCCTTCCAAGCACTGACTGAGGATCCCTCAACTTTGACAGCTGCCCTCCCACAATGCATATGCATTTGACTTCTTACTCCATGGGCCTCACAAATACCATTACTTCTTCCTACACTGCGGAGTAGATGCCTTCAGCATGTGAAATGTTCTTGTCTCCAGTCTGTGGATTAGGCAGAACGGGTTGAACATTATTGTGGTGTCAAGCACGAATAAGATAACGATGGAGGAGAGCGGGTTGTGGTGAAAAGACAGACCTTTTGATGCATATGAGGCAACAGTCACTATGGAGTGGAGTCCACAAATGATTGATTGGAAAGATTTGAAGTAGTGAGTAAAGGCACCAGTGGCTTGAGCGTCTTAGAAAACAAGGAGAGTTGCGAGATAGGCTAGGTAAGAGGAAGGTAGGGTATTGAGAGCGGCAGAGGCAAATCCTGATATGAAACATTGTGGAAAGGTACCTGAGATAAGAAAATGGTCATACATGGTACTGGATAAGGGCAGGTCACTGGAGGTGAGGGGCATAGACTTGAGAACTTGAAGGGTTAGAAGCATCACAGGCGCACAGGTGGGGTTGGGAGACTCATTTGGATTTGTGAAGGAAAATGGGTAGTTTTTGAAGATTGTTGAGGCCTAGAAGAGTGAGTACATGACTGCACTGGAGAACTGTGAGTAATTAACTGAATCAGTTTGTAATAATATGATTTTTGCTGGAAACGTAAGAGGCAAAATCAGAAGCTGAGAAATTAGACAGTGCACAGAGGTGAGATGGTGATTGGTGGTGAAGAAAGAGTGTTAGGGTGCAGTTGGAGGGAAGTGATTAGTTCTTGACATTAGCATGATTTATGAGCGTGGAGGGTTGTTCTGAGACTACTGATGGCCAGCTTTTACTTACTGAGGTACTTTGCTGGCTGGTATGTGCTTCATCTGTGGATGCATCTTTGCATCTTATTGAAGTGGGGCAAGCAGGAGGGGAGAGATGAAAAGTTCAGCGAGATTCAAGAAGGTACACATTGGGTCTCATGGAAGGAGTCGCTGCAAGTGTACTTAAGGAGTGGGGCAAAGTTGTGATGAATTATGTTATTAGTCAATGGCTAAACTCTCCATAGGTCTGTTTATTAGCCTTCTAGAGGAAAGAATGACACTTCTAGTGGCCACTCTGCCACCCTACACACAACAATAAACATAAGAGGTTATGTTACGTTGGTTAACATGGCAAGGTACCAAAACTCCTCTTTCCAACAGGAATGGGAAAAAATCCAAGCATAACAAGCAGAGTCAAAGAATGATCCACAAAGAACATTATCCAACCTACAGAAAAAATCATGGATAAAAGTGTATGGCAAACGGGCTCTCTGAGTGTGACAAAAAAGGAATGAAATGTATTGCAATGCATCTTTCCATTTGACACACCATATCTTTTCAAGCATTGAGTCATATATACTTGAAACAGGAAATGACATCACATGAAGAAACTCAGCAACATCTTGAATTGGGATGCTCCAATAAATTTGAATGTATTCACCACTGTCTTGGGAATGGTATTTTACAAAAAGTACTTTTCATGTTGTTCTTTCTTCCTCAAAGAAGAAGCCCAAGTTGGACATCGTGTGTGACCATGCAGTGTTGTGGAGCTCAGCTGTTGCTGTCCATGGGAATCTCATCTGGGTCACTGTAAGCGTAGTTGTGTTGGAACAGACCTTGTGGTAAGGGAGTGCTGCATCTCTCATGTTAAGTGACTATGAGACTTCTTTGTCGTTTGAATCTACCCTATCCTAAATGGGTTATTGGTGCTGTCTTCCTAACAAATGAGACAGTATTCAGGGCTGTGTGAGAAGAGTTTTTTCTTTTCAGTACTGCAGAGGTGTGTGGGTGAAGCATTTTTATGGTCATGTTGATAATCATGGTCTGGGGATTTCTTGGTGCATGCTTGCAAATTGTTCCAGTGATGAGAACACTAGACAGTATTTTGGTATGCCAATCTTGTAGTAAATATTGTACTTCTCACCTAGCATTATTTTAATGTGTTAGTAGTCCCACTACAGGTCAGTTGTCTCTCTCTCCCTCTCTCTGACCTCTCCTGGAGTAAACTGTAGAGAGCGTCTGGGCATTCAGAGAGAGGTGCAACTCATACTGTCCCTCATGTAATTCACTGATAGCTCAAATGCTAGTTCTGTGCCCCACTTTAACTGTCAGTGGTTGGGACTGGAAATCATTGGCATGTGGGAATGTACTGGGCTGCCTTTACCTCAATCATTGGTAAATTAAACTAAAAAACACCATTTCCAAGTAGCAATTGGTAAATTTTATTTTAATATTATCCTGAAAGTATATGAGGTAAATGCTTTCTTAATAAACATATAGTTATGATGATGCTTAGACTAACAGGCTATAACAATTATTAGTATATCCTGTCATTCTTCCAAATGTTCCCCTTTATATTCCAATGATAGATATTTTTGTATAAGTAAGCAATCTCTGATCCAATCAACGAACCTACCTATCAATAGGATAGAATGTCGAGTACACCTCATGATTGTAGATGTTCACCTGTAGAAAACAAATCAATACAAGTTCAGAATTGTCAGTTCATATTTATTTACACATTTAAATGCATCTCAATTCTTTGCAAAACTGTTTTCGGACCCTATGTGTTTTAGTACTTTTCCCTTTTAAGATTTTGGACACATGGGTGACAATAGCTTGAGTGCTATCCTCTTTAATGGTTTTGAGAAATCAAAAACCCACAACTTGAGATGATACATGTGAAAGGACTATAAAGATAATACTGGCTGTATTGTCATGTGGGTATGAAAGAGCCACTCTTTCATACATTTTGTCCCTGCAACAAAGTTAAATAACTCTATAATATTTGTTTAAAAGAATTAAGTTAGTTTTCAATTTACTCATCTCTGGATCTGTTTAATGGTTCCCTTTTGTTATCAACAAACCTTTTCTACACATCACCGGAAGTTCATTTTGATGTGTTGATGCGGTAAAGTCTTGCGACCCTCTCCTCCATCTCTAGATTGAATAGGATTTGATATAACCACTTATCATGCAGCTATCATTGTATGTATGTATTAGAAAAGGTAAAGCACAAATCTAGCTGGTGAGCAACGGGGTTCTGAAAACCAGGTGGAGGTACGACAGCCACATTACGACCATGCCGGTTGCACCATGGTCGGACCGCCAGCACCACCAGTTTTCCTCCAATAGAGGGGCTACATGTTGAGGGCTGCATTTTTTTTAAACTTTGGGACGCTGACATGTAGAAAAATCAACAAGACCTAGATACATCTGAATACTAAACATCTAGTTGATTCCAAGGTGGTGTGCTTCACATGCACCCCGCACCATTTCCTTACCCACAATGCCCTGCAAACCTATAACTTTGCTGGAAAGCACACATTTTTCCCACATTTTTGAGATGGAACCTTCCGAAATCTGCAGGAATCCACAAAATTCCTACCACCCAGCATTGTCTCATCTATACCGATAACATTTCTGCTGCACTTGTCAGCTTAAAAATGTTTTGTTTCAAACTGCCGTTTTGGACCCACTTTGGTCCCCCCTCAATTTCGACGTGTTTTTGGCTCTTTCCTGTCACAAAAACTTGGCCCACCTACACGAGTGAGGTATCATTTTTACCAGGAGACTGAGGGGAACGTTGGGTGGTAGAAACTTTGTCCCCGTGCGGTGATCCCACACAGAAATGTGGGAAAAGTGTGTTTTTTTAGCTTTGAGGTTTGATGAGGATTCCGGATAAGAAAACATAGGGGGATCGACGCAAGTCACACCTCCCTTGACTCCCTCGGGTGTCTAGTTGTCAGAAATGTCTGGGTCTGGTAGGTTTCCTAGTGGCTGCTGAGCCCAGGACCAAAAACGCAGGTGCGCCCCCGCAAAAACAGGTAGTTTTCTATTTGATAATTTTGATGTGTCGAGATAGTGTTTTGGGGCATTTCCTGTTGCGAGCACAAGGCCTACCCACACAAGTGAGGTACCATTTTTATCAGGAGACTTGGGGGAACGCTGGGTGGAAGGAAATTTGTGGCTCCTCTCAGATTCCAGAACTTTCTGTCACCGAAATGTGAGGAAAAAGTGTTTTTTTAGCCAAATGTTGAGGTTTGCAAAGGATTCTGAGTAACAGAACATGGTGAGAGCCCCACAAGTCACCCCGGTCTTGAATTCCCCTAGGTCTCTAGTTTTCAAAAATGCACAGGTTTGGTGAGCTAGAGGCCAAAATTTACAGGTAGGCACTTTGCAAAATACACCTCTGTTTTCTGTCAAACAATGAGATGTGTCCACGTTGTGTTTTGGGGCATTTCCTGTCACGGGCGCTAGGCCTAACCACACAAGTGAGGTATCAGTTTTATCAAGAGACTTGGGGGAACATAGAATAGTAATAGTAAAACAAGTGTTATTGCCCCTTGTCTTTCTCTACATTTTTTCCTTCCAAATATAAGACAGTGTGTAAAAAAGACGTCTATTTGAGAAATGCCCTATAATTCACATGCTAGTATGGGCACCCCAGAATTCAGAGATGTGCAAATAACCACTGCTCCTCAACACGTTATCTTGTGCCCATTTTGGAAATAAAATGGTTTTCTTGATACCTATTTTTCACTCTTTATATTTCAGCAAATGAATTGCTGTATACCCGATCTAGAATGAAAACCCACTGCAAGGTGGAGCTCATTTATTGGCTATGGGTTCTTAGGGTTCTTGATGAACCTACAAGCCCTATATATACCGGCAACCAGAAGAGTACAGCAGACGTAACGGTATATTGCTTTAAAAAATCTGACATTGCAGGAAAAAGTTACAGAGTAAAACGTAGAGAAAAATTGCTCTTTTTTTCATCTAAATTTCAATATTATTTGATTTCAGTTGTTATTTTCTGTAGGAAACCCTTGTAGGATCTACACAAACTACCCATTGCTGAATTTAGCATTTTGTCTACTTTTCAGAAATGTTTAGGTTTCTGGGATCCAGCATTGGTTTCACACCCATTTCTGTCACTGACTGGAAGGAGGCTGAAAGCCCCAACAATCGTAAAAATGGGGTATGTCCCAGTAAAATGCCAGAATTGTGTTGCAAATTGGGTTTTCTGATTCAAGTCTGCCTGTTCCTGAAAGCTGGGAAGCTGGTGATTGTAGCACTGCAAACCCTTTGTTGATGCAAGTTTCAGGGGAAAAACCACAAGCCTTCTTCTGCAGCCCTTTTTTCCCTTTAAAAAAAAAAAAATACTAACTTTTCATTGTATTTTGGTTAATTTCTTGATCTCCTTCGAAGAAAACCCACAAAGTCCGGGTACCTCTAGAATCCCTAGGATGTTGAAAAAAAAGGATGCAAATTTGGCGTGGGTAGCTTATGTGGACAAAAAGTTATGAGGGCCTAAGCGTGCCCTGCCCCAAATAGCCAAAAAAATGGCCTGGCAGCGAAGGGGTTAAATGAGTGTTTCAGTTGTATGATCTAGGTCAGCAGTATTGTAAATACTTTCAGGTTTGGTTGAAATTGATGCTTTTTAAAGTTTTGTGACACAGCATATTCACATCATGTTACCCACGGAGGGATCCTCTCTTGTTTCCTCAAATGTGGACCCATGCATCTAAATAATCATAAACCCAAAATAGATCTGTCATTTATGCATTAGTGCAGCTCTCAAATAAAACATGAATAGCCATCAAATCCTATAGCTGCTGAATCACCATCTGCAGTAAAGACTAAAATTAAGTCTGTGTACCAATTATTATTCATCTTAAAACCCAGGTCTCTTGTGTGTTTGTGAGAAGCGCACTGGTAAAACATATTCTCTACTATATGCTTAAGCTATTGGCTTTTTATGGTGGCTAGGATGCTTTGAAGGAAGGAATGAAGTTGAGGATACACAAGTATTATTGCTGAGCTCCTCAGCACAGATTCAGAATTAACAAGCATAGATCACTTTAATGCACCTAATTTTTACAATGTAAAATGTTTGCCAGACCTGCAGGTGCAAGGCTTCAAGGGACATGAACCCCATGCAATAACCCCATGGTTTATTTCCATTCCTTCTGGCTCACCTATCTATAGACCAGCAACAGGACTCAGGTCATTTGGTGGAGTGATGACATCATGGACCAAAATGCATGCTGATTGGACCCACTGCAATGCAGTGCACGCTAACAAAGGCTGCCCTGAGTATATTCATGATGACTGATGTTGTCGCAGATCATGTCTGTTCTCCAGTAAACTTACAACTAGTCAGGGTGTCACAAAATGAGGTTCCATGGCCAACATTCACGTTGGAGCTCACAAAGAGGTAAGCTGTCTCTTAAAAGAGCCGGTGCCTGCTCACAACTTCAACTCCTCAGCCGTAATCTCATAAATATCTTCTGCCAGCAGCCCACTTCCAACGATTCCGTCTCACAGCTGCAGCTATTTGCACCTTGGTTTCAAGGCAAGTGTTTGATTCATGCTGCTTCCAGATGGGTTCACTACAGTTTATTTTGAATACAAGGTGGTCGCTGTTGGTAGAAAATTCCTGCAGTTCTCCCAAACTAAGATGGAGCCTCACACCTAACTATGAATGCCCATTTATTTACTTGTCACGTGAAGCTTATTTAACTGAATAAACATTCATTAATAAAATGTATTCTACTATGCTAGCGCGTATAGAGTATGTAATGGTATTGTTAAGTAGATGATCCAAAACACAGTGCTGCATTACCATCATTCAAAGTTTAATTTTACTTTGCACATGCACATTATTTAATGTATTGTGTCACTATTTTAGGGCTCATCGTTTTGTGAGCAGCTGTGGTAAAGTGTGTTACACTATGATAGCAGTATAGTATCCATTTTACTGGGACTTTGATGCTGAGCGGGGAATTCTCAATGATTCACTGTGTGGAGCGCTGAGAGCTGGACATTTGTGGGTAGTAGGTCTGCTCATGAAACACTGTGTGGATGGCAGAGCCCCCTGGTGCTGGTGTGTCATGTCCAGAAGTGACCAAACCTTCCCCCATTCCTTTTATGACTTTTAACCATAAACATGGTACATGGACAGCCAAAGGCAGTGACTTACATGCGTAGACCACTAGCCCCCACTTTGCACCCCAATTTAGCCACACTTAAAGTGACATGGGAGCAACAAATGGGGGAGAACACACAAGATACAGAATGGGTGCAGATCTTGAAATACACCAAAGCGGTCCATAGAATCCCCTGTTTTAAATATATGTAGTTGAATTACCTTCATCACACTTATCTGTCCTCAGCAAGCATTGCTAAGATATACCCAGAAGGAGTGTTGATGTGCCCTAGATATACTGCTGTTGCTGCAGATTTCTTTAATATGATGTGGCACCATCCACAAATATAGCAACATTGGTCGCTCTTACATGACACAGGCCATGAATTTACAGAGTGGAGTAGCGCAATTTAGACTCCATCCTTTACACGTTATCATTGTGCAATTTTGTATTTATTTTTGACATTATATTTACTGTGTGCCTTAAATAATATTAACGTGTGGAACATTTAAACGCATCCATGAAATATAACTACTAAGAAACTGAAGCTTTCTAAACGGGTGCACTAATGTTCATTTAAATTGCTTTTATGAATTCATTACTCATGTTCATAGTTACGCTGTATTTTATATTTACAGAACTACCATGTGTTTATTTTGCTCATGTTCTGCATTTATTTTGAAAGTTATATGTGTGCATGTCTAGCCATATGACGCAACCCTGCACCAAACAGTTTCATTTTGTATTTTGGAAAAGAAAATTCCGACAACTGGACTTTCTTTTTCAAAATAAATAAAGTAATGCTGCCTTTGCCATGGGACTTATCTCCCATGGCGGGGAGCGCATTATTTACAGTTAACTCACTTCCAGGGTTTGTCTGGCAGTGGCAGACAGTAAAAATAGCTACTCCTCATCCTCCTCCGCCCATCCTTATTGTAACAGAGAGTAAGGGCTGCCAGGAAGGTTTGTCTATGACAGGGATGGTGTAGTCACCGCAGTAGCCAAACCTATGGTCCTCCCACAATTCCCAAACCTATGGGTGGACCATTATGTTGGCGGTGTGTATACTCTGTCTGAACTGCAACAGAGTATACACACCACCAATATATACATCATGGCCTGAGTCTCCAGTGATGGAAACCTAGCAGCTTCTTCTCCTCTAAGTGGGTCAGAAGAGTAGCATGATTGGTGGAGCAGCTGAACTGCCAATTTCTGGTGGATCACCCGCCCCACCTAACTCTACATGACCTCTTTCCCAGCTCTGGATAGGAAGCAGCTATTGGTCTTGGAGGATTATTATCCTGATCTGACTAAACACTTTATGAGAGCTGAAAATGAACCAAACTAGAGGATGACCAACAGGGTTAGTGGCATTAAGTACCATGCAGATTCCAAGATGACAAATTAGTACAAAACGGACAAAATGGATCATGATCATTATTCAAGGTTCATTCGGTATGTGAACCGATATGTTCGCTATAAAACCACAGAGTCTACCAACAAAGAGGTGACTGTATTGACTTTCTACAGGCGTGCACATGTGAATCTTAGAGATTTGCATAGTACTAGAACTTGTGCGGACCGTCTACAGAAATATTTCTTCTGGGGGTGTGTACAATAAAAAAGTGCATAGTATTTTGTCGAGGGGTGCAGGCTACAGGTTAGGAATTAAACACAATCCCTCTAAGCCTAATGGGAATAACCAGGAACCTTAAAACCGGGGAAACCCCATCCACCACCCCATGATTCATTTGCCCATTTAGAATTGGGGAGTTGCATTGTTTTTTAAGGTTAGCCGTGGGAAGTCATTGATCTGATAATCTATCCACCACTGAGCCACTACTTCAGAGTGACTGTCACCTCGACTACCTTTGGGCGAGTTGGCCATCACTAGTTTTCCTTTCCCACAACAGTCCTCAGCAGGAGTATCCATGCAGGGAGGATTAAACCCAGACATGCGGGGAGGATTAAATCTGTGTTAGACCAATGAGAGATGCTTGAGAAGATACGGTACAATTATGACTCAAAAATCTCCTTGGAATAGAAATACTCAATAGCTAAAGGTATACTCGCCCACTTGTCTACACTAATGTAACTGACACATCCATGAAAACTCATTGTTGGATAACATCTCCTCTGGAAATCAAGCATATGTGAAAGTGTTCAACTTAACAGTCCTATTGTCTCTGTAAACATAATGAGTTCTATGGAGTTGTGGGTGTCTGTTACCAGAAACTAAGCACAGACATGCTTAGCAGAATGGAGTAAGACAGTTCTAAGCATCCCAAAGTTACTCTAGTACGGCTAACATAAATGTTTCTGGAAATGGTCTTGTCACCAGCTAAAAAGAATAGATTCAGTCTGCTTGATATTGAGAAGTACTAACATAATTTGAATGGTAAGGCATTATATGGACTTAAATCATGTGATAACATAAAGTGAATGTTTTGTGGGGAGAAATCAGTCTAGTGATGAGTATGCAGATAACATCGGAGGTTTTACTAATTTTGTTCAGTTGATTACTAGTGTAAAATTATTAAAACAAATTTTGCTTTACGCACCAAAATATTTTTCATTGAGGAAGAAAACTGCTATGTAAAATTGCATGCATTCCAGTGTTCTGTGATTACCAATGTTTAGTTGCACTTTTACATTTATTGCATTATAACATGATTTGTTGTTATAGCATGCATGTATGCAATCCAAAGTTTATGCCAATAAATGCAAAACTAAATCATTAAATATGATAGGGGATTTCAAGCTAGAATACTTACAAATTACAAGGAACTTGGTGGTCGGTTCAGAAGAAGTCACCCAGGCCCTCAATAGTTTATTTATAGCGTGTCAGCCCATTGGAAAGGCATGGATAGGTCTTCTTCGGGGCAAAGAACATTGGTTATTCTCAATCTTGCATGATCATTACCTTTGAGGTTTCTCATGAGCAACATGGGTGGTCTTGTGAAAGACCAAATAATGACTATATCAAGAGCCTTAGTAAAGACAAGGAATAGTTTTAAACTGGTAAGTTGCATGTAAAGTTGTGATAAAATTGTAATTTACTCTTCAAAATATTTATAATAAGATATTGCTTTTGTAACATTGGTTTCCACAACTACACTAACTTTCCCCCTTTGGCCTTCATACATTGGTCCATGTGTCGTTATGGTGCTAACTTCTACAGGAGCAGGCTCTCATCCTGGTCTGGTGGGTCTCATGTGGTACAGGGACCTAGATTGTTTTCATAGGTAAACACTCACAATGCCTTCATTTTGACCAGTGGATTCACAGTCGTTACATTATTTTGACGAACCATTCATTATCACCATTCACTACCCAGAAATGCCCTATTCCTTTCTCATCAAATATATATGTTTTCTGAATGAAGATGTAGGAAAAAGCTTTAAGATCCCTCAAACAAGATGAAACTGAGGCAAGAAAGAAAAATATCTACCTTAGAAAACTCAGTTCAGCATTTCAAGGAGTGCAAGCATCTACATTTTGGGAGGGAACTAGATGGTGATGCAATACCAGTGCCTGAGTTCAAAGCACTTGATGTGCTCCTCTTACATCCGGAGGTGCCGCGGTCACTGAGATAGCCACTGTAGGTATTTATTTGTCAGTGAACCTCTCGCATGGATGCCACTGGACTACAGGTGGCATCATGCATTGTGATCATTATTCAATTGAATGCAAAGTCTTTGTTGATGCATTCGGATGATAAATTCATGGATGTTCTGTTTTATCAGAGTGGTCGTTTGTATATCCTCTGTATGTTTCCTGCTTATATCTTCTTCATGTCTTTGGACAATTCTGCTATGTCCTGTTCCGTGGTTACAGCCTTGTGCTGTTTCACTTTTTTGTGTTCTATAGAGCATTCCAGTTGAAGAAAGTTCTTGCATCTTGACCTCAGAAGATTATTTAAAACTCTGAAATCCCTGACTCATGTTCGCCAAGTTTCACCTCTGCTGTCACATGTGAAATGCAGAGGGAAGGAAGATGGACTTTGGTAAAAACTGTCCAAGTGATGGACAAACTCAACTTTGCAAAGCTTTTCAGAAAGTGCACCACAAGCTTACCTGCAATTAAACAGTCACATTGGTATAATCTATATTTGTGTATGTGTGACCTATAATTGTTGAAAAACATGCAACTCTGAGTCCCTATATTCTACATTTCAATCTTTTGTTAATAAGACTGTAGATGAGCCCTCTGTGTACAGCAGCAGATCAGTCTAGATATGGACAGCTCAACAGCTGCTATCGCAAGAGGCTCAAGTACCACAGAGAATCAGATTTACAAGTGATGGATAACTCTGCCCACCCCAAATATCACAGCCTGTAACCCAGTCAATATTATGATTCTAGATAGAGATGTGAGGATAGACGTATGAAATGGACATTTGTGTTACCTCCATCCTAACTGAGTATATAAAGTAATCAACATGTTTATATCTTCTTTATATCTCTCACTTCTATTAAGATGGAATCCTATGACCACAACACCGTCGCAGGCATTGTGTGCTGGAGGGTGGAGAAGAGGGAGGCTCACCTGATGCGATGTCTTCCACCCAAGATGCTTGGCTCGACTGAATTTTGTGACAATGTTCAGGCTAAGCAGCTTAGCAAAAGGGCATTCATGCAAATACAGTCCTTATTTACATCAGAATGACAGGCACATCCCTCATTAAAATCAGAAAGGTATTTTAACTCAATGCTTCTGGAGCAGAAACGAAGGCTGAGTAAGGGGGTTACTGGTTTGACACTGCATCAGAAGTGGGGAATCTCTTTGAGGTGCTATGGGAGATTGGGGTAGTGCCTCAAGGGTGATTTGGTGCTGACATGAGAATCCAATCCTTGCTACTTTCACTAGGCACTGCTAGGGAAGTATTATAATTGGTAGAGCTCCAGAGGAGCAAGACACAGTTGCAAGAGAACAATGTGCTAGGTAGTGAAACCTAGAAATGCCATGAAAACTGGAGTTAACTCTCAGCGTAAAACACAATACACATATGAGGCCTCAACTGACTACTTACAACCAAAAACTAGGATTCAGCCCAACTATTAAAATTGTGTCTGGTTGCCTGTAAACTGGCTGAACACTAGTTGTTGAACTCACACGCTCATGGCCTTTGTCGCCATTTTGAATCAAGCAGCTGTACCAGCATGAGCACCTTTGCTGTTGGTGCCCTCATGATCCAGGCAGCTCTGTAGAAACTCTATATTACTGGTTGTCCCCCCAAAAAGGCCTATACATTTGCACCATCACATCAACAGTTGACATTTATCATGCTTTGCATGTTTTCCTAGTTATATAATTTTGAATTACAATGTGGGGCCATGATTTCTATAATTTCTACTTCTTTCTACTGGGTGCATGTATGTGGATTTTTATCTTCCTACTTAGACTACCTCTGTCCTCTCCCTGATTCACTCCTTATTTTATGCTGCTTAGTCTACATAAACTGCTCTCTTTTCTGCCATCAATTCTCTAACTTTGGCCGTGCATTGTAAAATTGGATCTCTTCTCACCCATGTTTTTATATAGAAGTACAGTCAACACAAGTGACTCAACCGGGCTACATAATAGTAAACAACAGTATGGCTGATATGACAATACACTACCCCAGATTTTACCAGCAAGAGAGAGGGAGAGCCGTTGACCTCAGTGATCCAAGCAGCAAGGGGCATTGGAGTCTAAGGGCAGGAATGGAACAGGAACTCGTCTCTAATCTTAGCAGTCAATGTATTCAGTAGGCAGAAGTCATAGGGGGACATGGCTAAGGCCACGTGGACTTGCCAACAACTGCAGCATCCACACTACTTCATCCATGCACAATGTGTCCAGAGTCAGCTGTCTCACGTCCCCACCACCACTAACCCCCCCTCGCATATATCTCCACTAATCTGAATTCTCAGTGGAGTGGTCAGTGCCCGCAGTGCGCGGGTCCTCAGTCGGCAGCTCATTCCTCACCACATTTCAGTTCCCTCCTGCAATTGTTCCAGCATGCAGCCCCAGAGTTCCATGTCGCGATCTGTGTGATCATCACGGGTCCCACGAAGCCTGCACTCCTCTGCTGTAGCCCATTCCAGTAGATCAGTAAGCCATTTGTCTCGAGACAGGGTGGTCGGGCTCGCCCAATGGATAGCGGTACGTCACCTCGCAAGTATCATCCCCAACTGCACAAACTGATATGCCGTCTTTTTGCCCTTTTTGGGGAGGGGCAGTAGTCCCAACAAACAATGCTGCACAGTTAATTTCACTTTAACTGTTGTTACTCTTTGCAGTGCCTGCGCTATCTAATGCCAAAATGGTTGCAGAGTCCTGCAGGTCCACACAACGTGTCCCAAACCAGCCGGAGATGTGCAGCAACACGCACAACTGTCTGGTTGTGCTGGGTTTATGCAATGAAGTTGCTGCGGCGTCAAGTACGCTCTCTGTAGATAGTAGAATTGCACCAGTTTGAATCTGGCATTGCTTGACCCCTCTTGTACCAAGGCCCGGGCCCTAGTCCAGTCCGTATCCGTGAGCGGCATTGCCAGGTGCATGCTGCATGCATCACTGACACATCTATCTGTCTATCTCTTTTGAGGGCAGCGTATAGGTGAGATAGGCTCCCCCTGTCAGAGCCCGGGTCGAGCATTGTCAGCAACAGGTGCAATTCAGCCGGTTCCTCTGGAAAGGACACCCAGATGCACGAGATGCTAGCGTACTGCAGGAACTGCTCCCAGTCGATCCCAAGCAGGGCCCCAGCCTTCTCCAGAATCACAAAGGCACAATTTTGGTATAAATCTCCTACCCTGTTACAGCCGCCTGCCCTCCATCTCAAGGTATCCATTACGCTGGCAATATGTACAAAGGTGCGCAGCCATCAAATAGGAAGGAGGCGCGGATAGGGTGCCTGTCACAGCACCCTTGTTACTACCCTTTCCCATATTCGGGTACCCTGCGACACCACAAAGGGCGCATCCGCTGAGAGTCACGAGCCACACGAGCTGTACAAGGAGCTCTGGTACACACACCAAGCCCTCCAGCAGCTTTTCCCAGTTGAGACTGTCATCGTACCACAAGGCTGCACTCCGGAGCAAGCCTGCCTTGTAGTATAAGTGAAGGTCCGGTAGTCCCAGTCCCCCCTCCGCTAGATCCAATATCAGTGCCACGAGGCGGACACTACATCTCTTTCCTGCCCATATCAAAGATACCAGTAGCTTGTTGATGTGGCGAAAAAGGGATGGCAGCAAGTGGCAGAATGAATTCTGCATGATATACAGACAGTGGGGAAGCAGGATCATCTTACTTAAGGTGACTCTCCCCGTAACCGAGAGCGGGAGCATTATCCAGAACTGAATAGAGTCTTTTAGGCCATCCAGCACCCTGCCCATATTCAGCTCATATTGCAGCTGAGGGAAATGGGTCACCTGCACTCCCAGATATTGGAACGCAAAGGTCACCAATGCCAGGCCCACTCGCGCCTTATGCCTATTCATGCGCAGGCCAGAGGCCGCACCAAAATCATCCATAAGGCACATATGGAGGGGGACCAAGTGCTTCGGGTCAGTCGCATACACCAAGGCGTCATCCGCATACAAGTACACAAAATAATTCACAGTGCGAACCTTCACGCCCTAGTCCCACAGGTCCGCCTTATGATATATCGCCAATGGCTCCATGACAAGTGCGAATAGGAGCTGGGACAGCGGGCACCCCTGCCTCATGTATGTTCAATGCAAAAGGGGTCAGATATCACCAGTCCTGTACGTACTCTTGCCCTAGGTGCCACATATAACAGACACACTAACGACATAAAGCCTGGGCCAAACCCCATGCAGTCCATCACTGCCCATAGATATTCCCAGGATAAGGTGTTGAATTCCTTTTCTATATCCAGGGCAAGCAACGCAGTCTGCACCGCTATGGTCTAGATCTCATGCATCATGTGCGAAAGCCTCCGCAAGTTCATATGGGTGCCCCTCACAGGCATAAATCTGCACTGGTCCTTGTGTACCAGGTGAGTTATCACTTGGCCCCAGCACGTGGCCAGCACCTTCGCAAGCAATTTTACATCAACGTTTAACATGGAGAGTGGCCGATAAGAGCCAGGGTCAGTTGGATCTTTACCCGGCTTTGGTATCATTAGTATTGCAGCTTCCCGCATATGTATTGGCAGTGTGCCTCACACAGCATCTGCAGGAGAGCAGGGAGGAAAGAGTCTGAGTACACCTAAAAGTAATTGGCTGGAACTCCATCTGCTCCTGGGGATTTACCACGGGGCATTGCACGCAGTGCCTCCTGTAGTTCCTCCAGCTGTATGTTCCCCTCGAGGCTTTCAGCCTGTCTCAGTCAACATTAAGTAATTCGTCCACAGTTGAATTATCCACACTCACTGGGGACGTGTACACTCCCACCAGATGTTCTCGCAGCAGCAAGTTGACCTGCGTTTGTCCCACCACCATCTCCCCGTCGGTCTCCGGAGTGACAGAATCAGCAGCAGGGGTCTCTCGTGGTTAAGCAACCAGGTCAGCATGTGCCCCAATTGGTCACCCTCTCAATGCAGCTTCGGTCTATAATCCTTTCGTACATAACAATCCAGCCTACTCCATGTAGCCTCCACCCGTCTGCAAGCCTCCAAGAGTCCCGAATCTACAGCATTGCCATACCCACCCTGGCTCTGCAGCCGGGCAAGGGTGTCCACCTGCACTGTGAGCTCTTGCTCCAATTTCCTCCTAATAACATATGTCTCACCAAGACTAACAGCTAGTAGGACTACTTTGAGCACCCCCCCACTCCATACCCCGCGCCTGGGAGGTATTTCAGTTTGTGGCAAAATAACTCTGCAGTGCTGTCAACATATCTGCTCTGTACTCAGGATCCCTTAGCATTTCAGGTTTCAGGCCCCACAGGGGGATCGCCGGTCTATGGGTCCAGATCTCACATTCTAGTAGTAGAGAGGCATGATCCGACAGGAAACGCACCTGATAGGTTGCCCTCCTAACATTTAAAGTTCCATTGTTTGCCAATAGGCAAGGTCTAGCCTGCTGTATCCCCCATATGTGTGCGTGTAACACGAATATACCCTAGAGGTAGTCTGGAGTTCTCGCCACATATCCACAAAGTGCATCCTATCCATTATGTCTCGGAGTCTAGCCCTCATTCGGTGCTTGGTACCTTGCCTGGGTGGATTTCTATCACAGCTGCCATCAAGTACGCAGTTAAATTCTCCAGCCCACATAATGGGGACTCCAAGGTAGGGCAAAAGCTCTTGTTCTATGCACCTAAAGAACCCCTCATTGTCAGTGTTGGGGACATAAACATAGCTCTCGCCCTTCAAGAATCACATGAAGCAGTACATATCAGCCTTCCACGTCTGTCACCTGTCCTCTTAATTGCATTGGCACCCCAGGGGCAATCCACACGGATACTCCCCCAATATTAGAGGAATATGTGGAGGAGTAGAACTGTTCTCTCCACTTTTTTTTCAACTTTTGGGCTTCAGCGTCTAAGAGGTGCATCTCCTGTAGAAAAGCAATGTGCGCTCCAGTTCGCTCCAGTTCGCCTGAGGTATGTGTCTACTCTATAGCGCTTTACAAAGGAATTCAGCCCCCTCACATTCCACGTGAGAAAACATACTGTGTCACCCACGCCTATATGTTGTGCCCCACACCTGCAGCTCCCCCTTCCTCTCCCCCCCACATCCATTCTTCCCTCCTCCCACCCACACAGCATCTTCCATTCGACCAAGTGGTAGTAGCATTCACAGCTCCCCAATCAGGCTCCACTGTGACATCCATAAGTATAAATATTTTAACCAGCCATTTTTGTAAAGCAAACAACAATACCCAACTTCCCACCACTGAACCAACTAGAATCTCCTCAACTTGTGTATGGAACCATTTGACCCCCCGGTTGCTAGCCTAAGAAAAAGGCAGGGTGTCTGATTGACCCTCGCCTTCTAACAGAAATTGAGGTGTCACAGGGACATGCACGGGTCGATCACTCCAGAGCACCCCTACGTACATCTAGTTCCCGGTCACACCCACCCACAATGTCACAACTAGAAATGTAAGTAAGGAAAGGAAATAATGAGAGAATGCAATAGAGCAACCAAGAGAGAAAGTAGACAGTATAAGAAAAGAAGAGAGAGGAGAGGAGATAGAGAAGGGGCGCAGTTACCTCATATAGACAGGCCCCGACTGTGGAGCAGTCCCGCAACTTCACGGACCCCATGCTGAGCATCAAAGGTCCGAAGGAAAAAGAAAGAAAGAACGGGGAGGGAGGCAAAAGAAAGGTAGAGTTGCCCCCAGTACCCCCTAAATAATCAGAGATATGTACAATAGTTCTCCCCGACATGAGGAGGCCAAGGCCCAATAGCCAGTACATTACTGTCATTTTAAATGCTACATGCTTTCCGTCAGGGAGCACCCCGGCTCACCAGCCGCCAGCTCCCACAGCTTCAACAAGACCATAATAAGAACGTTATGCATCATGTCGGGGTATCTTCCTGCTCTAAGGCTGAGTCATCCCCTCCCGGGGGTGACCCAGAGTGCAAGGAGGCCACAGAGGTCACAGTCTCCACCAGCAGTCTGGCCTCCTCCCACTCCTGCTGCAACTGTTCCACACTCAGAGTACCATCGGTGCGGACTACCACTTTGGCATCAGAGCTAGTGCAATGGCAGCGCTTGCTCTTTCTTCCTACTGTGGCCTGTGCTCCTCGGGCCCCACAGGCCACTCCGCTCACTCTCCCAGAAGATGTTGTGGGGACATGCACGCCCCCTCTGAGCTCCAGCCATTCCCATGCTGCCTCTGCTGTTTGAAAGAAATGCGAGTGGCCGACATAGAGCACCTTTAATTTAGCAGGATACAGAAGCACATATGTGAGGTCCATCGCTTTCAACTTCTGCTTTACTCCGCTAAAGGATTGTTTTTGGAGTTGCACAGATCTCATATAATCTGGAAAGATGCATATGGTGTGATTCTCGTATGCCGGGTCTCCATGTTCACGTGTTTCCTGCAAAATAGTATCTTGATCTCTGTAGGTGAGGATCTTAGCAATGATTGTCCTTGATGGTGCGCCAGGTGGCTGTGGAAGAGACAAGGGCCCTGTGCGCCCTCTCCACCATGAACACCGACAACAGGAGAGCCATAGGGAGCGACCTCTTAATCCAGTCTTCCAGGAATAATTCCGGGACGGTGCACTCTGCTCCCTCTGGAAATCCCATAAATCTCAGGCTACATCTACAGGATCTCCCCTCGCATCTTTCACTCTTGCCTCCAGTTTGTTTGACTTACCCTTCAGGGCAGCCATGATAGCTTTCAGGGCATCCAGGTCTATCTGCATTGTTGTCTCCTGTTGTTCAGTGGCTATGGACCTTTCCACCACTGTGCGTAGATCAGTCCTTAATAAATTTATATCCACTGCCATGGCTGCGATCTTCTCCTGCACCGCCTGTCCAGAGGCCTCAATTGCTGAAGGGTTCTGGACCCCTTAGGGCTCGTGGGTCTCTCCCGAGGTGCTGCAGGGCCCAGGCTGCAGACTCCCACCTGTGTTTGGGGCAGTGAACTGGTCCATTCTAGTCTGCTGAGTGGCATTAGCCATCCTGTCTTTACCCATTGCGCCCAGGTATGTAGCACATCTATGTCAGGTGGGCTCTCATTGCGTCCAGGCAAGGGCATTGGACAGGCAGAAGAAAGGAGGCCCCCTCTACCTAGCGCAAGGGCCCCGACCATGGGAGGAGGGTCCCTGTCGAGTCATCCATCCCGCAGGTGCAACAGTCCCCGGCACAGGTCACCTCTCTATCTCTCAGGAGAGACCAATGGAAGCAAGGATCAGAGAGCTGAGACCCAAATCGCAAGGACAGTCCGGTGTCCTCAGGAAATTCACAATGCTCAGCAGTTATTGGTCCTTAAAGCCCTTCCTCTGACCAGAATAAGGTCTCCTAAGTACGAAGGCTAAGTGGGCAGGCGCTCTCTGAAACCTCGTGTCCGCCGGCCCAACATCAGTGCCACATCCCCAAGGAACACAAGTCTATTGCGCCGCAGCCATCCGAGGGGGGAGACCAGGCCACAACTAGCTACATATGTAAGCTCCAGCCCCAACGCCGGTCTCGTCGTTTATCTATGTCCAAAGCCTCCCGTGTGCTCATCCAGTCCACTGGTTCAGCTGCTCCAATGGTGACGAGTAGCTCCAGGGACAAGCTAGCGAGTCCACCCCTTGCAGCAGTCGGGTCACCCTGCTAGTTCCCCGCAATGATCCAGCCTTCTTCTTGTGGCCGTCCGTGTGGGTTCAGACCTTGTGTGCGCACTCTCTTAAACTGTTGCATTGCAAGCCTCGCCATGTCTCAATGTCCGTCAGCCTCTGGGTCAGTGCCCC
This sequence comes from Pleurodeles waltl, assembly GCF_031143425.1. Lineage (NCBI taxonomy): Eukaryota > Metazoa > Chordata > Amphibia > Caudata > Salamandridae > Pleurodeles > Pleurodeles waltl. Next base: position 87,678,012 of record NC_090444.1, read on the forward strand.
GCTATCCACAGGGGTACCATCTGCTATTCACCGCTGCCTCCTTGTCTCCTGTAATGGGAAGAGGTTATGTCCAAGGTCCCCGTGCGCTCATCTAAGTCACTTGTTTCACTACTTCAATGGTACTGAACCAGCGGGGCAAGCCAGCGGGTCCGCCTCTTACAGCAGTCCTGACGCCGTAGTAGTTCCCCGTAATATTGTGGCCTACCTCTTGCGGCCCTCTGCATGGGCCCAGACTTAGCGTGCTCACTCTCTCATATGGTCGCGTTGCCGTCCTCGCCGCGTCTCAATGTCCAGCGGCCTCCGGGTCAGCCTCCTGCCATCAACAGGTGCACCACCTGCCACATACTGCTGCCTCTTCGTCTCCTGTTATGGGGAAGTAATGCTTCCACCGATCCACGTGGCCTCTCGCCACCATCAGCCAGCAGTAAGGCTGCTCGCTCTTGTTTCTTTGCTGTAGCCACGCTTCCTCTTCACTTCCGCAGGCCAGGTGTAATCAGCAACAGGCAGGTACACCAATCCAGCTGCACCCAGTCCAGCCCGAGGCCGGCCGTTCAACCAGTCGAGGCAGCTGGCAACAGGCAGCCCCATGTCAGGGCCAAGCACCTCAGCGTCTCTCTGTACGGCCCCCTCTTCCTCGGGCTTCCAGGTGCTCCGGGCCAGGCCCGCTACTGCCACCGCCTCAGGCCCTATGGGAGCAATCCGCCACACCTGCCATCTTGGGGCCAAGGCCCAATCCGCCAGTCCGCACGAGGCTGCGCCACAGAGGCCTCAGGCTCAATCAGCACTTGGTGCAGCCTCTCCTCTGCATTCCTTCCTTTCGCAAGGGTAACACGGGGTCCGCTGGGGCCCAGGACTGCAGGATGCTGTAGGATTTTGTAATCGGCCCCAGGAGCTCTCGCTTAGAGCGAGCGGTCAACTATCTTGTTGGCCAGGCCCCCTTCTCACCCATGTTAATCTTGCTGTGGTTTATTTTACTATTCACCACTCAATTCTCTTCTCTTCTTTATTGAGTCTCCCTTCCTCACCGATCACTGTGCTGTGCCTTGTGCAGGGCGATGCTTGAACTCCCTCTCTCTCAGGTAAGGTGTTCCATAGGGGTCTGCCCCTATTTCCCTCTTCTTCTCTCTCTCTCTAGCACCTCAATATCTTCCCTGGCCTCGTCTTCTGCAGTTTCCTACCATTTCATGACAGATTATTCACAGATCTTCTGTCTAGATGTTTGTCCTCTGCCCAGTCTTAAATGTCCTCTCACACAATCCATCTTAACCCATCTAAAAGTGAGAGCCTTTTCTTCTGTGTGTTCTTTCTCCTATGCCCACCCTCTCCCTCTTTCTATCATTTCTAGAATTACAGTCAAAAGCCTAAGACCTCAGTGTCATGTTCAACCCCTCTACTGCTTCTTGTGGTACTTTCAGCTCCACAACCGGTATTCCTGCCCATTTCCCTGTTCCTCTTGACCTGCTTCAATTATGTAATGTGACCTTCCTCATACTGCTCCTATTCATCCTCCGTGTTTTTACAATGGCTTCCATTTCACTTTAATATTCTTTTTTTGTTTCCTTCTGTTGGTTTCAAGTTTATTCACAGTCTTGCTGCCCTCTATCTTTCTTTTCTTACCACTTTCTGTGTCACCTCACTCGCTCTCCATCCGACCTGTCAATTTTTTGTGCATCTCCTTGACTTTCCTGCAGGCATGGCTATATAGGTTCAATAGCATGAAAACAAGCATTGGTAAAGCCAAAAGGTCCCAATGGCGAAAACCTTTTGCATAACAAATCATGTTTATACTACACGGCTGTTGCAAATGAGCATGGCATCTGCTGTAGCCATCATTGATTAGAGCTTCTTCCAAAATTAGAACATGCAGTAAAAAATGGACAATGTAGCTAAGACCTAAAAAAAAAAAAAAATGTTATTATATATTCCTAATGGAAGTTGGGAAGTTTGATCGGTAGGCCATGAGTGGAAAATTATCTCCTGCTAAAGTTCTTGTATCACAGAGCTTGGAGAGGGAATGTGTCACAGGCAGTCATCTTTATGCAGCTGGCTTACTGGTGTATATTGAGATACACTGCTATGCAGTACTTTATGTGGAAGACAGGATTTTAACTCAGTTCTCTGTTTAACTCATAAACAGTACAGCAATAGCAAAGCACCGATATTGTGGTCCGTCCTTTTCATACCCATGATCTGCCAGTCCTACAACTTCTGAAGCTTGCTCAACGCTCTGGCCGCGGTGCCTCTGAAGATGCTGTTGCAGTGGTCAGTACAGGAGAGCATTAGGGCTAGGATGATCCTGTGAGAGCAGCATCATTGGCTAAATCCCACAGAGAGGATGGTGGTGGAACAATACAGATGCTGCTATACTGCTCATCCATGGGATAAATGATATTTAGGCTCATATTTATGGAAAGTTAGCGCCGACTTAGCGTCCTTTTTTTTTACGCTAAAGCGGTTCTAACTTAACTCCATATTTATATTTTGACGCTACACCCGCCTAGTGTCAAAATATCAGAGTTAGCGCCATTTTTAGGAAGTTGCGACAATGATATGCCAGGTTAGGCGTTCCCTTCCAAAAATGACGGTAGTCCCCCAGCGCCATATTTACCTCCCCATGGTAAAGCAACACACACTCAGGAGGCGGACCTATAGAATGACGCTAAGGCCAATTAGCATCAAATTTAAACGCCCGGTCAGTCCAAGCGTTAAAATGCTGATAGGCACATTTCCGTGTGAAAAACATGTACCATTGGAGTAGTGAAACAAGCACATAGATGGCCACCCCAACCCCCAGCATCACCACCACCCACACCATAGGGACACTACTGGAGGAGAGAGCCCATCCCAGGTAAGTTTACCTGTATGTGTGTTGTGTGCCATTGGGGGGCCCTTACATGGGACCCCCTGGCTGGCACTGGCTCTGTTGGGGTTGTTCTGGGGACACTGGTCCCTGTGGTGGGCATTGGGGTTGTGGTAATGACTCCTGGCTATACTTAGACAGGAGTCATTTGTTGACTGCTTGTGCGTCCAAAAATGAGATTAGGCTGACTAGCGACAGATGTTTTGCAGCTAATCGGTCTAGCACAATTTTTGTCCCACTAGCACCATTTTCCCTAACGCCATTTCGCACTGGCTAGCATCTTTAATTCAGATGCTAGCCAGTCCTCAGCACCATTGTGCGTCTTTTTTTAAATATGGCACACAGATGGTGCTAGGGAATAGCGTTAGCTCGCGCTGTATCTTTTTACACACAACTGTGCTAGCTCAGTTGTGCGTCATTTTTCAAAAATATGGGCCTTAGTCCTAAAGTGTGAAGTAGTTGGGGATGGGGGTATGATGAGTGTCTGATCAAATTGCGATCAAACTGCTTACTGGATCCAAACATCTGGAGGTGCTTATGCAAATTCACTCACACTGCATCCATTTTGAACATTGGAGAGGTGGTCCACGGTCTGCTGTTGATTCTCTGGTTCTTCACAATGTCCTATATGGAGCTGGGCATCATCAGTGTACCTATAGTAGCTAATCTTATGCCTGAAAACCTGTGCCAGTGGTGCAACATAAACCATGAAGAGGCATAAAACTGGTAGCCCCAATCCAGGTCTCAATTCAGGGTTAAACTAGGTTTTGTTAAACTTTGTAGTCTTTTGAAGTCTTAAACCTCACCAAGTTCACAGACTTGCAAAGGTTAATGAAAAGTAGTGGGTGGAAAATCCTGCAAGAGGTAGGTTTTTGCAGGAGAAAAACCTGCAGCTTCACTTTTTGCAAGATAATTCTTCATTCACAGTCAAATAGTTTTAATGCAGGAAATTTAATCAAAGACTGGCGTTCTTCCACTATGACAACTTTCACAACTTTGTGACAAGTGGTTTCACAATCACAACTTCCCTAAACTGTGCTTGCTATGTTAACACAATCCTAGAACTTTACCTTACACTACAATGAGTTCAACCTGATGTTCGTTCCTATCAATCGAAAGAGGCCGCCACCAAGCTTTCTCATGCTCACAAAGTAGTGACCTTTACTACCATGCAAAGCACTTAACAAGACAATGGTGCCCATATTCATGAAAAATGACGAACATCTGAGCCAAAGCAGTTGTGCATCTTTTTTAAACGCGAGCTAATGTCATTCCATAGCGCCATCATTGTGCCATATTTACAAAATGACGCACTATGGCGCTAAGGAATGGTTAGCGACCTAGGAAATGACGCTAATCATTGCAACATGCCTTAAGGAAAAATATTGCTAATGCAGCGAAAGTGGCGCTAGACCGTTTTGCTGCACTTACTAATAATGCAAAACGGGTTAGCTCTATTTTTAATTGCAGAGCAGGTGATACCCCAGGGAGACCCCAACCACCCAAGTACCTGCCAGGAGGGTACAGCAAAGTCCAAGGAGAAGAGGAAGCGCAAATGTACGATGTGGTAAGATCCTCTCCCTCCTTCTGCACTACCTACGTGGCTGCTGTGGTGGTGTTTCGGGTTGCTGCAGTGGTGGTGGAGGGACCTCTTGTCGTCGCTGACATCTGCGGCGTGTGCCAAGCTGGAGCAGTGGCACTTCCATGTTGCCCTGAAGGTGCTAATGCTGCTTATGTGTGTTTTCCTTAAGTGGTGGTATGTGGCCTGTCATTAACACCTGGTCTGACCAGGCTTTACATTTTGAAACTAATCGGTCTTAGCGTCATTTTGGAGGTCCGCCTCCTTACTGTGCGTTGTTTTTGTGTCAGGAGGTAAATATGGCGCTGGGGGGCTAACTTCATTGTTAGGAAGGGAACGCCTAACTTGCATATCATTGTCACAATTCGATGCAAGGTGGGTTGGCACTTCCTAAAAATGACGCTAACTCAGATATTGTGATGCTAGATGGGTCTAGCGTCAAAATATAAATATGGAGTTAAGTTAAAGCCACTTTAGTGTAAAAAAATTAATCTAATGCGGCCCTAACTTTCCATAAATATGGGCCTGAATGTATTTTCTCAGGTGTCAGACCTATTTCGATGTGATGTTGATGCAGAATGTTGTCTCCAGCAAACTCCAGCAAAGCATATCAGATTAGCTTTTTAAAAATGTGATTTATTTTCAAGGAAATTAAAATTAAGTGACAAGTAGAGAAATTTGCTGATTTGCTAATGACAGAAACTAATAGTATTTTACAAGACTTTCTGAAATTTTTGATTCCCATAATGCTTTTGGGCAAACCTCCTAATTGACTGTAAGGGTTACAACCAGTCTAGACAGTCAATTTTTAAGGGAAACGTGTACCTCTGGGTAAAATGGCCATGTTTATGGGGCTCAGTCTGGCGCAAATATCTACCTTCAGTGTTTAACAACTTTCAATGTCCTCTCTCATTTCAACTCTTAAGTGCTGCTAACCGTGAAATGACATAGAGGATCCTAAAGTATGAACTAGAGGGTCATGATGTATTAAAACAATTTATGGTAGCAAACCCTGTGATTCTCAAAATCAGAGGGATGGCGGCTACAAAGGATGCTGGGACATTTGCTAAACCTCTTTTGTGAGTCAGAAAAACTTTTATGACTTGCAAAAGGGGTTCTGCAAATTAGTACAAATCTAAAGTTCAATATTTATGTTATCTGTTTAATTATTTATGTAATATTTATTTATTTAATTGCCGTTGATATATATCGGGGACTAGACGCGATGGACGTCACACCGCTTTACCTAAGAACAGTTACAGTACTCTTTGCTACGGACAAATTTGTAGTTACAAGTTACCAAAATCAGGGCTCAGGGGGGCACTGTGTTTAGCAATAACTTACAAAACTTGTGAATTAAAAGCACCTGCTGAAAAGTTTCTTGTGTGTCCAGCCTTCATGAAGCAATTAAAATGTCAAGATAACTCTTGTGATTAATGTTCCTGCTAAAGAGAGAGATTGGAGTTTTGTCCAGTGGCAGCTTTGACTCTTCATAAAGTAGCTCAGAGGGTTAATATGCCTGCTGCAAAGAACGGAACTATATGTTATGTGGATAGCTGAGTGGATTAGTAAAGGCAGCCTTTACAAGCTCTTTAAAACAAATGAAAATGTATGTGACAGGGGCTATGGAGAGATGAGGGGCACTTTTCCTGGGTGGTATTAGGGAATCCGAGGAAGTGGCCTTGGGGTGGGGGGGCTTTAATAAAGATTGCTGCACCGGGTGCCACCAGCGTTAAAACCAGCCCTGTGTCCACTGAATGCAAAGGAGCTGCAATCACTGCTGTACAGTCTCACCTACCAGCTGTGTTACAGGTATGAAAGTGTCTTATCAGGTGTACAGCACAATAATGTCCCACATTCCCATAAATTCCATGTTTTCTGTGGAGTAGTGCACCAGATTAAGGCTTCTGTGGACTGAATTGTTCCACTGGTGGAATGCAAGGTGTCAGTATTTATGCTGGTGATTTTTTTCTCATATATTGTAGGCTTGTCGTCACATAGTTTCTAGAACACTTGTACTAAAGCGTCCTGTGATGACCCCTGTTTTCCCCCATTTTCACTGCTTTTCGTTTGGAAGGTCAGGAAAAGAAAACAAGCATTTGCAATGCAATAGGTCTCGCATTTGCTTGAGTTAGAGTTATTGCCGTAGTAAATGCTGGACTTTTCTTGCCGCATAAATTGATTAACCCTGCCGCATAATTTGGTTCTCTCTGCCACATAATTCCAGTGATCCTGCATATAACTAAAGCATTTACATTTACCTTATTCTTCTATATGCAGCAAAAAATTAAAATATTGCCATTATTTATTATATTTTTTATATTATTATTTTGATATACCCCCCAACCTAGTGTGGAGACCCTGAGATGACTCAGACAAAAAGAGCACATCGTGCGGTGAGTTATGGGCAAAAATGTTTTGTAAAAGGAATGCCCCGCAAAGCATTATGGGGCGATTTCCGAGTGCAGCGAATATTGTAGTATCTCATCTGTAATGCTCAGAACAGCCCCTAGGGGACACCACTATAAAAATAATATCTGTAAGAAACATGGTCATGTAACCATGTAGTCAGTCCCTAGGGAGTACAAACACATGAAAACAGAATGGGAGAACATAATGCAGTGTAACCTTGTTTTTAGGGGCATATTTACAAGCCCCTTGTGCTGCCTTGCTTCACATTACTGTCATTTTTTTTAAACGCTAATGTGGTGTTAAGGTGGCCTTTTCGTCACGCCATATGTACAAAGAGGCGCAGTGCATGCATTTCTCCACTTTGTAACCCCTAGCACCGCATTATGCCTGTTCCAAGCATAATGTGTGCAAGGGGGTGTTCCCTCATTAGGAGGCCCACAAAAATGGTTCAGTGAAATTTACAAGCTTTCATGGCATCATTTTTTGCGTCATTTGTAATGCCTGCCTAAGGCAGGCGTTAAAATGACGCACTATGGTTTTCGTTGAGCCTCCCTTTACTTTGCAGGATTAGCATCATAATTTTGGGGGCTAATCCTGCAAAGCGCCACAATAGCGTCAACACTTTTGATGCTATTGGCTTAACAACTGCCATGGTGCGCTGTATTATAAATACGGCGCAACCATGATGTCATTAGGTGGCAGTAGGGGCACGTAAGAAAAGAGGCAATCGGGACAGAGGGGCCACTTTCTTGTAAACATGCCCCTTGGTCCCTAGAGGGCATAATGCATTACACATTTTCAAGCCTAGCAGGCCTACCAATAGACCTACTAGGATAATATTACAAACAAAGCCCTTAAAACACAAACTACTCCCAGATATAAAACAAAAGCTCCAGCCATGAAAGAACTCAAAAAGACACTGACTGGTGGGAGGGGTTATTATTTTGCAGTCCCCCCAACCTAGTGTGGGGACCCAGAGATGTCCTAGAAAGAGTGAGTCGTGCTGAACGTTTTGATGTTGGTCCCTTTGTCCTAGACCCACCACACGGTGAGTTATGGACAAACAATGTTTGGTAAAAGGAATGCTACGCAAAGCATTACAGGGCAAGTATCCGAGTGCAGCGAATATTGTATTATCTTGACTGTAATGCTCAGATCAGCACCTAGAGAACACCATAATAAAAATACAATTTGTGAGAAACATGGTCATGTAACCACACACACACACACACACACACACACACACATATATATATATATATATATATATATATATATATATATATATATATATATATATATATATATATATATATATATATAAACTCACACTTCCTCCGACTATCACAAAAGTCCTCGGACACCAATATGTGATCAAAAATATCTTTACTAAACGAATGCCTCTTCACAACGCGTTTCAGCCGTAGCCTTGTTCACGTGTGTGACAGCTTGTTCAATTCACCTTTAAATACCAATATAGTCACAAAAATAAATGAATGTCTAACAATACAATGCAATACAGAACATATTGTAATACCTGTGAAACCCGGGCGCCATTTTGTGCTGGGAGAGCTGCATTGAGGATTTCTGTGTTTTTCCTGTGTTACATGCTCCAGTATGTATATTTTTCAACTGCTAAACTTGTTAAGTGGTACTCAGTGCTCCTCAGATCGAGGTTCTGCTATATGAAAACTTCAGGTAGTCATGTAAAGCGCTCCTCCGATCGAGTTCGCACTATATGAAACTTCACGTCCTCATGTAATGCACTCGTCCAATCAAGTTTGCGCCATATGAACCTTTAAAAAAAACTAAGTAAATCATATAGAATCCCCTCCCCAGCTTGCAGCCTTTATGTGCAGACACCGCAAAGAAACAGTGGCCTTCCCAAAACAAAGGAAGAGAAAGAAACAACATATGGCCATGCAGAGCGAAGCTGCGAGGCAAAAGAAAAAAAACAGTGTGCCACACTAAGCTACATGGCAGATCGTGCAATAATCCGTGTAACAGGGTCAGTCTCCAAGGCGGTAGCAAAGCAGCCTCAAGGCGGGACAAACGTAAAGCATTTAACTACAAAATTAAGAGAATTTGGAAAGGCAGGCCAAGGAACGAATTAAAGTGATGGGAGTGAGATGGGCGTCTTACAAGCCCACAGATGTAGATTACAACATGTTGAGAGACAGCGCTTGCACGCTGCCTAAGCTCAACTTAAAAAAGATTCCTACAGGCCTATTCACTATATGACCAGTCAAGCAGTATCTGTGGGGTGCGGAAGGTGAAATCTCATCTCACAAGGGGCTTATTGTTTATTGTAGTGGTCCGCGTTTCCACTCAGAGTGTGCATCAAAGATGGCTACCCCATGAAGCACTCAGGGATCCTTCTGGAACTGGGCGTGTGCACTCATCTGCCACAACCAACAGGCACACCCAGGACTGTGCAAGATCAAGCTGAGGGACCAGCTCTGTAACCCAGTTTATCCTTTCAATGCTGACTAAAGAAGGATATGGTGTATTGTAGAGAGTTGAGGACAGTAGAGTTGAATAAACGTAAACACTGAAAATCAGTGCTTAATTTGAGCCAGTGGTTTCTGGTGCTCGACACTGGCAGTTAATTGTCAACACTGGCACTTATGACAGCTGCCACATGGTAGCGCTGTTTCTGTAAATTTGAGATGAGCAGAACAACAGTTGTTTATTAAATCAAAACACACAGTAAAACCAGCTAATGTATGCTGCCCAAGCCTTTCTTATAGCTTTGGGTGCCTCAAATAGTGTGAACTGTCAGCCTTGTAGCAGTGTGATAGTAGCTGTGCAGGTCCTGTTTTTGGAAGCACTGGCACAGGCAGTGGGTGGTGCAAGCTGCAGTGGCCTCCAGACGAGGGCCCTGGCACTAACATTTTTACAAATTAAGCACTGCACTTAACAATGCCTTGTGGTCTCAGTTCAGACCTAAGATTCTTACATCGGCCCCTTGGCTGCCGATTAGGTAGAATATAAAGTTTAAAGTCCTTTGGATTGTGCACAGGGCCTATCTTTAAACATGTCCTAACCTCCTGTTAAATCATCTAGAGCCTTATGCTTATCAGAAGCGTTTGCCATCAGGCTTCCTCTGCCATCTCTGTATTCCTGGTTTATAAATGAACCTGATGCAGCAACAGAACTTTTTGGTTCTGGTGGCCAAGCTCTGTACTTGTGACTTTAGAACACTTTAAGTTATGGAAAGTTCTGGAAGCACGCTTCTTTTGCTAAATTTGGCATCCTTGTTACTTTGAAATTGAGTTGTTCTCTTCTTTCTAGGGCCCTCATTACAAGTTGGGGTATTTCACAAACAGAGATAACTGAGTCAAATGCCCAAGTGTGGCCAACCCTGGAATTAACAGGGCTGGATACTCTGGACAAAATAATCCTAGACACAGAGACACCAGGTTTGTCAAAGTTACTGCATGGCTAGGACTATGATTAGCAACAAGGCCTGGCCTATGCCCAGCAGCAGTCTGGGGAAAGATGGAAAATGTCAGCATTATTTTTGCTGAAATAGGAGACAAACACCTGGAAAGCACCCATCAACTCCTGATTTGATCAGCGATTCCCCATTTCAAGGGAAAAACTCATAATTACAGTACTTTGGTGCAGAGATACTGACCAACGACATAGATTCCGCTCCGATGTATCTTAGAACCAAAGTCTGGCCACCTCATTTTGAAGGCTTTAGTTTGTATGTGTTTATATGTCGCGTTGTTGTTTTCTAGAGTTATGATGCTCACAGGGAAAGTGCACAGTGTAAACACATAAATAAAGACTGCAACAAAGGCACACATGCAGGATGTCTCCACTGCCAGTTGCCCACTACATGTGATGAGAATGGAATGAGATGATGGTACTCACCGGTGAGTTCCAAGATGACCAGGCATTGAGGACGGAGGATTCTCTGGTGGTAGTGGGGCCCCTAATCTTGGACCTAGTGTTGCTCCCCATCAAAGCTCTTCATTGGGCTCATGTAGACCTGAGGGTATCTCCATGGCATGTCACCAGTGCATCCCAGGCTGCAGAGAAAACCATGGGGATTTCCAAAAACCTAAGTGAAGGAGACAAGGAACCTTACACCCACTCAGCCTGGGCCCCTCTAAAATACCTAGGTTGACCTTTCTGTGGATTGCCATGAACTTCGGATCCAGCTAGATCCTGGATCAGGCAGCTATTATTGAGTTGGGTACAGTATCGAAGCCAGCCCCATTGAAATATGCTGAATTTGTCACTGTGTAATTTGCAGAGACCAGGACAAACATTCAGCAGCACCCGCATGGTTTCTGCTTTCCATTTGAGTAGAAACCTGCAGTGGGTGCAGGTGTTTCTTATTTTCAGTTCCATCTGAGCCCAACACCAATGCCTCACATAAAGGGTCACCAACCCTCCTTTTGCTGGAGTACCATTCCGGCTGGGAGCTATCTAGTGCCTAGAATCTAGATGCTAATGCAATAAAGAGAAATACATCCACTGAGCTTTTTATCGCTTCTCAAATATTAAGAGAAACTATGATATGGATGTAGGTTTTTGACTTTCTTCAACCTCTGCATATAAGAAATGTTAGAGTATGTGAATGTTGGGACCATCATTGAAGATGAAGTGGCTCAGGGCTAATAATGACTGTTATACACTGTCCTCTCAAACATTCCAATGCTTGTCTTTCTGTTTGTCCCTTTTCAATTTAGAACATTCTATCACCTGTGAGTGGAATGTTCTAATGGTCTTATAGTCCTTGTGCCTTGGGTCACATTGGTTGTAAAAGGCCCTCTACATCATTATTGGTCCTCCTCTGTGTTCCGGGTTATAACTCAGGCTCAGGGCCTTTACCAGCCGGTATAGCCCTTAGCAGCGGGCTTTGAGGCTACATGAGAAGCATCTGTCTGAATGGGTAATAAGTACGAAAGTAGTACCTATTAATTTATTTTATCATTTGAATTTGTTTGTAGTGCTACTAATCCCAATGTAGGGTGGCAGAGTCTGTACATCACACACACACACGAGCACATCTCCCACCATCTGAGGAGCCTTGACTGGCTACCAGTCAAGAAGTGAATCACCATCAAGCTACTTACCCACACATACAAGGCCATACACAATGCTGGACCATCCACGCTGAACCCCCGCGTCTCCTTCCACGCCCCTGCAAGATCCCTCCGCTCTGCCCAGATGGCCCTGGCCACCATCCTTCGCATCCACAAAACCACCGCCGGAGAACGATCCTTCACCTACATTGTAGCAAAGAGCTGAAACAATCTCCCCCTGCATCAGACAAAGCCTGTTGCTCACCATCTTCAGGAAGAACCTCAAGATGTGGCTCTTCGGATGAGGCCCCTTCACCCCCCCGCTCCAGGCACCTGGAGACCCTCATGGGTGAGTAGCTGCGCTTTACAAAAACTGATTGATTGATTGATTGATGTTATACAGACACAATGAACCACATAAGTGTTGATAATCAATATACAAGGAACAATACATGAGACAAGGTATAGACTAGAGTAAAACTACAGTGACATTAATTCCACCATGGCTGTACATAATAGTGGTAGTTACACATGCATATGCAGTTACCTGGCACATTCCCCAAAGTTTGGGTGCATTGACTGTACCTGCATTACAAACTCTCCTGGCATGGCACTCCTTCTCTGTGCTGAGGTCACTGTAAATATTCGTGGACTTCTTGCACCTGAGAAGGAGCGCTAAACAAAGGTACACGGGATACTAGAGCCAAGGGGGCTCCAGTGTTGGGTCCTCCGGGATTCTGCATCCCTCATAATAGAGCAGGGTAATCCACAGAGGAGAGGGCGGGGCAGAGTAATCAAAAGGGAGGTGGTAGGGTAATCCAGAGAGAGGTGGCAGGCTAACCCAGAGGGTGGCAGGTGGTAGAGTAATCCCAAGGGATGCAGGTGGTGTGGTTTAATCCAGAGTGAGGCAGGTGTGGTGGTTTAATTCAGAAGAGGCAGCAGTGTAATCCAGAGGGCGGTGGCAAGGTAATTCAGAGGGAGGCAGCAGGGTAATCCAGATGGAGGCAGTGGTGTAATCCAGAGGGAAGTGGTGAGGTAATTCTGAGTGAGGCAGTGGTGTAATCCAGAGGGAGGCAACGGTGTAATTCAGAGGGAAGTGACGAGGTAATCCAGAGGGAGGGAGTGTGGAAAACCAGAGAGAGGCAGTGGTGTAATCCAGAGGGAGGTGGCATCGTAACCCATTAGGAGGCAGTGGAGTAATCCAGAGGTAGGTGGTATAATAATCCAGAGGGTGGCAGGTGGCGAGGTAATCCAGAGGGAGGCAGCAGGGTAATCCATAGGGAGGCAGCGGTCTAATCCAGAGGGTGGCAGTGGTGTTATCCAGAGGGAAGTGACGAGGTAATCCAGAGGGAGGCGGTGGGGAAAACCAGAGGGAGGCAGTGGTGTAATCCAGAGGGAGGTGGCGTTGTAATCCAGGAGGAGGTGGGGTGGAGTAATCCAGAGGTAGGTGGTAGAATAATCCAGAGGGTGGCAGGTGGGTGGGATAATCCTGAGGGAGGCAGGCGGTGTGGTTTAATCCAGAGGGAGGCAGCGGTGTAATCCAGAGGGAGGTGGCGAGGTAATCCAGCGGGAGGTAGTGGGGTAAACCAGAGGGAGGCAGCAGAGTAATCCAGAGGGAGGTGGCGTCGTAATCCAGAAGGAGGCAGTGGTGTAATCCAGAGGTAGGTGGCGGGATAATCCAGAGGGTGGCAGACCGGTGGGAGAATCCTGAGGGAAGCAGGCGTTGTGGTTAAATCCAGAAGGAGGCAGCGGGTAATCCAATGAGAGGCAGGTGGGACCTCTGCATTCCTCTTGCAAAAGTCCTGTTGCCACCCTCCTCTTAATATGTCCCAGTGTCCCAAACTGAGTTATCAAGCAATCCCAGCTTTGAAATTGTACCCAACCCATTATACATAATGTAGGTTCTAACCCATTTCCTGTATCCAAACCAGGCTCTTATCCATCCCTGCTTCCCAATGCTCCACAGTTCTACAACCCTTCCAGTCCTTATCTACTTTCACGTTTTTATTCATCTCTGACCCCCTGGTCTTTATACAAAAACATCGAGCACCCCTTAATTTGATTCATGATTGAGGGACTATCATAATACAAAACTGTTGGGACTTGCAGCAAATGTAATTACAGAAAAAAAACTTAAACTGGCCCTCATTTCCAAGAGGAATCTGATTCACTAGGGTAAGGAGATTCAGGGGTGCAATCAAGATGGGCATGAAGAGATGGAGAGGTCCCCCAGTGATGACTGAGCACACATCCTTCAAAGCCCTTTGTGCTCTTCCTAGTCCCAGTCCAGATCCGTGCAGTTCTTCTCGCTTTTTCATACCATCTTGATCTTACATCTCTGTTCCCTTTATTTGTACTTAGTCCCTTTAGCTTGTAGTTTGCCTGATTCTTAATACTTGGGCTCTTCCCTTTAATCTCCAGGGCATCCAGATTCAAACTGCGTCAGAAATCCCTAAGAACATTTCCGCCGATAAAACAACGCCACCTATTCCTTCATTTTAACTCTTTTCAGGATTCTAATGCCCAGATTTACTAAGGGGCTTATTTATGGGGATTTGGCATAGGGTACCGCCTCAAGTCTTCTTGCAGCCCTACGCCAGTGTAAAGGGCAGGAATGCACCGTATTTATGAGGTACGGTGCAGTCCATTGCTTTCCCCCTGTGCTGGCACTGTGGTACAAGGGTGTCTGTGTTGCATGCAGGATAGTTGTAGTGCAGGAAGGGGCACCTTCCTGCACAAAAACAATCCAGAGAGGTGTTTCCCTCTTTCTGTGCAGCACACATAGAAAGTGGAAAAAACAAGGAGAAAGTTATGCCTGCTCTGAGGAGGCGTAAAGTTTTGCCTCTTTCCCAGGTTTTCATGATTGAGTAAATCTGTGGCAGCATCAAAATGCATGGGTGTTGCGTGGAAAAACCCACCGCAACACCCATGGAATGCCGCCCTGGCACAGAGTAAGGCAATACAGGGACTTGCACTGCTTTGTCTTACTCCATATCTATGAGGCCACTCCAAGCCACGCACAGTGGCTTTGTGTGAACTCATAGATATGGTGGAGAGGTTTGCCCCTCCAAGGCGTCAGAAAAAGTGACACTCCGGCAGCACAAGCATCTCATAATTAAGGCTCTTGGGTTTTAAGCTGGCGTAACTCAAAGTGGCGCAAAATGGCAGCTGTGCTTTACTATCCAGAGCAAAAGTTGATTTCTGTTGGAAAAGTGGACGTTGGCCTGCACATCAAATGCGTTGTGTTGCTTTCTGTAGAAGACGCATCCTGAAGGCACGAGGGCAATACCTATAGGGTTTGAAGCAAAGCCCGAAATACTAAGATAGCCAGTCTTGGCTTTGCATCAAATATGTCCTTGGACCAAAAGGGTTGTTGATTTTTGCCAGAAACAAAAGCATTGAATGTGAACTACAGTCCACAACTTACAACCAACACTTCCTGTGTTCATCTGTGCATAGGATTTTGTACCACCAGGGCATCCTTCTCATACAAATCCTATGTTCGAAAGAGCACCTCTGTGCCATGGAGGGATGCTGAAGGTTACACAGCAGCCAGGCTGTGCCCCCGCACAGGGATTAAGGAACTGGTCTTTGTTTTCCCTTTTCATGCAACACAGCACAGCAAATTCAGCAACATTTTCTTCATTTATTTCTCCTACTCTGCAGTGTTCAGTGCTAAAAAGAAATCCTGCCCAGTGCCTTTCTCTACAGAATAGTGTAACTGTGGTTGATAAAAATAATACATCCTATGCATTATTGGACTTTATAACCAGTGGGTTTGACCTTAGGAGACTGGGTTAGGTCTACAGAAGGTGGGTAGGAGTACACGGTTGGGATGTACTGCAGAGTTTACGCTGGCGGATGACCTAGGCAGTTGAATTGTGAGCTGGATAGTTTGTGAAGTTGCTCTGTTGGTGGGCTAGCCTATGTGGATAGGCTGACACTGCTCCTTGTGATGTGCTGTATAATTCTCAGAGGCACACATTCATAAGTAGAAAGTGTTAAACTACAAGTATGCACATTTAAAGTGCTGGCGTTGTGCAACCAGAGCATATCTAGGCCAGAAGATGTATAGACGGGAGACCGTGCTCTTGTGGACATTTCATATACGTAATGTCAGGTTCTGTGTTTCCCAGGAGCTGGACATAGGTTTACTCCCTCCAAGACTGGTTAAGGATTAAGGTGACCATTTGGACCAGAAAAGTTGAAGCTACACCAATCTTCACACTAAGCAAGGTGGTGCTTTTAGCAGAAGTATTGATGGTCAGTAAAGAGAATAGTTCAGTGTCTCTTTACAACACAGCCTTGTCAGACTGACAAGGATTACTGTACCTTCTCTCTCTCCCTTGTTAACGCTGAACTTCTCTTCCCCACAGGTGTGAAAGACAGTCAGAGGAACCTGTTGATGCTTCAACCCAGTGATTTCACCAGTTGTGCAAAGGTGTGCTTTGTGTCCTTTTCCCTCCTGATCCCACTTCCTCCCTTTTTCTAGAGTTTCCTGGTCTATTGTTTTATCCTTCATTTATCTTAGTCCTCTTCCAGCAAAAAATCAACCATGTCTGAATCCTGCTAACATTCATTCACTCTATGAGCTCAAGCTGTTGCATTTACTGTGGATCTGACCTTTCCTTGCCCCCCTGCCTCATACACTATGGAATAAGAGGGCTTTGGGTAGTGTTAGACCTGACAGCCTTTTTACCTGCCTCCTTCACTTTTCGGACCTTGTGTTTGCTAGCATTAGGACTCTTTGCACTTTACCACTACTAACCAGTGCTAAAGTGCTTGCACTCTCGCCCCTAAAAATGGTAATATTGATTCATCCCCAGTTGGCATATTCAATTTACTTACAAGTCCCTAGTAGAGTGATACTATGTATACCTAGGGCCTGTAAAATAAATGCCTCTAGTGGGCCTGCAGCACTGATCGTGCCTACCACATAAGTAAATCGTTAACCATGTCTCAGACCTGCCACTGCACAGCTTGTGTAGGCAGTTTTACACTGCCATGTCGACCTGGCAAAATAACCCTGTTGGCAGGCCCAAACCTTCCCTTTCTATACATAAGTCACCCCCAGGGTAGGCCCTGGACAATCCAGAGGGGAGGGTGCAATGTACTTAAATGGTAAGGTATGTACTTTTAAGTTTTGCATGTCCTGGTAGTGAAAAAGTCCCAAAGTTGTTTTTCACTGCTGCTAGGGCTATCTCTCCCATAGGATAACATTGGGATTACCTTATTATATTTTCTAAGTGTAAGTCCCAAGTGGGAAGAGATAGACTTTTCAAGTTTGGTATCTCTGGAATCACAATGTAAAATCCAAATTTATGGTGAAGTCATATTTTCAGCTGCAATTCTGAAAATGCCACTTTTAGAAAGTTGGCATGTTCTTACATTAGCCATTTTGGTGCCTACTGCCTCTCTCTGAACATGTCTGGGGTGGGTGACAGCTGGGCTTTGTGTACTCCTTCTAGACAGCCAAACAAAATGGGTGCTTAAGTGTGCCTTGATGGCCCATCCTGGGAGGATGGGAGGGAGAAGCTAGGCACACCCTCACTTCCACCTGAATAGGCTGTGTCCTGTCCACACACAAATGGCTGCATACCCCCCTGTAGTGAGTCTGGAGCCAGGGCAGTAAGGCCAGGACCTCTGTGCAGTTCAAAGTCCTGTCTTTGAAGTCTCCCCCACTTCAAAGGCACCACTGGGTTTAAAACCTGGACCTCAGACACCACCACTTCAGTACACTTCTGGACCTGTGGATACACTGCCAGGAAGAAGGACTACTGTGCTGCTGAAGGACTGCCACTTTGCTGGACTGCACTCTGCTCGGACTCCTGCTTTGCTGTGCTGACTTCCTGCCTGCTACCCTCTGCCTGGGTGAGAAGAACTGGACCTACATCATGTGAAACCAGAACCCAGAGTGACTCCAAGGGCTAGTAGGCTGGCCTCCTTATCTAAAGCCTCAGGAAAATAAAAGACCTTAAACCACAATGCTTCTGCACCTGAACTGTGACAGCTGTGAGTCAACCCAGTCAAGTGGTGCCACCCCAGTTCTGGACCTTTGGAAGTGGGCTTAAGTTTCTTACCAGTAGAACTGACACATCCTCTCTGCTGGAAGACGCATCCCTCAGCAGAACCAACAGATCTCCTTGTCTGAGCGGCGCATCTTCAAGCAGGATTGATGCATTGCTGCTGCTCCGTGAATTGGACACATCACAAAAGATTTGCATCACCGCCGCATCCCGCATCTTGGGTTCAACACATTGCCTTCGGATCTGCTGCTGTGTGATGCTTTTCCTGGTATAAGCTCCTCGCATCTCCCGTCAACAGCAGCCTCAACGACGACACAGAAACTCTACCTTGCAGCTTCACCACTTATCTGAACTGACGCATTGCCCAGACTGTGCAGCAAATCCTCAACACCAGCCTTCATATCGCAACTTGTGACTTTGTCTTGGTCTGACACAATCGGATATTCCCTATAGAGCTTAAGGCTTCTTATTGGTATTTTTTTTTTTAACTTGGAAATTCAATATCTCCATTTGTAGGTATTGGATTTTTGACATTTTGGACTTGTTTTATTTGTTGCATGTTGAGCTATTTTTCTAACCTTTTTGTGCGGTGTTTTCACTGTTTTACTGTTTGAAGTGCTGCACATATCCTATAGAAACTACCTCTAAGTTAAGCCTGACGACTCTGTGCCAAGCTACCAGAGGGTAAGCAAGGGTTAATTTAGGGTCTGCCTGTACCTCACCCTGACTAGGATTGTGGTTGCTGCTTCACAAGAACTCATACCGCGGTCAACCAACAACACAACTTCTAACAGGGAGTGTTTGCAGTTTCATCAGGCGTCCCCCATGCTTCTGGCCAGGAACCTCTTTGCCCATCAGCCCTGTCTGATACAGGCACATGAGTGAATGCTGCCCCCTCATATTTAAACTTTACATTTTGGTGCCCTACCTGTGATATAAGTCATGCACCAGGAACAATCGATTACTGAGGTGTATGTGTGAAGCAGTCCTACGCCCATGAATTATATGGGCTCATGTGCCAGCTGGAGGAGTCTGTAAATTCCTGCAGGTACCTGATTGACCTCTATGGTGTCTGACCCACCTTTGCATCCCTGTACAGTCTGTGAGTGAGCACACGGGGGTAGCATTGGGCAGTTAAATACTTGTCTAAAAGTATATAAAGTTATCACTGTAAGCTGATGTTTGTGAATGCTGAAAGTACTTCCTAACTGCAGCCAGGCTCGTGCACATGATGTTTATATGACACTCTAGTCTGCAGCGTGGTAATTAGTTTCAAGGCCTGGCTTGTGGTTTGTACACAGAAGACAGTCTGCCTGTTTCAGCTGCCTCCTTCCTCCCTCGGCCGATGGGATGA
Organism: Pleurodeles waltl; assembly: GCF_031143425.1. Lineage (NCBI taxonomy): Eukaryota > Metazoa > Chordata > Amphibia > Caudata > Salamandridae > Pleurodeles > Pleurodeles waltl. The sequence goes on from NC_090444.1 coordinate 87,697,285, forward strand.
GCTCCAGCAGACCCGGAAGTGTAATTAGCCTCTGTGCAAGGACTCCTAGTGTATTTATTGGGCTGGGTGCGGTGGGAGCGACCTCCGGGTCCCTGGGAGAATGTTGTGTCCAAGGCTCTACCTATAAATCAGTCAGGAAGTTGGACAACCTTACGCTTCCTCGCTAGCTGTAGTTCTCCTACAATAGTTTTTTTGGTAGTGAACGTTCATGTTTGTTCATTATTTATTTATTTATTCATTTCTAATTGCTTTGGTTTTTTTTCCAGTGGAATTTCAGTCCACTGGGGTGGTAGATGGACCTATTCCCCCAACCTTTGAGGTGGAGATTATACAGAATGTGGAGTTCTCTGCCATGACGGATACCACATCCCTATCAACATGGATGCCTTCATTATGGGAGGGGCCACGATGAGGGTCAAACCCTCTGGCAGAAATTTCCCCATTTCCAGTCTTCCAATGTAGAGCTTTCACGATGGACGTTGACAAAGACAATGTACCTTTTTAAATCGAGCGCACAAGCGCTCTGGCCTGTTGTAATCTATCGATGGGCTTTTAACCACACCCACCACACACCCATCACTATCTCTAGTTCCGAGGCTTTTCCTGTGTTATCATTGGTAAATGCTTTAGGTTTGTCCCTCCTTGGGACAGTTTTGTTACCGCCGTGGACACGGACCCTATTACATGGATAATTGCACGTTTGCTGATACATTTGTCTGCGGGCGAACTTCTTTTTCCTTTTGTGTCTCTCGTTCACGCTCACGGTCATGGCAGCCATGGCACTTTGAATCTGCTCAATTATGTCAAATGTTTTACTTTTCCTTTTCAATTTATGTGGCAAGAAAAGTCCAGTTAGAAATTTACAACACTAATAGCTCTAACTCAAGCAAACGCGAGACCCATTGCTTTGCAAATGCTTGTTTTTTCATGATAGAAAATATATTTAGCAAAACTTGGAAAATACCAGATGCAAATATACGCGGAAGGGAGTTTTCACACATTGGCCTCCAAAATGAGGCCCGAAATCGACAGGTTGTTACATACTGAGAAAAAACTCGATATTTATTTACTGTTAAGCTTCTTTTTTTTTGCAGATTTATGTTCGCAAGCTTGACCCAAAGTTTTTGGAGCACGTTACATGAGCACCAATTACATTACACATGGCCACATTTTTGAGGGCACAGGGACATTAAGGGGCATATTTATCAAGGAGGGGCACAAGGGCGATGCGGCTACTAAGTTAGATTTATCAAGCTTTCTGCGCACACATAGAAAGGGGAAAAAGCCTCTGAGGATTGTTTTTGTTTAGGAAGCTGCCACTTCCTGTGCAAAAAAAAAAGTGCCTGCAACGCAAGCACCCTTGCACTGTGGTGCAAGGGTGCCTGCGTTGGTGCTAGGGAGCCAAACGGGCACCAGCGCAGGGGGAAAGGATAGGAATGCGCCGTATTATGTTGAATACGCTGCATTCCTGCCCTTTCCCTGGGGTGGCATAGGAAACTGACAACACCTTGTAAATCTGGGAATGCATCAGATTCAACGGGTGTTGCGTGGGAACACCCACAGCACCACCTACGGAACGCCCTTTTCACCTGAGTACTGCATGAAAGGGAGCCATATTTACAAGGCCATTAAACCACGCAAGGTGGCTTTGCGTGAACCTATAGATATGGCCCAGCAGCCTACCCCGCTGGTGCATCACAAAAAGGGTGCTTTTAAATGAGGCCCTTAGGTTAACAAATAAAATCCTTCTTTACCAGATGTAGAAAGTGAGCCACAATCACAAGGTGACTTTGGGAGGTATTTGTATGCGGTGAGGGGCCACTTCACACCACATAAAGAATACTGAAAAACACCAACCTACGAAATACGTGGGCTTCAATCTAAGTGGTACACAAAGTGGAAAATCGGCCAGAAGGTGTTTGCGTGCCAGTGTTTACAATATGCGTCCACTGCTCACGCCTGAGGTTTGCATTAACAATTTCTTCAAGTCCCCACCAGAAAATAATTATGCAAAACTGAGTAGATGGAGCGGTACCGCGTGCAAAACCACTCACAAACACCGTTTGCGTACTTTTACCGCAAAGAATAGAATGGACAAGGAAACACACCCGATTCCGGGCACAAACGGTGTTTGACTGTCACACACTCCAGTCTTGGAATTGGGCCGCGGGTCTTTGGCAAGTTTCCTAAGCCGTAAGCGATGGACTGAAAGTTTGTGCTGAAGCCTCACAGAAGTAAGTCAGCTCAGAGAACAGAGGGGGTGGCATGCCATCTGTGAGTTAAAAAAATGCTGAGTACCAAACTTGTAAACTCCTGGTTTTGGGCCTATTTTCTCCAAAATGTAAACTTTTAAACTCCTAAGTTTCCGTGGCTGACAAGACGTTCACAGCCGAAGCTCAGTGGGTTTTTAGGCATCTCTTCGGCGCTCCCAAATAATTCAATTTCCCCAACCAGTCACCTAAACTGGGCACAGACCCCAACCCAAAGTGGGGGGTTCTGGCTAGTCATGGGGACTGTAAACCAATTTCAAGAGGGACTGCCCCCCCAAAGCAGGACACGTGAGTCCAAGCAAACTGAGGCCTCCCCGGTGCTCCAGGGTGTTCCTAGGTGACTCCACTGGTCAAGGTCACCCTAGAAGGTGCCAGTGGTGCTCAGGTAACACAGACTGTTGCCACACAAGGATGGGTGCAACATGTCAGGAACCTCTGCCTCAAAAAACAATGATTGTGGTGAAGATTTAACAGCGCTAGGAGCACTGGGGGATCAAGGTGCACCAGTGGTACAATGCCATGCCAAGTGGGAGCACCGGGCACCCTTATCTGCGGCTTCAGTGACGCCTGGATCTTCTAACAAAAACAACAAGGGGAACAGATCACAGGAACTTGTTTTAAATGATTGCAACTTCATCAGATCAGGGCCAGATGATTGCAGGTCCCAAAAGGGTTTTGGATGCTGGGGCACACACCAATGTGTTCCTACCAGGTTTGGAAACAAGAGATGCAGATATCCCTCTAACTCAAAAGATCTTCAAGAAATCTTTCCAGGACAAATTCCCGTCCATCATTGTACCAGATCCCAGGTGTGCATTTCTGTTGGGCAGGTTAGTTGTGTCAGGTTGGGGGAAGCAACACTGATGGGCCGGCACACCTTGCTGAATCCATTCTCCTGGATATCTTCTGTAAACGTTGGCCTCCTTGTGGTGGCCAATGTCCTTTGGTTTTGTGGAGGCCAGCAGGGCTGCAGATCCTCACAGAACCAAAGTAGGCTTTCTCCAAGCAGATATCAGTTAGCTGAACTTAGGCGTCTGATCTGCTGAGTTAAGGCACCACCCCATCCCTAAGTATAGCCCAGTATAGCCCAACACATTTTCTCCCAAGCTGAGGACTGAAGCCTTACATTGTCCCCCAGCCCTACACACAGCCCGGTGCGTGAGTGAAATAGCAAAGCATCGCCCCCGGTCACGTGGCAGAGGTCCTTTCAGCTACCTCCCAGCAACCATCAAGTTTCACGTTTATGTTTCAAGTTTATTTTTTTTATTAAGTAAGTGCACAGTTAATTCAAACATTAGCACTAAGTGCTTCTATAAAACCTTTACATGGAAACTAACATAGTAGCTCTTAAGTTACTCACAGTAGATTAAAATGACAAAGAAGCGAAGAGAGGAATGTTAAAAGACTGAGGTGCCATTTGTGACTGATGTAACCATTAAATAAAATACTGCTTTTTAGAAATTGGGTCTTTGGTTGGCAGTTAGGTTACCTCCCTGTCAAAGCAAGGACCCTCACTCTAGTCAGGGTAAAGGAGAATCACCCTTGGTTAATCCCTGCTTACCCCCTTGGTAGCTTGGCACGAGCCGGCAGGCTTAACTTCAGAAGCAATGTGTAAAGTATTTGGACCAACACACACACAGTAATTCAGTGAAAGTTCTCAGGAGCTTTTCTGCAGAGACAGCAAAGCTGTGTCGTGCTAGTACGCTTCCGTGAGGGTAGTTGTAAGAGTGAGGGCAAGCCGCCCATATGGAACCTCATGAATGCTGTGCGCAACGCTCAGTCTACCTGTAGAACTAGACACCGGAAGTGCACTTTGGTTGCAGCCCGTATCCAGCACACGCTAGCAGTCTGCGTCGGAAGAGATACAAGTGACAAGTAGCAGCGCCTAAGTGGTCAGGGTATGTAGAGATCTCAGAGGGAAAATGTACAGGTTAAGACAGAAAGGAATGAAAATTGAAAGATGGCTCAGCTCTTCGACCATATAAAAAAGAATCTGCTTTTTTAGGCAATCACAAGCCAGCCAGGGCACAACCTTGTGATGCAGCACAGTGTGTGACGTCCCTCCCACAAGGAGGACACATCTGAAGTCGTTGTAAGTGCATTTGTTTTTCCTCGAGACTCTGTGAGTGTTTCAAGACATTTCTAAAATATCTCAGTCCTCTGAAGGGTGATGGGGTCAAGGACTGAGCATTGGTTCCCAGGAGCTAAAGTCGTGTCGCGCCCCTTTCCCTTGTGATGTTCAAGGCGCTGTGGAAGCACAGAGAACCCATTACCCACATACCAGTCTTGTGTCCTTGTTCACATCAGGAATGCTACACGTTACAATATGATCTCAAGGTTTTAGGAAACATGTCAAACTTGAAGACTTTGTGGACTCATGGAAAGTGCCAGTAGTTTAATAAAGACTCAAGATATTTCCAGGAAGGAAAGAGCGACACTCTCAGGTTTTTCCTCCGATCCTTGCAGTCCCAGGGACAACCAAGCACTATTAAATGTAAGACTGATGGTGCTACCCAGCCACCAGGACACTGCATAATCAGTCTCTGACAGATAGAGTCTCAAGCGCCCTGAGTGAACAAGGATGTGCAATCAATTCTGGCTCAAAGGAGCTGCTGTGGGTATGGTTCTAGGGCCACTATGGCATAATTATCACACTTGCAAAGAAGGTGTGAGCTTCCAGCGAGAGTGGTTTTGTAAAGACACAAATCTTTAATGGTATGTTGGAATATACATTTATGGTGAGTAAAAATGAAAAAGCATACCAAGTGGAGCACCAGGATACAAAGAGATAGGCCTTTCCCTAGTTTAGGTTCGGTGGTCTCTTGAAGTGGGGCCATGTCACAGTCTGGGAGCATTGATGTACACTGCCGCAGCCACAGAGGGATCACAGTGGATCACTCAGGCCTTTCTAGATCCAGCCAGGCCAGAAGTCAACTAGAAGCTGAACATCTGCAACAAACAGGGTCAATGAACAACTAAAGAGTGATACATGTTGGTGCAGGAAGAGTGTGGCCGTGCCAGGCAGAGGCTCCACTCGCCTCACCTGCACTTGTCGCAGCAGGTTCTGGAGGGAGATCCCCTCCAGTTCTGAGCTGTGGGTCTGCATCTCTAGACGCCCTGGGCTGACTGAAGGCTTCCAGGCAGCAGCAAAGCAGACAAGCGAGATGTCACAGGGCCTTCGGGCTTGCTCCCAGGAAAGAGACTACACACATCTCCACGTTCTTGCAGTACAATAGGTTTAGGGTCCACAGAGTGTCCAAGAGTTGTGTATTTCACGTTCCGGGCAGTCGGGTCCAGCCCACCACATTTAGGTTATCAGTAAGTTAACCTAACTGCAATGGGCCCACCAGTTGGGATCAGAGTTTTCCTTGGGATAGTTCTTTGGGAGGCAAGTGATCTTGTACAAGTTCCTAAAGGTAAAGGGAGCAGGCGGGGAAGAAAAGGACTGAAATGGAGCAGTCCTTGTTGAACTCTGTGGACAGCATGCATCCTCCATCTTGCAGTTACCATTCTCACACAGAAACAGATGTTCATGATCAGCTAATGGTAACCCTAATGACAGGTGCCCTGGAAGTGATTGCAAACGTTCTCCTGTGCGCTTTGGTTCTGATGAAAGTCTTCTGCAAAACTTTATTTTTAGGAGCTCTGACCTCCAGGAAACTCTTACGAAAGTGTCAAACTTTACAACACTTTGCAAGTAAAACTGTAATTTCCCATCCCACCACCACTTTCATGCATCCTGCCGTCCGCATAACTATTATCTCATGTCCAACTTCTATGTCTCTTCACTTCTCCGATCACTGCCCCATGCCCACATCTATCCTGTTTGTAATGCCCCAAGCTTCATCGGGATTCGGCTCTTTACCTTTCCTTTGACAGTAATTTTGTCAAAGTTTAGTACCTTAGTTTGTGTCAACCCCTTATGAGTCTTTCTGCACCACTTCCCGGTCAATGCAGACTTCTTCAACCATGTCTTCCCAATACCAGAGACCACCACTGTAACTTCCAGTTGTTCCAGACTCCATGGATTATACCTCCAATGCACCCTCCATGTACACAGAGATCATGTTGTAAGCCCCTCATCACCAGACATCATGTTCCACAACCATCTCCCTGGATGTATATGTTAAAATAAAAATGTTCTGTTTTGTGGTCCATGACTTGAAGACTCCCTGTTCACTGCTTTAAACTTCACATCATTGTAAATGTATGATGGCTTCCCTCACCTTCTATGATCGGTAGGCTAGATTTCCACTGCGGTTCCACACTCATGTCCTAGCCACCCTTGATGGAGATGCTCCCTGCTGATCCGTGTCCATAGTGTTGCCATCTTGTGTAAGCTACCAATACTATATAGGAGGGGAGATGTGGTCCAATGACTAAGCACCCGACTTGGCTTGTAATCCCGGCTTCAGCCAGTAATTTGAAATTGTGTGATTCTAGGTATATCAGTCAATGTCTCTTTGTCTAAAATTGTAAATGTGTGAAATGTACCTATTTTATTTATTCATTTTGGGAGTTCGGGTAAAGAGTTGCACACCACCTTAGGCTGTCACTAAGTGAGATGATTACCAGCAGTTAATCAGCAGTATAATATAATCCGCTATGTGGACCATTCTCCATGTGTGATGATAGAAGGTACAAAAGCCTTATGAAGAGTAAATAGAGTTTGGAAGAGTAGAGAAGTTGGTGGAGGCTTCTTTTAGGAGTGAAAGCAGAAGCCGGGGTCAGAGCAGGCCACTGAAAAGGCCTGCATAAGGAAAGATAGAGTTCCAGAGGGATGAGTCTTACACCTGTAGGGCCCTTCCTCCAAATGCATTTGAACAAATCTGCCATATAGACAGTACCTTTTAATGGACCCACAAACTAGAGAAGTAGTCTATGTAATACTCTGTGGAGTCGACGCAGGGATTTGGAGTTTGCTCTTTCCTTAAACGAGTACTAATGGAGGGACCTTGCAACAGGTAAGATATTGTTGCATCAATTCAGACCAAACAGGAAACAAACAACATGATTGTGGTCTCTTTGGAGTTGGGTCTGATTTATTGGGGTGGCCAAAATAGAGGCTGTTGCAATGATCAAGGTGAGAGATAGTTATGGCAAGGATTACGGCCATTTTCTGAGAGAGAACATCTGCGAGTATACAGAAGCGGTCGAAAGCAGATTTTGGGACAACATTGCTCTCAGGTGTAGAGGAGGCCTCACAAACGATCAACATACCAAGGTTGCAGGTGGTTTCTTTGAAGAGCGGGAGAGAGCGCAGTGACTCAAGCCAAGATAATGACAAGAAAGTGAATTGACGAGGTCCAAGAGTAGGATTTCCATTTTCTCAATACTCAGGCATAGTCAGTTTTTCTTCATCCAACAGTGCACTTGGTGTCAGGGCTGGAGTCGGGAACCCAAATCAGCTCTGGCAAAATGCTCAAACCAGCCCTTCTCCTTTCCTCTCCTTGTTTTCCCATTCATCAATTCTCTCTCCATCCCTTTCTCCCCCTCTCTTTCTCTATCCCTTGAAGGCTTCCCATGTCTGTGGGAAATAACCTCAGGGAGCTGGGAAAAGTGACAGAGATGGCAACAGAGGCTCTGGATTTCAAAACAGCTTCTAATAGCTCCAGCCCACAGGGGAAATGGCCGGTGGAATAAATAGCTGGTCCGGCCCGCCTTATAGGCATCAGAGTTAGTAAGCCATTAGAGTTACCTTCAAGGTACCAGGTGGAGGTGGGTATCATCCTTATACATGTGATGCTCTGTCTCGTAGGGGTGGGAATCTTGGTAGGAGGTAACAAACAAGTGCTGAATAGCGATAGCGTTAGCCCATAAAGTACCCTGCCAGTGATGTTGGTAGATGTAAGAACAGTGCGTTCTCCTTGTAGGGCCTACATTATACATTTGCACATACATAGTAAATTTCACGACTGAACTTCTTAAAACATAAGTTTGGTCATTACTTGTAAAAATGTAATTAATAAAGAACAGAAAGCTTATGAGAAAGGTCTGGTTGGCAAACTATGCGAACCATCCTTACGCAATAGTACACAGTGCAAGTGGAGAGTGGAAGGAAAAAAATCAATCTTTAACCACTATAATGCAAGCGACAAAAGACACGCAGGCTATTCTTCTACCACCCTTCAGCTATTGTGAACTCAGAGAGGGTGCAGAAGGCCGTTGATGGTGGCCGGACCTCATCCTGTGAGCCAGAGGTGGAGATGCCCTCTATTAGAGCTTTATTTTGTTGTGAAGACGGGTCAGAGGAGGCACAAAGATCATTTGAGGACACCAGGAGGCCTTACACTGGGCTGGGGGGCCACATCAGCTGATAAACTTTAAGGCCCACATTTACAAGGTCCTTGTGCCGCTGTTGCCTCACTCTTTGTGACACAATGCAGCGCAAACCACTAAATCATACATGATGGAGCCACGCAAAGTCACTTTGAATGGCTTTGAACGGTCTCATGAATATGTAGTAAGGGAAGGCAGCGCAAATCATTGTGTTGTCTTTCTCTGCACTAAGGAAGGATTTCATGGGCAGTGCAGGGGATTTTCTGACGCAACACCCATGGATTTTGACACAGCTCCAGATTTACAAGACCTTGTAAACCTGGGGACGCGACAAAACCTTACGCCTCTGCAGGGGAGGCGTAATGAGTATAAATATCACTATTTCTCCTCGTTATTGTCTCTCTCTATGTGTGCTGCAGGAAGCAGCAAACATAGAAAGAGGAAAATGCCCCCCAGGATTGTTTCTATGCAGGAAGGTGCCCCTACCTTCACAAAAAACAATCCTGCTGCATGGGGCAAGGGAGCCTGTGTAGGCACTAGACTGCCAGAATGGCTCCAGCACAGGGGGGAAAGGACAGGAATGCTCCATATTGCTTAAACAGCACATTCCTGCCCAGTGCTTAATTTGTGCTTGTTGTTTCCGGTGTTGAGCACCAGCACTTATTTTGAGGCTTAGTCTTCTGCCTAAAGCATTTACTGCGAGCAAAAGACACATATGGGAAAGGAAGAAAGCAGAAAGCTGCAAGAGTGAGCTGAAGCGCTGGGAGTGGCTTTAAATGAATTAAAGAGGCCCAAGATGGCTTCAGGATTACGCTGCCTCCGTATTCCGAGCTCGCACATTTAACTGCAGCAGCCGCGTGTTTCAGAGGAGAGCTCTGAGCACCAGCACTTTTCTATTTACAAATTAAGCACTGTTCCTGCCCTTTCCCTGTGGCCCAGGGAAGCGCAGCAGGATGTCTGAACGTTTCAGTAGGCACATGGTAAATGTGCACTCTCCAAAATATGTTATTTAAAGACTGTATCTGATTTCGAGCTGCTGGTCTCCACAAGATAAGAGAAATTCTGATTTAAGTTAGCACACCAGGAATTATACTTGCTCTGTATGCTGATTACTAATCAATGATTAGAATAAACTCCCAGGTCCAAGCTCTTGAGGACCCCACTGGAGGCGTCCATAATCTATGCACGTATTTTAAGATTTGGGAAGGCTGCCTTGATCAGGGCAGGAAGAGACGGTGGACGTAAGCTGCCCCTCTTGAGCAGATGAAAAAGCCATCACAGTCCCTACAGATCAGGACAGCGAAAGTTACAGACTAAGGCCCGTATTTACACTTTTTTTAGCGCCGCATTTGCGCCGCTTTCTGACGCAAAACGGCGCAAACCTACAAAATACAATGGTATTTTGCAAGTTTGCGCCGTTTGTGCGTCAAGAAACGACGCAAATGCGGCGCTAAAAAAGTATAAATACGGGCCTAACTATCTTGAAACAGTTGGTCTCCGGATAACGCTGGAAGCAGTTTCCTGTGCATTAACCTTTGAACCGGCTGTATAACAAGACCATTCAAAGAATGAGGCAGTTTTAGGAAGGTGAAGGTAACCGCACCGGTTTATGATTTGAGGGCGTTGGGGTGGGCCTTAGGGCCATCAGGTGAATCCCCAAATACATAAGGAAAGAACCAACATCTACTCTAGTTTGTTCTAATTTCCACCAATCAGAACTTTTTGTTATTTGTGTTTATCTGGAGAAACATTCAGAGTTGTTAAACTTGGCAGCTAGTTTCAGCAGGCGCTGAGCATCCCCACTTCAGTCCTGTCTAACAAGCACTGTAGTGAGGGATGTGACTAGTGTTAAAGCTATCCAGGGGTCTCCAACCTTTTTTGTATTAAAAGCTACTTATATTGATAAAAATCATCTAGAGCTACGAATATTATTAGAATTTTAATACTGACCACATCAGACAAGTTTACATGTTTGTTTTAAATATAAACTTTTCAGTTTTTGTAGGCTGGGCTACACACTGGAGGACTACTTACGGCATCTCAAGAACTACTAGTAGCTCTCAAACTACTCGTTGGAGACCCCTCTTATAGACTATACTCATTTCCAAAACAAAAAACTCACTTGACTTTTGCACTATTTTGTGATCTTCAAATGGCACACATGGAAAATATATAGCAAATCAATTAAGTAACAAGTGTTTCATTATACTTTATAAAACAAAGTGCACTTGGGATTTTACACACTGGACAGACGTCGTTTGAGCCAACAAATAGATCCTTGGCTCTTTACTATTTTGTCTCCAAGGTGTGCAGAGCTATTTTTTTTATTGTGCCCCTTTTCTGTTGATTTATTTTCTTGTGTCATTACTTTTTCTGTTATCCATCTACTTTCACATTCCATTAATGTATTTCCCTCGGAGCCTCTGTCACTAAATTGTGCTTATGTTTTTGTCCACAGTGCCTTTCGGACTGTCCATTCTGCCACCCTGGCATTCCCCTGTGGGCTGCAGGCTAGCAGGCTGCTTTCAGAGAAGGATGGGCTGCCATGACCCAGCTACCCCTTACTTGCCCCAGTGAGTCTGGCCTCCTGCAGTGCGGGGTTAGTTTGGACATTTTCACTACAGCTGAATTTTAGTTTCCAGCTCAGCCCTGAGTGCAATGATTGATACAAACTTCCATCCTGGGTAAGCGAACACAAGAGCAATGTTCTGTGATGTTCAATATGCAAGATAGTTTTTGAAGCCTCCATCCCTTACTCATGCCCTCCCTCTTGGCCTGATTTACTCACGAATCTGCTGAAGTCATTTCAGGCCTGTGTGCTCTCAGCCCTGCCAAGTTTCCCAGGTCTATGCGTGATGTGCTGCACCAGTCCAGGTTTTCCCTTTAAATTCTGGGACTTGTAGTCTTGTTTATTTCATTACAAAACAAGACTACAAGTCCCAGAATGGAAAATAAAAAAGTCCGGAGTGAAGCAGTACATCACTCGTGAACCTGGGAAACATGGCAGCTGTGACCTCTGGCGGAGCAGCGCCTGTGAGCCATTATACTGTCGAGTCCCTGAGAAGCCATCAATGTGAAAGGCAAATGACTGAAGAAACAGAAAGCATCTATTTATATTCTGTCACTTCCAGTCCTCTCATTGTTGACAGAATGCCCTTCACATTTGTCAGTGGAGAAAAGCATAGCATTGCTCGTGAAAAGTTATAGGCCCTTTGCTTTAGCATTTTCCTAAAAACATACTATTGTATGGCCTATAGAGTAAACTATAATACAAAGAAATTGTAATTCTTTTATATAAGCCTGTCTCCAATGTATTTATTACAGGTGATTTGCGACATCTCCATTGTCATGTAATAAAGAAATTACATAGCTGCTCAGCTGCAATAACCTATTACAGCTAGGTTCAGACACCACAGTGCCTGCTACCAGAGCTGACAGCCAAGGGGGGAAGGCAGGACATGGAGCATCATTCTAGCTGCAACTTAGGCAGTAAAAATGAAACCTGGTGTTTCCTTCTTCTGCTTTGTTTTTCTAGATGAACAGTGACCAGAAATAAAGAGAAATGTCTGGCAATGTGTTTATGTTTTGCATGTTTTACCAAAATATAAGAAAGATTGAACTTCTAGATGTTTCTTCACATTCTGTGCAAGAAACTTTTTTAATTTTAAATTTGATGTATTAAACTCTATTTTAATTTCTTTTTTGCAACAAGTATCATCTCAGGCCTCGAAAAATCATACAAATGTCACTAGACCTGCAGGTTGTGTAACCTGACTAATCTACTTGACCTAGCTGTAATGATCTTGACCCATAAACAGGTCTCAAATTGTGTGATCCTAGGCAAATAGTTTACAGAGTCACCTTTTTCTTCATTCTCACATGTGATTGCACCTTCAAATATGTGAGGTCAGCATTTCTGCAGTACAAAAAAACCCTCTTTTGTTTAAGTAGACTAAAGTTTGCTGCATGTATCACAAGAATCTAGCCCAGATATAGGGGACACATGACTCATTACTTGCTTTTAGTTTACTAATAGCATTGACATCAGGGCAGGAGTGGTTCGCAGTTTGGTTAAATACTCACTTTTAAAATATATATTACTAAACTATGATGTGGTAGCATACTGGTATCTACACACAGTAAATTTCCAAGAAATATTCTAAGACCTTTCCACTAACTTCCAGCTTTACTGATAAAACTATATAGTGTATTAACAATCTGTGAAAATGAAAATTGGGTTTCAGAAAACATATCCTTTGCACATCAATATGTAAAGTATTCTGATTTGTTTTCATCCTATCAAAATATTTTTTTCATCACACAGAAATACATAAAATGCCATTTCACAACAACTGATATATATTTGGAAATGTTTGTACAGTTGACCTAGTCATTTAAATGTTATGTGTTAGGAAAAAACTGACAACTTGTAGCCTTTTATTTAACACTCTAAACAGCAGGTCAGACAGTTCACCTTACAAAATCCTGGAACTCTGCAGTCAGAAGGAAAATTCATTGTAAGACAAACTGACTTTTGACCTCTGTCTATGAACACAGAGGAACTGTGACAGACAATAACAAGACTTAGGGGCCTCTTTTATTGCCCTTCCACTTCCTGACTCCCTAGATGGGGCAAGTAAGTCCTAAAAATAGCTTGACCTGATCAGATATGACTTGCCATAGCCAGTAGTGGAGCAGATTCTTTTAGCTCTGCATCTGCTCTTTAGTGTGTTCAATGTGGCTCTACATATTCTACTTTTATTCTTTATGTTTGCAAACGCACTATCTCTTTCAATTAAAAGAGCAATACACCATTGATTTAATCAGGTTGTAGGAAGAGTGATAGTGTGACCGTAAGAAATAAAGTACCCCTGTTGTACATTATAAGGATTGTAGAAAAATGCCTCTTTTGCATGACCACCCTCCCTTTTTGTGGATGATGCTGCTGTGTTTTTTAACTCTGTGCACTACGATTCTGCTACCCAGCAACAGTACATGTGCTTTAACCCCTAAAGCATGTCAAAAAGTGGCTGTACTCCTAATGGCATATTTACCTTAGCTATACGTTCCTAGTATATGGTAGCAAGTGTACACAGGTTCTGTCAGTTAAATCCCACTAGTGGACTGCAGCACCCATTGAGCCATCCACTACAATAACAATGCAACTATGACGGCAGGCCTACTACTGTAGCATGTCTGTGCTGATTTAAAACTGCCAATTGGATCTGTCAAAAGAACTCATTTTCATATGCCCAAACACCCTTTCAAATATTAATAAGTCATCCCTAAATAGGCCTTAATGCCCATACGGAAGGGTGCATGGTATTTAAAAGTATGACATGCAAATGTTTAATGTTTAATGTCTTTATAGTGAAAAGGTTTCAAAAGCTCTTTTTCAGTGTAGTAGGGTTAGCTTTTCCATAGGAAAGCATTCGTATACAATATTGAGGGCCTCATTATGAGTGTGGTGGTCTCTAGACCGCCACACTTGCGGTGGCGGTCAGACAATTGGCAGCGGTCTGGCCACCACATTACAACCCTGGCAGTTGGGCCACCAGGGAACCACCAGCTCTGCCAGGATCAGAGATCCTGGTGGTCTGGAGGTGGTGCCGTTCCTAATCCACCAGGGCAGTGCTGCAAGCAGCGCTGCCCTGGGGTTTTAGACCCCCTTCTCTGCCAGCGGTTTCATGGTGGCACTATGCCATGATAATTCTGGCGGAGAACGGGTGCAGGGGGCTCCAGGGGGGAATGGGCAGTGCAGGGACCCCCCTGGCCAGCACCATTGCAATGTTCACAGTCTGCTGTTGCACCCTGCAGGCTACAACATTGCTGCTGGCTCGATTGTAAGCCGGAGACAATGCTGTAGCCTGTTTGCCGCTAGGCCAGCGGGTGTAAACTTAGGTTTCCGCCCACTGACCTAGCAGGAAACTCTTATTAAGTCTGGCAGGGAGGTCGCCATGTAGGCAACGGCCACCGTATCAGGAGTTTGGCGGATGGTATTATTATACATCTAAGTCTAATAATGTTATCTCTGCCTAGGAAACAGCTACAAAGTTCATTGTTGGACTTTTTAAAATATTTATTAAAAGATTCACTGGTGAACCAAGATTTATAAAAAAAAAAAAATGGAAAAAGAACATTTAGAATGTCACTTTTTCTCTGCCTAAAGCCCCTTAAAGCCCATTTGCATGAGCTGTCAGCTGTCACCCAGCCCAGGAGCCGAATAGCCTCCTTGATGAGGTGTGAACTTGATACCAGCCAGTCTGAGGACTGCCACACTCACGTTGACTGTCGGACCACCGCACTCCAGGCACTCCGACTGCCCAATTACAACTTTGGCTGGTGGACTCGCCTAAAGACCACCGTCCCTGCCAGGATCATAGATACCAACAGGGTGACGGTGGTTGGGCTTGCAACCAGCCATGGCGGCAGCACCGCCTGGCTGATTACAACCCCACTTTCAGCCAGCCATGAAAAGGATGATGGAAAGCCAGTACATGGGCCCCCATGCCCAGCACCGTTGGCTTTGCAGACAGTGCACATTCCAAGGATGCTGGAATGCTAGGATAGTGGCCTCAGCTCCCTTAAAGGAACTAGATGTTTTTTGCTATGAAGCTTGAGCCCATTAAGTACTTGGGTCTGAGTCACAACTCCTTTTCCACCATTTTGGAGACAACACCTTTTACCATGTTTTTGCCTAGAACTAACCTATGTGCTTGGTTGGATAATCTCCCTTTGCTACCAAAAATGATTGTGTTCTTGTGTAAAGTAACCGGTGCTCATGTAAAGCTCTATAATACCTTTGTATCGAGTTCACGCTATATAAAACTGCAAAAATTAAAAAATAAAGAGGTCCACTACCTTTGTGTCGAGTTCGTTAAACTGCAAAAAAATAAAACAAAAAAGACCCCATAGACATCACAAAGGAGCAGTAAGATGGCCGAAACCAAGGAAGACGAAGAAACAACATACTGCTATGAGCAAAGCGGTGAGGTAAAAGAAAAGATAGTTTGCCAACACTAAGCTATCTGGCCGATCGTGCAATAATCCATGTAACAAGGTCACTCTCCAGGGCGGTAACAAAACAGCCTAAAGGTGGGACAAACGTAAAGCATTTACCAACAACATCAAGGGATTTTTTTCAAGCAAGGCGTGGTTAAAGCTCACAGAATAGATTGCAGCCAGTAGAAAAGCAGCGCTTGCGTGCTGTTATGCTCACCCTAAAATATATAAATTGTTAGTGTGAAACTGATTTGTGAATTGTGGAGCAGCCTGGCAGCACATGGCAGCTTTTGGCTCTTAAAAAAATGTACTACATTTTTTTTTTTAACTCTGGTGTAAATTGCAATAGAGGAAAGAACTAGGAAGTGGGTGGGGGGGGGAATCACTACAGAGTGGGTAAGAGAGGACAGCACTTTGGAGTTGAACAAATATGGAGAGGCCCTGTGAAAAGCCACAGGTAGTGGGCAGGAAGGGAAATCAAATGGGAATAGGGAGGGGGAAAGCAGCACATAAGGGAGAGAGCAACACAGAGAATGGGGAAAAAAAAGAAGTGCACAAGAGAGTGCAAGAAAACACATACATAATCACAGAGTGCTTAACCAAAAAGAAAAAGAAGGTACCAGATGTATAAAGCCTATTTGCATTCACAGATTCAGGCTGTTTGTGATTGCAAAAAGGCATTTTGGGATATATTAATCCTATATTGTGGATCAGTAACATGTTAAAAAATTGCTGTTTGGGATTAAGAATGCATACTGATTCTGTATTTGGAAGGGACGTGTTTAGGACATCCCTTCTAAAATACTGAATTGGAATGATATGTATTATTGTTTTTGCGACTCAATTACAGTTGCAAAACAGTAATATTTTATCACCAACTCCAAATTGGTGGTAACCCATTCGGAAATGGGAAGGATCTCCATGAGACCACATCTCCTTTAAGAATGTAAAAAATTAAACTTAACCGTTCACTTTTTTTTATTTTTTAAATGCAACCCGTTTTCCTTTAATGAAAACACGCTGCATTTCAAAAGAGATAAATTGCTTAATTTAAAAACAATCATAGACATGGTGGTCTGCTGAGCCCACCAGGCCACCATCCCTGTAATGGATGTGATTTCTAGTAGGTTGAAATTTGCAACCTGCCTCATTAATATTCATGAGGTAGTTGATTTACGACCTACTAGAAATCGCTATTTGGATATATGAAGCAGCCAATGGTAAGCAATTAGTGGGCTGTAAGTGCACTGTAAATTTCTTTGAAGCCCACCTTGGTACATCTGTGATGAGAGAGAGAGAGAGTGAGAGAGAGAGGGATGTACATTAGACTCTATTCCATGGTAGAGACACGAGTGTGAAAGGAGGGCGTCAAGGAGGGTAGATGTTGTGTCCCATTTCCAGAATAGAAAACTCACCCCAGATCATAGGGAACCAGGACAGAGCTGGAATATGGAGATAGGTCTCCAGCAAAGGTAAACCCAGTGAAGCCTTCTTCGCTTACATAGATCTGTGTACCGTAGGAGCCATTGTGGTTCACTCCAGACTGCAATTTACTTTCTCCAACACTGGGGTCATATCATTAGGAAGGGGGAAGAAGGTAGATTGAGTGTAAGATGGAATGGATGCTAGAAAATACTGGAAAACACATCATTCCCATTGTAGGTCAGTCAGCCTATGAGAATGGGCAGAGATTTAGTGGAAAGATTGCCATAAAACATTCAAGAATTCAAGTATAGGGTGGGGGTAGAGCTGGGATAGATGTTTGTAAGAAGTTGTGGTTTTTGATGAACTGGGGCGTGAGCCCTGGTCAAGCAGCAACCACAATTCTTGTCAGGGTGAGGCATAAGCAACCCCAAATTAACCAGTGCTTAATCCCCGATAGCTTGGCACAGAGCAGTCTGATTAACTTGGAGGCAATGTGAGAAGTATTTGTGCAACACTTCAAACAGTATACAGTGAAAACACAACACAAAAGGATCTCACACTAGGTCAGTAAAATAGAACTTATTTTAATAAATACAAGAAGACCAAATCAACAAAAATCCAATAAGTACAATTCAAGTTCTGAACTTTCAAAGAATAAACTGTAGAATAGCACATGGAAGCAAAAAGCAATAGACCACGATGGAGCATGGGCTGGCTACAGGAACTGAGCTAGGCCCGCTGAGCCAAAGTACCTTAAATCCTCATTGTTGAGCGTTACGTGCATCCAAAACAAAGGTGCGTTGCACAGCAGATGTGATGTGTGGTTACGAGATGCGGCAAGTCTGCGGTGCGAGGTACTGTTGTCGAGGATCTCATCAATGGGGCTTGCGATGCAAATGTCGATGTCAGAGATGCTGTGCACAGCCGAGCTGATGGATTGTTTCCGATGAACATTGAGGCCGTGATGTGGAGCTTTTGTGGCATTATTGAGGCTGCCATCGACAAGGGATGCAAAGACCTGCTCCAGGAAATTGTTGCACAGTGGTGGTTCCAAAGGCAATCCATCGAACCCAAGATGCGGGGTGCCTCCGAGATGCCAGCCTGTTGCATCAGTTCCAATCCAGGCAGCTAGCCTCGGAGTCACTCTGGGTCCTGTGTTGGCGAGATATAAGTTCACTCCTTCTCAATCCCAGGCAAGAGTGCAGCAAGCAACAGGTCTGCAGAGCAAAGCAGTCCTTCAGCAGCAGAGCAGTCCTTCTTCCTGAGAGAGTATCCACAGGTCGAGAAGTGTGCTGAAGTGGTGGTGTTTAAGGGCCGGTTCTTATACCCACTTGTGCCTTTGATGTGAGGGAGACTTCAAAGTCATGCCTTTCAAGTGCACAGAGGTCCTGTCCTTCCTGCCCTGGCTCTAGATGCCCTGAAGGGGGGTATGCAACCCTTTGTGTGTGGACAGGACACAGACTATTCAGGTGTAAGGGTGGCTGTGTCCAGCTGTATACAGGTCCTGCTCCCATCCTGTCCAGGATGGCCCCTAAAGTCACATCTAAGCACCCATTCTGTGTGGCTGTCTAGGAGGAATACACAAAGCCCAGTTGTCACCCTCCCCAGACAAGTGATCAGAGTCAAGCTGCAGGTGCGAAATGACTGACTAAGACAAGAAAATGTCAACTTTCTTAAAGTGGTACTAAAGATTCCAAAGACACTAAAACGTGGGGGCTATCTTTTTCCATTTGGAAATTACATTAATAAGGTATAATAAGGTAACACTTTACTAGGGACTCATAAGTAAAGTAAATATGCTAATTAGATATATGCCAATGTTACCAGGTTTTAGGGAAAGAGCACAACCACTTTAGCACTGGTTAGCAGTGGTAAAGTGTGCAGAATCCTAAGACCATCAAAAACGAAGTCTGCAAAAACAGGAGATCTGAAGGCAAAAAGGGGAAACCACACCAAGAATGCCTGGTCTAACAGTGTTCATAAATCCATTTGCTTGTGAAGTGGGCTGGAGACGGAATGGTAAAATTCAAGACCTAAAAGGTGAGTGAATGGGACAGATTTCCACATTTTTCAGACAGCTCAGTAACCAACATTTCTGTGCTGAACTGTGCAATGGAGAAAACTCAGTGTGGAGCCATAGATAACAAAAATGGCCTTCTGCTGCTGTTGCCCTCCACATTGGTGTTTTAAGTAGGCTGCTATGTGTGATGTACAGTCTTGCATCATGGAGCAGAAGTGAGAGTACACTTTAACAGTATAACACAAGCTTTATTCGGTTGTAAACCATCAAAGCAAAAAAACATTGTTCATATAATTACATACGCAATAAATACACTTTATTGCATAGGATTTGTAATAGGAGCATGTCTTTCCAGTACAAATTCCTATGTTTAAACACACTCAGAAGGATCCCACACATTGGATGTTTTGTGCACTTCAGCACACATGCACTACTTATTTATTTTTTTTAAACAAAAATATTTCCCCTTCTTGATGTCTGCTTCAAGATGGCAATAGTTTTTGTCCCAACGCTTGGTCTGGCTATCTTAGGATCTTGAGTCAAAACCTATGGGTGTTTGCACTGATCCACCCAAGGAATGCCACTATACCAAGCGCCATCACAAAGCGGCATAAAGTGATGCAAAGCACCGTAAAGTGTTTTCTCATCTGAAAAAGGGCACCTTAAATACCAATACATCACTTTACGTTACTTTATGGCGGCACAAAGCTGTTGTAAATCTGGGCCAGTGCAGTTTAACCTTTATCATCTCTTGACTGGGGATACAGTGGAGGCCAACGAGAGTGGATCTTACGTGATAAGAACAAGACGCCCTGCAAGTTATTTTTATTGTGACGGATCAAACAGTAGTGCTTTACACAAAGAATTCAGATACAGCTTGCACAGGAATTTTATTGTGTCACTATTGGACCTGGCCCTTTTTGCAGGGTCATCCCCAATCTTGTTGCGTGCCTCCTCTTGTTTTTATGACCTTCTTCTGTTGGCTCTAGGACTCTGGGCACGTTATCACTGCTGATCAATGCTAAAGTGCATGTGCTCTCCCTTCAAAACATGGTTTGATTGGCTTATACCTAATTGGCACATTCAATTTACGCGTGCGCCCCTTATTTAGAGGTTTACATTGTACCCAGGGCCTGTAAATTAAATGATACTAGTGGCCCTGCAGCGCAGCTTGCGCCACCCACGAAGTAGCCTTTCAAACTGCCCTAGGCCTGCCACTGCAGGACCCGTGTGCGCATTTTACTGCCAGGGGCTTGGCATTTAAATTTACTTTCCAGGACTGGCACGCCGCTTTTACTACATATAGATCACCTCTAAGCAGGGCCGGCTTTAGGACAGTGCAAGCGGTGCGGCCGCCCCAGGTGGTGACCTGGATTGGGGGTGCTGACCTCAGAGGGGCGCTGTGTTTACTAATAACTTAGAAACTTGCAAGTTCAAAGCACCTGCTGAAACGTTCCTTGTGCATCCAGCCTTTGGAAAGCAATTAAAATGTCAAGATACCTCTTGTGATTAAGGTTCCTTCTAGAGAGAGAGAGTGATGGAAGCTTTGTCTAGCAGCAGCTTTGACTCACCATAAAGTAGTGTAGAGGGTTAATAGGCCTCCTGCAAAGAACAGAACTATATTTTATATGGACACTTGGCTGGATTAGTAAAGCCACCCTTTACAAGGGCTTTAAAACAAATGTATGTGAAAGGGGGGCTATGGAGAGATAAGGGGCACATTTGCCGGGTGGTAATAAGGGAATCCGAGGAGGTGGTCATGGGGTGGAGAGGTGCCAAAAAAGACTGTTGCACAGGGCACCACCAGCGCTAAAGCCACACCGGCCTCTAAGGTAGGCCCTAGGTAGCCCTATGGGCAGCGTGCTGTGTAGGTGAAAGGTAGGATATGTGCCTTCATTGTGTGACAAGTCCTGGTAGTGACAATCAGCCTATTTGGTTTCTCACTGCTGTGAGTGTTGCCTCTCTAATAGGCTTGCATTGGTAATGTCCTTTCATACGCCTAAGTGGTATTTTCTGATCGATGAGGGGCAGCGTGGGTATGTTTGATATGTTTGGAATGGTAGCAAGAAATGCTGCTTTCTGGTGTAGGTGGATTTTTTGTTACCATTGCAGGAAAACCACATTTATAAAGTGTGCATTTCTCTGTGCTTATGACTTATACTTTGCAGTTTGACTCCAATCCACGTCTGGGGTAGAGTGACAGCTGGGCTTTGTGCATACTTTCCAGACAGCCACCACACAGGGAGAGTGGAGGTGTAACAGGAGTACATCTGCATACTGAGTGGTCTTCCTGGGCTGGGAGAGGTAGAGGCGGGGCACACATTTGTATAGGCTGTGTCTAACCCCTACAGATGTCTGGAGACAGTGTGGAAGAGAAGGAGCATTCCTGGAACTGGTCAGAGCTGGTTGGAAACCTCTCCCTACTTCTATAAGCTGCGCAAAATGAGTATAAGTACGGGGTTGTGCCCCATGTTTTTGGACACTAATGGGCACTGTTCAGACTGGACACTAGATGCTGCTGGAAGGACTCGCTAGGAACCGCCTTGGGACTGCACTGCTGATTTGCTGATATATGACCTGCTAGGACACTAGAAGGACTGCCACTTGCATTTATCAGGACCTTTATGCTGGCCTACTGTCCTGTGCCCTGCACCATTGTGCTCCCTCAGGTCTCTAGGGGCTCGGTGGTGTGCCCTGCTCCCTTTTTGCCCCGGCAGCACATGAAGAAAGCTTTGTGGTTTTGTACTAGAGCGTGTGGTGAGAGCTTTAGTAATATTCTTCAAGTGCATGGGGAAATCTGTTCCCTCAATCTCTGCAGAGAGTGCTCTGCCGTCTCCAAACCCAGGGACAGCCTTGCATCAGTTTTGGGAGCATGGACGAGGATCGCTGCATAAAGTGTCCCCTGGGCACAAGCAGGCACTTTCTATGGCTCAGTCACCGCCTTGGCCCGGTTCGCACTCTGAGCACATTATCTGAAGGTGAGGGAGCTGCTGTGCTGCCTGGGGGGTGTCCAGTCTGCCAGAGAAAAGGGCATCCTCCCAAGGTGCTGCCTGATCCGGTGTTGGCCGGACCATGTACTCACAGGCTGACACCTTCCGGAGCAGTACACTTGGGGAGGTCAGGAGAGGCCTCTCTGCCTACCAAGAAGGTTCAGGCTTTCTTACTTCTTGATGTGCATAATTGCAGGATCTGCCTAATATTCAGTGAGAGGGTGGGTAGTGTTTTATATGACATGCAGGCCCATATTTATACTTTTTGACTCAAACCAGTGCCGGCGCTGGTTTGCGTAAAAACATTTACCGCCGGCTAACGCCATTCCAACGCACCAGGCGGGCGCCTTATTTATGGATTGACGTTAGCCGGTGCTGCGGGCTGGTCAGAGTGAAAATAATGACTCAAACCAGGCAGCGCCGGCGTAGGTAAGAATGGGGGTTGTGTGCCAAAAGATGGTGCAAGTCAGATTGAGTCAAAAATCATGGCTCTAGCCAGACGTGCACCATTTTTTGACGCACAACCCCCATTGAAATGACAACTGTGTTAGCAAAGACAGGAGTCATGCCCAATGGCCATACCCAGGGGACTTGGGCATGGTCATTGGGCACAGAGGCATGTAGGGGGGCCCAAGTTAGGCCCCCCCTATGCCAATTAAAATAAAAATATATTTATACTTACCTCTACTTACCTGTACTTAGCTGAGATGGGTCCCCCATCCATGGGTGTCCTCCAGGGGTGGGCGAGGGTGGCAGGGGGTGTCCCAGGGGGCAGGGAAGGGCACCTCTGGACTGCTTCCACGGTCAGAGACCATGGAAAAGAGCCCACAGGTCCCTTAACGCCTGTCCTCACCCAGATGTTAAAAAGCGGCGCACATCAGGCTGTGCGCCATTTTTTAAGGCCCGCCCCCTCCTGTGCATCAAAATGACGCGGGAGTATAAATAAGGCACACAGGCCTTAAAGTCATTTTTTTAGCAGGAACGCATACCTTGCATGTCATTAATGCAAGGCGGTTCCCTGCATGCAGAAAATGACGCACACTGCTGAATTTTGACGTTCGCGCGGTCGGGTGTCATAGTATAAATATGGCGTTAGGTTTGCGCCGAATTTGCGTCAAAATTTTTGACACAAATTCAGCGCAACCAGAGCATAAATATGCCCCGCATTATGGAAATGTTTCTCTCTACGTGCAGTCATAATGAGGATAACATGACTACTGCTTGTTTAGCAGGGTGTTACTGATTTATGTGATGATCTGACAAATGCTTGTTTAGCAGAATATTACTGGTATATGTTGTGTTTGGTCTAAGGAAGTTTTATCAAATAGAGTATATTTTTATATAGCCTATTGTGGAGTTTTTTTGTGGTGCATTTATTGTGTCACTGGATTGTGTGTGCTGTGTAAACGGTTTACACATTGCCTCTGGGATAAGCCTGACTGCTCGTGCCAAGCTACCAAGGGGGTGAGCAGGGTTTATCTTGGGTGTCTAGCTTCCTTGCCCTGACTAGAATGGTGGTTCCTGCCTGGCTTAGGTGCCTACCCTAGCCATCCAGGACCCCCATTTCTAACAGTCACCCTCTCAATTTATGAGCTGTGAAGGTCCAGCTAGTGGCTTAGCATTCATAATGGTTACATGCAAAGTTTTGTGCAATTAACAATGTTAGTATAATAGTAATTACTGGGCGTTTCTTGAATTTTTCACCTTATAATGTAGTTTTGCCTTGCTTTTTTTGCGCAATTAAAAAAAACTTTGCAACCATTATGAATGTTACGAATATTCCATACTTTTGCACGAATCTCGTAGTTCCAGGTCAAGGAGGAAAGAGATTTCATAATTGAAATAAGCAATTAAACATTTTAAAAGAACAATAACTGGGTGTTGTGCCTTTCTGAGCACAACTTCAAGCTGGAAATATTTCTAGATGACTGATTTTATGTCCAACAACAATATGTTTTATACTTTTTTTACTTCATTCTGTAAATCAAAAGGGTGTGTAATAATTATTAATAACCCAAAAGCAGACTTAAACAAAGAAAAAAAACTTCTCAAAGTTTTTGAAGGAAAGTTTTTGAGCTTCACAACCCTTAATGTTCCCTCATTCTGAGGCAAGGACCTGAAAGGGACATGTAGGGATTTCAAATTCCAACTCACCCGATGTTGACAGGTGAGAAGAGTTCAGCTAAGTTCTGTTCTGTGTTGTCTCACAGAGCAGCTATATGGGGTGCGGCAGGTGGCTGTGTAGTTCACTTTGCTTTGGCATGCGGGTAGCTATTTATTTTGCATATGATCGCCTGGCGAGTCTTTGAAATACAAATTTATGAAAAGCACAGCACAGAGAAAAACCTCTTCTTGGCACCAAGATGCCTCCACTTACCTCCCAAAAAGGCAGTGTCGAGAATGTAGCTTTTCTGATCTCAGAGTATGCAAATCTGCTCTGCTGCAGCGCCTAGAGCCGTGACTTCAGTGCGGTGGGTTTTTCCAGCTGCTTATCCCATTGTTCTAGTAGTGAATGCCACCCAGACGTGTCTCTGGGCCTTCACCAGGCACTGCTTAATTTGAGCCGGTGGTTGCCGGTGGAGCCCATTGGCACTCATTTTTGGACACCAGAGCTTGTTTTTCCTCCTCATATTTTCTCCCGGTGCAAGAGAGAGAAAAACACTGAGGGACCTGATTTGAAAAGTATCTGACTGACTTCGCCCTGCTCATACATCCAACCACCTAAAAAAAAGTACACTAAGTCCCATTCTGCGTTGGGACTTTGAAAATTAATAGAGATAAATTTTCAAAGCTCTAAAACGCCAGGACCAAACTGCTTCAGGAATCCGGCAGATCCCTCAGACAGTACAGTTGTAATTCAGACTGCAGCAGTCCAAGCTTCTCTTACACAGACAGAACAGTTGGACTTCAGACTGCAGCAGTGCAAGCATCTCCTACGCAGAACATTTGTAATTCAGACTGCAGCAGTGCAAGCTTCAATTATACAGAATGAACAGCTGTAAATCAGACTACCAAGTGCAAGCTTCTCTTACAAAAACACAACAGTTGTAATTCAGAATGCAGCAGTGCACGCTTCTCTTACATGGACAGAAGAAGTGTAATTCAGGCTACAGCAGTGCAGGCTTAATTTACACAGACAGAACAATTATAATGCAGACTGCAGCAGTGCAAGCTTCACTCACACAGAACATTTGTAATTCAGGCTTCAGAACTGCAAGATCTGTTTACGCAGAAGAGCTGTAATTCAGACTACAGCAGTGCAAGCTTCCCTTACACAGACAGAGCAGTTATAATTCAGACTGCGGCAGTGAAAACTTCTCTAACACAGAACAGTTGTAATTCAGACTGCAACAGGCAAGCTTCTCTTACACGGACAAAACAGTTGTAAATCAGACTGCAGTACTGCAGGCATTGCATATGCAGACGCAACAGCTGTAATTTAGACTGCAGCACTGCAAGCTTTGCTTACACAGAATAGTTGTAATTCTGACTGCAGCAGTGAGTGATTCGCTTACACACAACATATGTATTTCAGACTGCAGCAGTGCAAGTATCTCTTATACAGCATATTTGTAATTCAGACTGCAGCAGTGCAGGCTTCACTTACACAGACAGAACAATTGTAATTCAGACT
Organism: Pleurodeles waltl; assembly: GCF_031143425.1. Classification (NCBI taxonomy): domain Eukaryota; kingdom Metazoa; phylum Chordata; class Amphibia; order Caudata; family Salamandridae; genus Pleurodeles; species Pleurodeles waltl. The sequence continues at coordinate 87,722,905 of NC_090444.1, forward strand.
GCAGCAGTCAATGCTTCTCTCACACAGACTGAACAGTTGTATATCAGACTGCAGCAATGCAAACTTCCCACACACAACAGTTGCCCTTCAGACTGCAGCAGTGCAAGCTACTCTTCCACAGAACAGTTACAATTCAGAATGCAACAGAACAAGGTTTTCTTGTGCACAACAGTTGTAATTCAGACAGCAGCAGTGCATGATTTGCTTACACAGAACAGTTGTAATTCAGACTGCAGAAGTGAAACTTCGCTCACACAGACAGAACAGCTTGTAGTGCAGATTGCAGCAGTTGAAGCTACACTTGCATAGAAAAATCAATTGTAATTCAGTCTGCAGCAGTGCAAGCTTCTCCTACACAAACAGAACAGTTGCAATGCAGACTGCTGCAGTGCAAGTTTCTCTTACACAGACAGGACAGTTGTAATTCAGACTGCAGGAGTGTAAGCTTTGTTTAAACAGAATAGTTTTATTTCAGACTGAAGCAGTGCAAGCTTCTCTTACACAGAACAGTTGTAATTCAGACTGCATCAGTGTAAGTTTCCCTTACAAATACCAGTTACAATTCAGACTGCAGAAGTGCAAGCGAAGCATGTACAGACAGAACAGTTGTAATTTGGACAGCTGCAAACTTTGTTTACACAGAACAGTTGCAATTCAGATTGCAGCAATGCAAACTTCCCTTAAACTGAACAGTTGTAATTCAGACTGCAGCAGTGAAAGCTTCTCAGAACAGTTGTAATTCAGACTGCAGCAGTGCAAGCTTCTCAGAACAGTTGTAATTCAGACTGCAGAAGTGCAAGCTTCTCAGAACAGTTGTAATTCAGACTGCAGAAGTGCAAGCTTCTCAGAACAGTTGTAATTCAGACTGCAGAATTGCAAGCTTTGCTTAGACATAATAGTTTTAATTCAGACGGCGGCAGTGCAAGCTTTGCTTATATAGACAGAATAGTTGTAATTCAGACTGCAGCAGTGCATACTTCCCTTACAAATACCAGTTAGTTGTAATTCATACTGCAGAAGTGCAAGCTTTTCTTAAACAGAATAGTTATAATTCAGACTGTAGCAGTCCATGCTTCTCTTACACAGACAGAACAGTTGTACATGACTGCAGCAATACAAGCGTCCCATACACACAACAGCTGCCATTCAGACTGCAGCAGTGCAAGTGTCTCTTATACAGTTCAGCTGTAATTCAGAGTGCAGCAGTGCAAGCTTCTCTTACACAAACAGAACAGTTGTAATGTAGACTGCATCAGTGCAAGCTTCACTTACAGAGAACAGCTGTAATTCAGACTGAAGCAGTGCAAGCATCGCTTACACAGAACAGTTGCAGTTCAGACTGCAGCAGTGAAAGCTTCGCTTACATGGAACAGTTGTACTTCAGGCTGCAGAAGTGCAAGCTTCTTTTACACAGAACAATTATTATTCAGACTGCAGAAATTAAACTTTTTTTTACAAGACATAACAGTTGTAATTCATACTGCAGCAGTGCAAGCCTCTCTTACACAGACAGGACATTTGTAATTCAGATTCAGAAGAGCAAGCTTTGCTTAAACAGAATAGTTATATTTCAGAATGCAGCAGTGCAAGCTTGTCTTACACAGACAGAACAGTTGTAATTCATACTGCAGAAAGGCAAGCTTCACTTACACAGAACAGTTGTAATTCAGACTGCATCACTGTAAGCTTCTCTTACACAGACAAAACAGTTGTAAATCAGACTGCAGCAGTGCAAGCTACTCTTCTACAGAACAATTGTAATTCACAATGCAGCACGGCAAGCTTTTCTTACACAGAACAATTGTAATTCAATTGCAAGCTTCACCTATACAGAAAAGTTGTAATTCAGACTGCAGCAGTGCAAGCTTCTCTTACACAAAACAATTTTAATTCAGACTGCAGCAGTGCAAGCTTGTCTTACACAGACAGAACAGTTGTAATTCAGACTGCAGAAATGCAAGCTTCGCTTACACAGAACAGTTGTAATTCATACTGCAGCAGTGCAAGATTCTCTTACACAGACAGGACGTTTGTAATTCAGATTCAGAAGTAAAAGCTTTGCTTAAGCAGAATAGTTATATTTCAAAATGCAGCAGCGCAAGCTTCTCCTACACAGAACAGTTGTAATTCAGACTGCAGCAGTGCATACTTCCCTTACAAATACCAGTTGTAATTCATACTGCAGGAGTGCAAGCTTCACTTAAACCTAACCGTTATAATTCAGATTGCAGCAGTGCAAGCTTTGCTTACACAGACAGAACAGTTAGAGCACGGACAAAAGCAGTGGATGAGATGGAGTCTGAAGCGCTATAAATGTGGGCACTATAAATGTGAATCAGCCTTACATTGAGAGGCAATAGGTGCTTTGTTTTTACAGGTTTAGTGCATCAGCAAACTGCCCTGCAATTGGCAATACTGTTTTTCCATGTTACTCATGGGAAGAGAATATATTTGACACCAAGTGTTAATCTTAAACTACAGATTGAGTGAAATGTCCCTACACCTAGCCTTGCTGCTTCAAAAAGTTGTGACTGTTCACTACAAACTGAAAGTTAGTTTCTCAAAAAGATTGGTTTTGAGCAGGGTCATCCATTAACATTTTAGGTCATAGAACTATGTCTATGGGCAGCAAGCCAGGCAGTGTGTTGAATCCTTTACGCACGGAAGGCAGAATCTGTGGCTTCTCTGAGGGCATGGGAGGTGACCAGGTGGGGATCAGCAGCACATAGCGATGGCCTTTGGGCACTGATTAAGACATACCTTTCGGCTGCCCTGGACACCAGTCAGCCGACTAGCTTCAATAGTCACAAAAAGTGCGGCTCTGCAGGGATTCTCTTCCTTTTTCAAAGCCACACCCAGAAAGTCAAACTCTATACTTATTGGTCAAAAACACTCTCTTTTCAATGTGCAGTACCTAAGGGGTCTGGTTTAGCTCCATATTTATTCAATATCGATGTCCAGGCATTGAGGGCACTTGCACAATGTCACGCCACCAGCTTCTTCACTTATGCCACCAACGATACACAAATATTGTTTTGGCTTGATTCTGTGAAGGGCAACGCTCTTAAAGACAGATGTTAACATCTGGATGAACGAACACTAGCTGAAAATGAATTTGCACAAGGCAGAGGCTCTGGTGACTGGCACCTCCCTTCACCTCTGGAACGACTCACCCTGGCCACCTAACATTGGCCGCTGTCCTACCCCAGAGAAAGTGGTGAGTGGTGAAGAGTGGTGGATGTCAAGGTGACCTTCAAATCACCTCCCAAATGTCAATTTAGGGGCATATTTATACTCCATTTCTGCCGAAGTTGCGTAATTTTTTTTACTGCAAATTTGGCACAAACCTAACTCCATATGTATATATTGACGTTAGACACGTCTAATGTCAAAATATTGGCGTTTGCACTATTTTGTAGATGCGTGAACCTACCTTGCGTTAATGAGATAGAAAGTAGGCGTTCCCATCTAAAAAATGGTGCCACCCCCATAGCCCCATATTTATTCCCCCATGCTAAAATGACGCACGGGTGGGAGGAGGGGCCAAATAATGGTGCAAATCTTGCTTTGCACCATTATTTATCACCTGGGTCAGACCATGTGTTAGGGGACCTGTGGACCGATTTCCATGGTCAGACACTATGGAATGGGTCCACAGGTGCCCTCCCCAAGCCCCAGGAGCACCCCCACCACCACCAAAGGGACACCGGAGGATGGGGGACCCCATCCCAGGAAAGCAGGGTAAGTATTTTTAAAACTTTTTTAAAGTGCTATTGGGGGCCTTGAAATGCCCCCCCCCCCCCATACATGGCACAGGGTGCCCTGGCCATGCCCAAAGGACCCTTATCCCCTGTGCTGGCCATTGGGGTGGTGGGCATGACCCCTGTCTTTTATAAGACACTAGGTTGGTTACAGGCACTTTTGTGCCTCTAACCAGTCCAGTCTAATTTTTGGGTGCAAAATCCCCTTTCCCCATACTGCCAGCCCCCACCCAGGAAACATCATTTTCTCAGACGCTAACCCACCCTGTGTGCCGGCTTGCGGGATTCCATAAATTTGCCACCCGGCTCTGGAATGACGCAAGCCGACACTAAACTTTTGGATGCAAAATTGCGTTTGCACAGTTTTGCGTCAAGTATAAATATGGGCCTGAGTCTTTCCATGCACTTATTAGCTACACTGCCTTAGGCACATTACTACATTTTCTCCTGGTTGATTAGGCCATTGTTGGCTCAAAGCTAGAATACTGTAACTCAGTGCATCTAGGGTTCAAAAAATCCCTCCATCACTTCCTGCAGATGATAGAGAGTCCAGCGTTACATTAGGCGCTCCTCGCAGAAGTAACTGGACTACATTTAGAGCGACCTGCCTTCTTGGGTGAGCTCCCATGAGAGACCCTCCTCCTTGAACTGCAGGAGGCAGCATCCAGCCTGGCTGTCACACAAAACTGAAAACGTACCTAGCGTGGGTGCTACGTAGTCCTTGTACCACTAGTGACCAAATAGTGCCTGGAGACCTCAATGAGGTGGCAGTGCGCTTTTTAAAATCCACTCAACGTAACGTGCAAGTGGATGGATTAGTGGGGGGTGCATACGAGTAGGGCATGGGTGGGTGAGTAGGACGATGGAGGGTTGGTGGATGAATGAGTTGGTGGATCAGTGACAGAATGAACATGTCGGTACTTTGATGAAGTGTTTGAGGTACGAGTGAGTAGGTACATGGGGACTGCCAACACATGACCTGTCTGTCACATCTAGAAAATGTTTTCAAACGTGTTAGCATTCTAAAACCTTTCAGCCCTGTACCCCCCTACTCCTGTATGCCCTTACCCATGTACCCCCATACTCCTGTATCCCGTTACCCATGTACCACCGTTCTCATCTATCCCCTTACCCATGTACCCCGTACTCCTGTATCCCTTAACCATGTACCCCCATTCTCCTGTATCCCCTTGCCCATGTACCCCCATACTCCTGTATCCCCATACCCATGTACCCCCATACTCCTGTATTCTCCATACCCATGTACCCCCATACCCATGTACCCCCATTCTCCTGTATCCCCTTATCCATGTACCCCTGTACTCCTCTATCCCCTTACCCATATAACCCCATACTCCTGTATCCCCATGCCCATGTACCTCCATACTCCTGTATCCCCATGCCCATGTACCCCCGTACTCCTGTATCCTCTTATCCATGTACCCCTGTACTCCTGTATTCCCTTACCCACGTAACCCCGTACTCCTGTATCCCTGTATCCCCTTACCCATGTACCCCCGTACTCCTGTATCCCCTCACACATGTATCCCCATATCCCTGTATCGCCTTACCTGTGTATCCCCGTACTCATGTATCCCCTTACCCATGTATCCCCTTACCCATGTATCCCCGTATCCCTGTATCCCCTTACCCATGCACCCCCATACTCCTGTATCCCCTCACACATGTATCCCCATATCCCTGTATCGCCTTACCTGTGTATCCCCGTACTCCTGTATCCCCTTACCCATGTGCCTCCATACTCCTGTATCCCCATATCCATGTATCCCCATACTCCTGTATCCCCCTTACCCATGTATCCCTGTAACATTGTAATCGCATACCCCTGTATCCCCTTACCCATGCATCTCCATACCCCTGTATCCCCATACCCATGTATCACTGTACGCCTGCATCACCGTACACCTGTATCTCCTAACCCAAGTATCCATGTACCTCTGTATCTCCGTACCCATGTATCCCCGTGTCCATGTACACCTATATTCCCTCACCCATATATCCCCATACCCCTGTATCTCTGTACCCTTGTATTCCCATACCCATGTATCCTCGTGCCCATGTATAACTATATCCCCTTACCCATGTATCCCCATACCCCTGTATCCCCTTACCCATATATTGTCTTACCCATGTATCCTCATACTCCGGTATCCCCTTAGCCATGCATCTCTGTACCACTATATCCAAATACCAATGTATTCCCATAGCCCTCTGTGCCCATACCCATGTATCCACGTACCTGTGTCTCCTTACCCATGTATCTTCGTACCTCTGTATCCCTGTACCCAAGTATCCCCTTACCCATGTATCCCTGTACCCCTTTAACTCCTTACCCATGTACTCCTGTACCCCTGTATCCCCGTACACTTGTATCCCCACACCAGTGCTTAATTTGTAAATAAACAGGTGCCGGTGCTCAAAGTCCTCTTCTTAAACACGCGGCTGCCGCAATTAATTGTGCGAACACGGAATACTGAGGTAGCGTAATCCTGAAGCTATCTCGGGGGTCTTCAGTCCATTTTAACTTACTCCCTGCTCCCTCAGCTCACTCTTGCAGCTTTCTGCTTTCTCCCATTGTGACTCTTTCGTTTTTCTCTTCCTCTGTTTTTCCCATATGTGTCTTTTGCTGGCTGTGCTTGAGGCATAAAAATAAGCGCCGGCCTGCAAAAATAAGTGCCGGTGCTCAGCACCGGATACAACAAACACAAATTAAGCACTGCCCCACACCCATGTATCCCTTCCCCATTTATCCCCATACTCCTGTGTCCCCTTACCCCTGTATCCTCGTACCCTTGTATCCCTGTGCCTCTCTTGTTCCTTACCCATTTATCACCGCAGTTTTGTATCCCCATTCCTCTGTATCCCCTTACCCACATATCCCCTTACCCATGTATCCTTATACCCCAGTATCCCCTTACCATGTATCCACATACCCCGCTATCTCCATACCCATGTATCCCCGTACCCATTTATCTCCGTACCCCTTTAACTCCGTACCATTGTACTCCTGTACCCCTGAATCCCCGTACCCTTGTATTCCCACACCCATGTATCCCTGTGCACATGTATCCGTGCATCCCCTTATACATTTATCCCCATACCCATGTGCACCCATGTATCCCCGGGGAACCAGTGCTGCATAAGAGCAGGAGTCGCCACGTGATTGCAGAGTGAGTTGTAGAACCAGGACCCCTGCTTTACCTCTAACTACATCAAATCACCCCGAGTTGCCAACTATCTGCTTGTGCTGTGACTCGCTCTATCTGACAACATGAAGAGTGCCTAGAAACAGGCAAAGGTCAGAAGTTAGCTCTAGAACCTAGAGCCGGCACAGTTTGTGATGTTGCGCTTCATACACAAGCCTCTTCTAGTCAGGCTTTCGGTTTCCAACTCCTTCAGGTAGTAAACTAGGTCACCCCAACTCCAGGGTGTGCACCTCTGTACCCCGAGGGGCCCTGGGAAACGGGGGCTGTAACTCCAGTGCCACAGTGAGGAACCAGATGTCAGTGTAACCTGCTGGCGCGTGCCCACTTCTCACCTCGGAACTGGAAGCGTCCACAGGCCAAGATGTCCGGCTGCCTGCCCTGCAGGAGGAAAGGCCCCTGGCAAGGTTATGATTCTGAGGGATTTATCTTCATATTGTGGCTACAAACACATCTAGAGCCTAAACCAATTTTTGACCACTGAGACTGTGCCCACTATGAGGGCGCCTTTGCCAAAAGTGTCCTGTCTACTGAGAACCTGGGGCCAGATGTAGCAAGCAGTTTTGTCCATTCTGTGTCTATGGGAAAATGTGTTTGTACATATGGCCCCTGGTGTGCTGCTTATCTGCTGCCCTCAAACTGTCCTGTCAAAGGAGACACCTCAGATTGAGAACAAGTTCTCTCCTGATAATCAGGGCCAGCAGCGGCATCTGGCACTGAACGGTGGTGGTAGGCAGGGATTTTTTTTAAAAAAAAGAAAATGTAATTACATTTTTTTTAAAAACCCTCTTACCTGGCCAGGTCGGGACACGCATTCGAAATTTAATTAAATTTTTTCTAAAAACCCACTTACCTGGCCAGGTCTGGAGACGCGTTCGTTTCCTTCATCCTCCTCTTCGTCCGGAAGCACACAGGCTTCCAGACTCCCCTTAGCCAATCACGACGCTGCTGTCACCAGCATGACAGCAGCGCTGTGATTGGTGTGAGTGGCCTGGTTCGTCGCTCACAGAGGGAGTGGCGCCCTGTGCACTTTCTCCTCCCAGGTGGAGAAATGCAAAGTGCGCATGTCTGTTTGGCCGGCCCAACAAGGCTGGCCAAACAGACATGCGCACTTAAGGTGCACATACCACCACCCCTCCCTCCAGGCCCCTCCAGCCCGCCCTATCCTGGCTCAGAAAAAAACAAAATGATAATAATGATCTGTTATTATTTTTTTGTTTTTTCTGCTGAAAGCAGTGGGGTGACGCTCCCCCGCCTTATCGGAGGAGCCGCTGGTGCAGGGCTGGACTGGCCTTTCATTCCACCAGGCATTTCCCCAGTGGGCTGGGGCTCCCAGGACCACTCCTGGTGCTTCTGCCACTTTCCCCAGCTTCCCTAATTGCAGCAGGCACCGGGAGGCTCGAAGAGCGAGAGAGAGAGAAAGGGATGGAAGGGGAGGTAGAGAGAACGTGACAAGAAGGGAGAAGAGAGAGAGACAGAATGGACAGATGTAAAGAACGACACATCAGAGAGGGGCTAGATCGAACATTTTTGCCAGGGCTGCTGATAATTTCTCCTTTGCCAAAAAACAAAAACCTCCAGTGGTTCTTTCTCAGTGCAGACAAGAAAACCCTGGAAGACACCTCCAAACAGAATAAGCATTATCAACAGCCACACAGAATCCAGAAAATCTATAAGGACCGGGATGTTCCTAAATTGTGACTCAGATGACTATAACTCTTGCTGGATTGTGTACACAACATACAAACCTTCCCCTCAAGCTTCCATCACTTGCCCTGCGGGAGATCCTGCTACATGCCCCGGCTCCGCCATCTATAACTCACGCAACAGTCATGCAAACCATAACTTGCACACAAAATGGAATGCTTATGACCACACAATATTTATACCAATAAGTGGCAAGACCTACAATCACAATATAATCCAATAACAACACATACTTACACTTACCTAAAACTACATCAGTTGTTACGCGTAAGGTGAAACGTAATCTCATCTGTTAGATTATTAGCAACATTTATAATGGCATCAGTTGCATCAAGGGCGCGGTCATGAGCATTGCGTTTGGTGAGCAAGTTATGGTTTGCTTGACTGTTGTGCCTGTAATTGATTGCTAACCATAACTTGCCAGTTTCGGTGTTTTTCAGTTTTACTTCATGAACTGTGCCTTAATAAATATATAATACTATACAGGCCCAGATTTAAGGGCATTTGGCTTAGGGCAGCGCAGCAAGTCATTGATCTGTGCCGCCGTTCGTCAAAGTAAAAGGGCAGAAATGCGTCGCACCTATGGCATTCGGCGCATTCCTGTCTTTTCACTCCTCTCTGGTGCCGTTTCAACAGCCTAGCACCAATGCAGGTGCCCTTGCACCATGGTTCAAGGGTGTCTGTGTTGTAGGCAGGATTGTTTTTGCGAAAACAATCCCGAGAGGCTTTTTCCTTGTTCTATGTGTGCTGCATTGTGGAGCACACATAGAAAGAAGAAAAAACAAGAAGAAATAAAGATATTTACGTGGCCTTGGAAATGCGTCAATATCCATGGGTGTTGGAATACAGCTCTGGTGTCCCACGCAGGCATCCGTTCTAGCAACTTTAAAATGAGCTGCAAGCCAGTTCCTAAGAAATTCTGTAGCACAAAATGTTCTGCTGAAGAGAAACAACCAGGCAATTAAATGTATGCTTCCTCAAATGGAAAATGTATCTGAAAGCAATTTACAAACCAGAGAACATTAAAGGAGTCAGGCATCAAAAAGAGAAAATACTCAGGAGTCATATAAACTGAATTTTATTATATAGAGTTTGCTCTGTAAGGCATATTGTGTGATCAAGCATGTTTGCGATATTGACTGAGTCAATGTGATGTCAGTCAGCCAGGTAAGCGAAGATCCACTCAGCGAGGAAAAGAACCAACCCGCCGCAGGCTTCAATTTATTGTCAGATCTTCTAAAACTCTGTCTATTCCCATCAGCAGAATGCCAACCTGTGCACGAGACACAAACCTGTGCACGGGACAAAAATACTTTCTTTGTAATCTCATAATGGAATTGTGGAAATGCCATTCACTGAAAGTGTTGACGTAGGAGTTCACTGCTCCTCTGAGTGGGATTTAAGCATCTGCTGAATTTATGGAGAAAGACCTACAGATATAAAGTGCAAATTCTTATACCGCTGGTGACGAAACTGTGTCTGTGATAAGGCCAGGGTGAACATGTTTTATGCAAACATTACAAACTGTTTAAAATAATTGAACAGAAATACCATCCAGGACATTATCATATGATCATGGTAGACATCATAGCCAAACATGAACATTCTTGGTCAACCTTGGAGAAACCACAGATAACCCTAGTTTGTCTACAAACATAGCATTTTTAGCGTGCAATGGCATTATTTGTTGCGTGGAGGTTCTGAAGTGATCGTGTAGTTGAAGAAAGTTTATGAGGCGTGGGGTAGCGACACGAACTGAGGGGATGGTCCATGGAAGTGATGCCACCAGCAGAAGAAGGGGTGAGCGGGAAGCTCACAGTGCACAACATTGACTCTGGTCCACAGACCACATCTTGAGACTCCTATACTTTCCCGCCAGTAGGAAGTCCAGAGAAGTCGCCTCCCATGGCCCCGGCATACAGGCGCGACCTCATCGGCCATTTCTGAAAAACATGAACGGGCGGATTGTCAGCACGTGATCAATACCTGTAGTAAAAGATAGTCCTGACTCTGAGTAAGGAAGGAGGGAAAGAAGGAAATGAGCAAGCTATCAGTGAGGGGAGGGTAACTTTTATATATTAAATAAAAATCAAAAAAATAATTCTAAGGTTTCGGGAAGCTCTATGGAATTATACCAGTCTGGCATTTCCATGGAAGAGATTTGTAAGGGCAATTGGTTAAAAACGTTGAGAATGTTTTAATTCCTCTCGGACATAAAGAAAATAATCTGGGAAATATAACTTTTATGGATTTAATTGATGAACGTACAATATTTCTGATAGAAACTTTTTGTGAAAAGAAATATGCACTGAAAACACCCTAGAACGAAAAGAGAAGTTTGATGTTAACATTTGACTGAGTCTAGTGCATGTGCCTAAAACTTCAAAACATCCAATCTAAAGCATAGTAACATATTTGTATGTGGTGCTTCTCACAGTTTTGCAATTTCCAAGCACTATAAAAAACAGCTGTCGCTGTTACCCAATTTACTCACCTCAGAAGGATGAAAGGCTGAGTTGATTTTGCAGCACATGCCAGTAGCGAGTATTCGTATTAAAGAAACACCCTACCCTGTAGAACAAGGGCATGAACTCACTCCTTATTTCAAGTTACTGCCAAAGAGACTAAACTCTAGTAATCAGAGAAAGGTTGTTGACTTTCAGTGGATAATTTAGTTTGTGTATATGCTTCCAATAGGAATCCATCCATTATGAAATCTACTTATTAGTTGCTCTGATGACAGAGAAGGACAAAAAGATTAGGGGTCTTGACAATATCAGGAAAACAAACCAGAGAGAGATCAAAGACAGGAGGAAAGTAAACAAAACAAAAAAAGTACAAAAAGCAAGGTTTTGAGGTGCTTTCTGAACGCAGGAGGATTGTCCAGGTGGTGCATGGCCATGAGGAGGCAGGTCCAGTGGATGGATGGACCTTTCCGCGTGAGCCAGCCTGATCCCTGAGATCTGTAGGGCCAGTGACTTGTTGGAACCTATGGAGTCAAGTGTCCCATATCTAGAAAACCCTTCTTTAAACCAGGACCTTTCAAGCCCATTGTGTGCTCTGCATAAGGCAGAGGGATTTGAAATGAATGCTCTGCTGAATGGGACCTCAGTGATACTTCTGGCCCCTGAAGCACGGTTGTATTTTTACAGCCCTTTCACCACCCTCCCCGCAGACTTCTGAATCCGCTGCAGCTCACGGAAGCTTCTTCGGGCAGACTCAGGTAGGTTGTGTTACAATAATCGATGAGTTTTTGGCTACAAGCATTGGTTTAGGCAGAGAGAAGCACTCCCCTCATGACTGGTGGACTGTGATGCTGGGAGGACTCCAATGATTGGCTCAAGGGTTGTCAGGGATGAGGGCGAGAGAAATGATACTGGGGATGTGCAAGGAGACAGGTTGATGGCCCCCAGCGCCTAATTTGTAAAAAAATAAATAAAAGAAGTGCCTGGGTCCAAGTTATTTCATGGAAGGTCCATGCAATTTGCACACCCAGCTAATGTTTCCAAATGCAGAGTATATTGAAGCTCAAAACGATCTGCTGATGCGATCCTCTGAAAAATAGATAGACATCGCCACCATGTGGTAACTGTCAGAAATAAGTGCTGGGCTTGATAAATAAGTGCTGGTGTTGAGCAGCATCGAACCCTGGGACAAATTAAGCACTAAATGGCCCTAACTGATTGCTAAGTGTGGCCGGTTAGAAGGGAAACACACAGGGCTGAATTCCAATGACAGATCAGGCTTAGAAGCCATTTCTTCTGAACCAACCATAATTCAATGCAGAGCAGGGCTCAGCTCATACTTGCAACACTATTGGTTTATGAAATAGGTTACTGCTTTTAACACTACAACTACAGATTTATCCGATTTTTCCTACTACATTTGTTGAAGTTTTGGGTTTTACCTTTTACAGTAAAATTACAGCTCCCAGAGCAGGAAGAGAGTTTCTACTCAACATAGCAGTCTGCATGATGTCGAGTGCTGCTAGGGTCACTGTTACAGCGGTAAAGTTCACTCATTCGTGTCATGTGCATCTCATTATGTTATTTAGAATAGAAGCACAATTAATTTACTGTATTCTGAGCCCATTTTATGTGACTGTTTTGTGATGTTGTATTTAATCCTATTCCTCTTTTTGGTCAGAGCGTTAAGAAACGTGCAGGCCCACAGGAAATGCAGTGAGTTTAGCATCTATCTATCCTCAAAGGGTGGTTGTTGAATTTAGAAAATCCACATAACCTGCAGGGTCCATTTAGTGGTTTCACATGAAGAGCTTCATCTTGGCTGGTGGTGTAGTCTTGTTTTTTTGTTTTCACTTGTCACCTTCATCTGGTTGTGACTTTGTAAATGCCCGAATGCCTGGCCTCTGTAAGGTGCACAATGCTGCAATCGAGCTGTACACGTGCTGGGCCAGATGCCTATGACCCATTGGTCCTGGTGCACAATGTGAAGGATATCTTGTCTGCTTTATTACAAGTGCATTACAGCCTATGCCACTCCTTTATTACAAGTGCATTACCTCCTATGTCACTTGTAATAGGGTGAATTGGATATCCATCATGCTATAGTTGAGCAAACCAGCTGTCAAACACTAAATCAAGCCCTACTTGTGGACCAATGCAGATGGTTTTATCTAATAACAATGACAAATATAACATTAATTGAAGCAAAGTAAATGTTTAAAATATTTTAAGCTAGCAAAGAAGGATTAATTAAAAAATGATAGAAGTTGTAATAGGATGTTGGGACAGGCCCTGAGTGCCACACTGTATTGAAACTGGTGTCCTGACTTTTATTTTGACCCCAACATCAAGCTAATCCAGCATGTGTGCAAGGGAACAGGCCTGTCCCTGATACTGCTTGTCCGGTAACTCTCCTGTGGCTGGGAATAGAGCACCACGAGTGCCATCCTATTAGGAAATCAAGTATTATCCTGCCGTGGGTGCATCACATAAAGCATTGATGTAGTGTGCCATGTGTTTAAGTTCATAGTGTGCCTTTTGCTGTGTTTCGGCAAGAGTGCAGTCTTTGGCCTTCTTCATGTATAGTCCCAGTGTTATGTGAGACCCAGAAGCTTGCCTGTCTTTCCGTGTTATTGTCACATGAATGTGTCTGTGTAGTGTGTGTGCGTAGCACAGATGTGGCAGTAGGACCCTGTGTGCTCTATGAGTCTGAGTAATGGGATAGATTTTGGACACCCCTGGTTTAGTCTGGCACAAGACACAGTGGGAAGATAGCTTCCTCAGGCATTAGGTATGTACTGCATGCACTCCCGGGGCTGGAGGAAGAAGATGGAGACAGGTTTACCTTTAGGAATTTCATCAGGGACTTGTTAGCAAAGCACTGCTGACTAGTTCCTCCTGAGCAGCGTTGTCTTCGGTGGGGGGAATGCTGATGGGAACCTTACCACACATAGTAATTTGTCCAACTACCTTTCACTGCAAAGCACTGTATGAGTCTTACTTTATATGTATGCGTGTATATATGTATATACCTATCTCTAAGTACGCATATATAGATATGATGGACCTGAGATCCTTGGTGTTGTTTCCTCCAACTTACTGCCTTCCATTCTCCTGTTTTTGCTGACTTTGTTTTCACTGGCTTTAAGACGTTTACACTTAACCAGCTAACTAGTGCTGAAAGTGCTGGTGCTCGCTCCTTTAAATATGGTAGCATAAGCCTGACTGCTTTGTGAGAAACTACCAGAGGGTTAAGCACAGGTTAATCTGGGGTGTGCTTGTGTTTCACCCTGACAAGAATTGTGGTTGCTGCTTGAGTAGGGTTTTACCCCCCAACCAGTAACCCAATTTCCTACAATATGTATACACACGTACGTACAAAGCCAGATTTAACATTGTAGCGTTAAACATTTTAAACAGACTTTTTACAAAGATTTTAAGGTTATATATATATATATATATATATAGGCACATACATATATATATATAGGTATATATATATATATATATATATATGTTTATAAATACCTATTTATACACATACACACACACACATATTCACAGAAAACAAATGTTAAGTTAACAGCAGGTAAGAAATTTGTAAAAAAAACTTTCAAGTTTAAGCTTAAAAGACATATTACGTCACTCATGTTGTGATGACATAACCAATAGTAGTGTAAGTGCTGCTATCTTGGGTGTGAGGGACAGCACAGGCAGATATATCCGACAGCGCTACATTTTTAACTCTTTAGGCTGTACATCTCTAAGCTAACTGATTGAAGTGTTTGGACAGGAAGACTTTATAATTATACTCTAGAGTTCTAAAGACTCTGGGATCAAGGGCCAGATGTAGCAAAAATCTGAATTGTAATCTGCAAATTGCGAGTCAGGCCGACTTGCAATTTGCGAGTCGCAATTCAGAATGTTGGATGGTGTCCCTGACACCATCTGTGATTCGCAGGTGGATCGCAAAGGCCCACCTCATTAATATTAATGAGGTGGGTCGCAATTTGCGACCCCCTTGAGAATCGCGGCACTCACAGGGATGGTGGCCTGCTGGAGACAGCAGACCACCATGTCTGTGACTGCTTTTAAATAAAGCATTTTTTTTTTTTTGTAATGCAGCCCGTTTTCATTAAAGGAAAATGAGATGCATTACAAAACTAAAAAATGAAACGTTTTAATTTCACTTTTTCAGAGCAGGCAGTGGTCCAGCTCTGAAAAATGTTTTTAATGCCATTCACAAAAGGGAAGGGGTCCCACAGGGACCCCTTCCCTTTTGTGAATGGGTTAGCATCCATTTGAAATGGGTGCTAACTGAGATTGTTTTGCGACCGTGTCCGCGGTCACAAAACAATACAACATCGCGCTGCGACTCGCAATTAGGAAGGGGAACGCCCCTTCCTAATTGCGAGTCGCAGTACCATTTTGCGAATCGGTAACCAGGTTATCGACTCGCAAAACGGGGATTGGGCATCGCGATGTGCTTTTTGCACATCGAAAACAGCAACATTCGCTGTTTGTGACGTGCAAAAGGTTTTGTACATCTGGCCCCTGGTTCTGAAGTATATGGACTGACAGGTTAGCACTATGGTTTACAGCTTTAGTTCTATGATGGTGACAAGAGCTGCACTGTACTTTGGACCAGTTTGGAGATGCTAAACAATATCACAATTTAATGTATAAAACTTTAATATATCCATGTGTAGGCTGAAGTTTAGGAGAATCCCTCAGACGCGTTCCCAGAAGTTAGTCTTGGATTTTGCAGTGTTTCCATCCCTAAAGGCAAACACGTGTATTTATTTTGGAAGTGTTATGCAGCACTAACTCTTCAACCAAGTTTCGAAATACAATCGTTCCTGGTGATCGTTTGCACTACATTTGCCCTCTACAGCAGCTTAAGCTAATCTTCCAGGCTTCACGCACCCCCGTTTGTAAGTTTCACTTTTGTACAACGTGTCAGATGCCCCTGCAATGTGGGATAGCTGCTGATGCCCAACCTGTGCCCTTCACATCACTTACTGTGCCCTCACCCAGGCTGTTCGGAGCAAAGGAAAGATCAATGAATAAATACAAATACTAATATGAGTGAGAAGAGGCGGTCGATCTTTCCGGTACCATGTTTGTAAGCTATGGAATTCTATGTCTGCTGCCGTGTGCTGAATTGAAATTGCCATTCCATAAACAGTTAAAAGACGAGGCTGTTTGCACAGTCTTTTGATCACCTGGCTCTGATGCAGTGCTTAATTTGTTTTGAGCATTTGCTACGAGCAAAAGACACATATGGGAAAGACGGAGAAAGGGAAAAATGAAAAAGCGTCACAAAGGGAGAAACCAAAACACTGCTAGAGTGAGCTGAAGGGGCAGGGAGTGGCTGTGAATGGATTGAAGAAGCCCGAGATGGCTTCAGGATTACGCTGCCTCAGTATTCCGTGCTCACACATTTAACTGCAGCAGCCGCGTGTTTCAGAGGAGAGCTCTGAGCACCGGCACTTTTCTATTTACAAATTAAGCACTGCTCTGATGGCAGATGTTTAATGTCATCACCGCTGTGTAATGTGTAGTACACTATAGCGCTGGGATGCCCTGGGGTAGCTATGTGCTCTATAAACACTTAATACAATTCAATATAATACAATATCTTGATGTTTCAGGAACAAGCCATAGAGACATACATGCTGTGCCCTTAGCCCCGCGATTCATGTCCTAACAAGAAAAACATCACAGAATAAAATAGAAAACACACTTTCTTGATTTTTTTCAGGAAAGAGAAAATGAGACGTTTCTTAACTGTGTGTACAAAGCTGCCCTGTTCAGTTCATCCAAAACGTTTCCCCTTGATGCCTATGGACGTTGTTTGGGGGTCACTAGGGGTCGCAATGTGACCTTCCCTCCCTGGGTTGCCCTTGTGCTCCCTGGCAATGCCTTTCCAGCCCTTGGCCTCAGAGGTGGCAAATTCAGTGCCAGGAACACAGGGGCAGTTTTATGGAGGTCGGTTGAGGCTCCACTCTCCTTGGTTTCTGTCATGTTTTCACTACACAACTCATGAACAATATTACATTATTCACTATTAGTGTAAAAAATGGAGTACAGTTCGCTAGAATATGACCTCCTCTGGCAGCTGAGGTAGGTAAAAATTATTTAAAATGTATGTTGTGTGCATGCTCGTGGATGGGAGGGGCTTTATGTGCGAGTGTGTATAGCTTGATGTGGGGGCATGTCTGAGCATGTGTGTGTGAGTGAAAGTGAAGATCAAAGGGTGTGTGATGTCACTTCCGCTATCCCTGGCATTTTAGTGAATTGAGGTCCATGTTGATGCAATGACCCGGAAAAAGCATTAATGTTCTTGTGGTCTGCTGTAGTAGGAGTAATTTCCTCTGGAGTTGTTCTTGGGGATCAACATTGCTAGAATGTACAGCCATGTGGCACTCGCCAAAAGAGTGCACAGGAGATGCTGTTTATAAACCGAAAGCCTGAAAATGTGGCATAGCTAGGACCCCCTGGGCGAAAAGGATTGGTAGAGCTGTCTCCAGTATAGAAAGTTAAAATAAGCAGCAGGCATCTTTGTGAAATAGTCGATACAGGCACATATTAAACATTCTGCATGTCCAAGTGGAATGCTGTATATGCATATATTACCAACAAAGACTTAAAAAATAATTCAGTGGTGGCTTCAATGCATGCACACATGGAGGCCATTGTTGATTGATTTGCAAGACTTTAATAATAATTTGTGCAGTACTCCTCTCAGGCTTCGAGCGCATTTAATATGTGTCAGTTTTGGAATATTTCACAAAAATGCTTCTAACTAAGCTTAACTTCAGGTGCTGAGGCCAAAACACTGTCTGTCTTCCCCACCAAGCTCATCTTAAAGAGAAGAGGCTGAAGAGGCTTAGGAGGCGTAAGGGCTTAAAACAGGCATGCTTGCTGGCAACTAGGTTTTGCCATCTTGAAACAGGGACACCTGGGTAATTTTACAGTAATGGAAAGGAGGAATGTGCTGCAAACTGAGATGGACAGACTGTGAGAATATAGTTAGGACTGGACGGTAGAATTTCTCTTATAACTAGCTAATGCACAGGATGAATCTGGCACCTCCACCATCACCTCCTCAGAACAGTCCTGGACCAGGGAAGACTCCACATGAAGAAGAAGGCCCTGTTAGAAGGAGACTCCTGACTCCTACTGGACGAAGAGGACTGACAAAAGGACTAAAGGACACCTAACTCCTGCTGGCACCCAGGGGGCTACTCTCTGAGTCAAGTCTTTGGCCTCCAATTTTCCTGCTTCAGCGACACAAAAAGCAGAAGGAGACCTGATCCCAAGAAGGCCCAGATGGCCACCGAGAACTAGACCCTGCAGGAGACCTGGCAAGAAAGGGACCTAGCACCTTCACTGTGGAACTGGGGCTTTAGGACTGAGCAGAGAGAACTTTCACAGAATATTCTTTAGGGGGTTATTACAACTTTGGAGGAGGTGTTAATCCGTCTCAAATGTGACGGATATACCACCAGCCGTAATATGAGTTCCATAGGATATAATGGACTCGTAACACGGCTGGTGGTATATCCGTCACTTTACCGTCACTTTTGGGACGGATTAACACCTCCTCCAAAGTTGTAATAACCCCCTTAGTCATTTTTGTTCACCTTCAGGGGACGGAGACGAGGTGCTGAAGTGTGGCCAAGGAAAGTACGTCTGACTTTTTAACTGTGCTGACGTGGTTCAACAAGGGCAAAGGTTTCGAGCCTTGGGAGCAATTGTGAAGCAGTACCAAAAGATGGCCCGCCCACTCTATTTAGGGTTGAGAGGCTCATCGGATTTCCATCGATGGAGCCTACGTTCCTCCTCCAATAGAAAGATTCCTTTAATGGCCCAACAGAGTAGGGGCCATCGGAGGAGGTGTATTACAACACCCACTCCATTTCTGGGTGGACGACATGATGTCCATTTTAAACCTCGAGACAAGGGATAGAAAGTACAAGTAATGACCCCACACCCATGGAAGAAAACTGTCTGGGTCATTAGTGATTTTGCTTTTCAATAACAAACTCCCACTTTGGGAGCTTACCCACAAATAAAGTGGAATGTATTTTAAGTCTATTTATTAACCTTTTTTTCAGTACATATAAAAAATAATTTGTATTCTTAATAATTTATTTAAATTATATAATGTTAAAAATACAATTTTAATATTGAACTATATTTTCTGTTTAATATATATATATTGTTTCAATTTAGACTAAACAAAATTAAATCTGAGTTTTCTAAAGTTTTGTATGTTCCCTACCGTTGCAATCGCTGGATTGGGTAAAGTAGTTCTGTGGCAATACCTATAAGAGAAACAACCGCTGTTTGCCCTTCACCCAGTCCCCCATAACACCCAATTTTTCTATTAAATATGCTCAGTGGCTAAGCCAAGCATCTATTTGGGTTAAAGCCCTGACACAGAGGAATTGTAATAACACTTTAATATAAGAATGTGTTAGCCACCCTCACCCTGGTGCTCCACATAGAGAGCGCTTAGATGCTCAGGTGCGCTGGTTTCATGACATTTATAATAGGATATCTCATCACATAAACTTTTTAACACATCATTGTGTTGTTATTTGTGCAATTGTGTCCAAGTGAAAAAGCAAAGGTCAAGAATGTTGGACTTTAGTGATGTACATGTAATCCTTCTACACAAAGCTTTACATGATAGCATTATAAATACATATTGATAAGTGAATTGCTTCCAGCAAACATCAGAACTTTTTGCCAAAACATTTCACCCCGTCATCACGACCCTAAACCCTGGGCCTTCTCAAGACTTAAATGATTTAGGGCAGTGGTTCCCAACCTGTGATCTGGAGCCCCCTGGGGGTCCCCGAAGCCTCCTCAGGGTGTCCCCGAATGCTTAGAAAATTAAATGATATTAACAGATAAGGTCCCCAGCTTTCGCTAATGACTCAGTGAGGGAACCCCGGATTCCAAAATTGAATCAGGGGGGGTCTCTGGATTCCAGTAATGATAAAATGGGGGTCCACAGAAGTCAAAAGGTTGGGAACCACTGATTTAGGGAAACAACAACAGTACAGTAATGCACATCATGAGACAAAGAAAACAAACAAACAGAGAGATACAGAAGAAGGAATAATATGCATTACATTAATACATTTTCAGTACAAATTGATGTTCTTTGTGGGCACGTACTGTTTGTATTTTAAGGTTGTTTGCACACGTGAGCACATGTAAAAGTCAGGTATTCAAGAACCCAGGCCTTAGGAGGGAGATAATCTGGTGCATGCAAACTCTGAAGGGGGAGGCATAGACGTAGAGGAGGGGCAGACGTAGTGTTATAATTAAGGATGAGGATAACGTTGAAGTTAGAGTGATGCGTATTTCATTATCTATACAAACTTTAATTTGGATTCCTTAATAATGACAACCTTTTTGTATTCTTCATTGTTGTGTTTATCCTTAACCTTTTTTTCATTTCCACTTAGATTAATTTGGACAGTACCGGTAATTTACCCTCTTTCAGATGCAGTGTCCACTGGTCACCACCCAGTGTGGCACCTGTTGCTAGCTACATGTTCAGCCCTGCTTCTACATTCAGCTGTTAGAGATCAAGCTAGGCCTAGGTCTTATTACTTATTCTGGTGTTAAGCTCCTAAAACTATTACTCTATAATCCTCCCAAAATAATCCTTTGACTTCATAGCTCTTGAGTATGTTTTGCTTCACCTCCCTCTTGAGGCCTCATAGCTTTTGTCTACATTCCACTCTGACAACATGAATTTTCTGATGAAGTCTGAGGATAGATTTGACTTTAACAATGCTAACTCAAGGGAACAAATTTGGTTGGTCTGTTCACTGCTATCTTCCCCAACTAAAGAGAATAAAATATATCCTCACTAATGACCAGCAGAGGAACTGCAACCCTGATCATCTCTAGAATTTACGTAAGTAACACTATCCTCTCAGGCCTTCTACCGAAGAACCTGTTCCACCTCAAGGCCATCCTCAACTTGACAGCTCATCTAAATACAGAGAAAAATAAATCAGATGATATCACCCCCATTCTGAGGAACTTACATTGGCTTCTTTTGAAGCACCTACAGAGATTAAAATCAAGTCACTTCACTCCAGCAGACCAAGATAACAAGCTGATCTCTTGGACATTTACCATGTCATGAGATGTTTCAGGTGCAAGAATTTGCTTCTGTTGCAAACACCAAAATTCCATATTTCTGAAGCTCTAAAACAATCTTTCTCTGGTTCTCCGGCACCCTCCTGGCGCTGTCTCTCTTTCACCTGTGATTAGCACCGTACATCCTTTCCCTTTGAAAGGGTCTAAAGATTTACATGTTCAAAGTGTACCTAAGTGAATCAGGTCTTGATTGAGTCTTTAGTAACTATGCTGTGATGTTCTTATTTCCGGGTATACTTGCATGTCTTTGTTGCTGGTGGTCAGGTTAATTTATTTACCACAGCAAATCCATGGTCTGCTATACTGTCCCTGGTTGCCATGTCTGTCCCTCTCCCTTCTCCCTTCCTCCTCTCCACCTTCCTTTCTCCAACCTTCATTGTCTTCTTCCACCTGCTCTTTCCTCCCATGTCTCAATTTCTGTTATTGACTTGCTTGCTTGTGTATCAATTGTGTTCTGTTTAAAGTGCTCTAATACAACAAGGTACAGTGTCACTATAGAAAAAAAACTATACATAAATATGCAAAGCAGAGGCAGTCATCTCTCCATCTGCTATTTGCTGAAATAAAGGTAATCATTCAATCCTCCTTGTAAAGGCAAGGTAAAAGGCTGTATACTTTCTGCATACATACACATTCCATACCAGGCAATCCCAGTAGTCTAGAATTTCTCTTACCTTCATGGGGTGCAGATAGCCGGGTCCCTTGAGTATTTGGCTGTCCTCGGGTAGCTGCCGGTCCTGGTCAAGGGTCTGGGTGAGGTGGGCGATGTAGCTTGTGGCCAGAACAAGCACATCCAGCTTAGAGAGCTTGGTGTCCGGAGGCACCGAAGGAAGTGCAGCCTGAAGGGCAAGGAATGCCTGGCGTAGGGTTCGGACACGACTTCTCTCGCGAGCAGCATTTTCAGGACACTGCTTCCCTGAAGTTGGCTTCAGGATTCCATGACCGGTTGGGATCTCCTGTGATGAGACAAAGGTACATTGAGATGCTCTTTCTCGACTGTGTGGGCCAGGGGGCCGCCACCGTCTAGCATTTCTTCACCGATAGCTCATATGCTTATGTCCTAGGATCTTTGTTTCTGAAACAGACTCCCTAGCACACCACCTAATCCGGGCTGTGGAACAGAACACTGAGCTCAGAGGAAGTTAAGCCTGATTTCATAGAACCACCAACATGCACCAGCATGTGAACCAGAAAATGGGCAGATTCAGGCTTATCCTTCCAAGAAGGTCAAAGTGACACAATTGGCAGCCTCTTCTTCAGAATCTGAGAAGAAGGAATTACTTTTCATCTAGTTGAGGGGCCAAGAGAACGACCGACTGAGCCAAAGTTGGGATAGTAATAATCCCACTGTTTGCCAAACCTGATGACCGGAAAACAAAAAAATATTTGTTCGAATTTCAGAACTTCTTTGAGAGAGGCAAAAGTGACTGAGAGGTAACTCAGCAGGCGGTGGATATCCGCCTTTGGTGATCTCCAAAGTACATTTAGGTGTAATGGGCATAGAAATGAATGGGGACCCCTCTTGAAGCCTTGAGAGACTAGACACAAACTGGGTAGTTCTAAGGGGCACTCAAGTTCTCAGACTGACAGTTCTATATCAAGAAACATACAAACAAACCAAAAATGTGTGACTAGGGTCTTTTGGGTCTTTTGAGTTCACTTTTGAAGACTGTACTTGAGAGAGTCCATAAGGAGTCCTTTGAGTTGTGTGAAATAGCGGTACATCAATCTGCAACCATACCTTTGATGGTTATAGAGTGGTTATAATTACCCAGGCAACCGGTAATTATAATGCTACCTTTATATGTAAGTAATATATGGGATGAAGTACCTCCTGCCATTCATTATAAGGATATTGCAAGTCACCGGTGAGCGCCATCACCATATATGAGAATGAGGCCGAAGGGCATGTCCTTTATAAGGTCATGGAACTTCAAGGTGACTTGAAATATCCTTATAATGTGTGGTAAGGGGAACTTCATTCCTTATAATACATGGTCATACCATCATCTTTTTCACAAACTGCTTAAATTGTTGGTGCATTGTTTTTCACATGAAAGAGAGAAACATTTTTTAACATGAAGAATAAAAGTAGTGCAACATCAAACAATCTAGAACAGCAGTTAGAAATTTGTTGCAAAAGGTTACTAGAATCAGTTTGATTCAAGCCAGATTTGTTTTTAAGTGCTGTAGCTTGAAATGTGTAGAAACATAGAGAAGGATTCTATCTTTTCTAAAATTACCTAAGTTGTTAAAAAATAAACACGTTGTCATAAATATCTCCTTTCTGCTAATTAATGTTCGTCAATAAAAAGAGAGCAGAAGAAAGAAAAGCCATGTTTAGTTTTCGTGTTTTTTTAAACTGCAGCTTCAATTATGTTCCTGTCCTGCCTTTCACCTTGGCTGCCTCTAAAGCAGCAGGAATTTTGACCTTGGAATTCAGCTATAAGAAGTTATTACAGTCAAGCAGTTACATAATTTCTTTATTACACGTACCTAGGTGTGTCACAAGTCATATCTAATAAGGACATTAGAGGCTGGTTTTGTATCCCATGTGTTATAATGTAAGAATGCACTTTGTATACTTTTTCAAGTGAGTATGGGTGGTAACTAGCATTAGATCATTGGTATGTGGGTTCGCTTCGCTTGGAAAGGCTGTGTTATGATTCTACATGGCATGAGGGTTTTGGATGAGTCCACCGGTGGTTTTCCATGAAGAGGACGGCTGGGATGGCTTCTTCTGCTACACAAACCTAATAAACCTTCGTGCTCAACCTCTACCGATTTTGGATTTAATCTCAAGGGATGAGATATACTTTTTAACCCTATGCTGATGCTATATGAGTGTGACCTGGAACTCCCTCCCCACCAACCTCTGCAAAACCAAAGACCTCCTGCTCTTCAGGAAAAACCTCAAAACATGGTTGTTCGAACAGTGACCCTCCTACCCCCCCCAAGCGCCTTGAGACCCTCACTAGTGAGTAGCGTGCTTTATAAATTCTTTTCATTGATTGATTGATTGGATTTGGGGAGTAACATGGTGAACGGCAAATGCTGATCCAATAATTTGTACTTCATCTGGCATGTCATATGTGCCAAGTACTTTAAATGATCAAGGAGGGATCCCAGGTGCATTGGGTTGAGAACTGAAACTAACACATTGAACTGTCTGCTAATAAACATCTATTATTGAAGAGGCAAGATAATTCAATGGCTGCTCTAAGTAAAGCGCTTGCTGGCTCTAATGAACTGCGCGCCCTTGCATGTTTTGATGCACAAGTCGCAATATGATTGTTTGGTTCTTCATTTTCTATCAAGATGCGAGGTTGGACTAAAACATAATCTATTATTATTATTATTATTATTAATAATATTAGTATTACTATTATTATTATTATATTCTAACCTCCTAGCTTTCAATTATTGCTTTGGCGGTGGAAGCATCTTATTCAGCCCTGGTGGCATCCTTTACATTTGAGTAATTGTTGCTTTACTTTTTCTATCATAAATACAAAATTAGAACACCCCAGAAAGAAAGGTGAACATAATAAGCTACTCATGTGTGGCTAGAACAAACTGAGAACCAATTATTCTCTTGCTTGAGACTGTCAAAGCTTCAGGGTCTCAAGTTGTCCCTTGCATGGCGTGAGTAACTGGGGCAGTGCAGTGTTTGTTTTAGCATCCCGAACCATTTCATCTGTACTCCTAACGAGAAAAACTATTATCTGTTATTTATTTGTATGTTTGTAAAGCACTGCAAACCCGCTTGTGGTAGCCTCATAGCGCCTTAGGTCAGATTCATAAAAGGTATACAATGATCAGCTGTTCCGTCCGACAAGGTGGTACTTGAGCATTCTGAATGTTCCTGAAATTCGGTAAAATACATCAACGTGAAACACCTGCCACTAGTGTCTTTTTCATATACACACACCGTTTTATGAATCCTCTGCCTATCTCTCTGTGGTCTTTCTCCATTGGCGGATGCTCGCTTTGTAGTCTTTCCTCTGTGTCCATGAAAGAGCTCTCTCAACATGTAGCCCATATTTATACTTTTTGACGCAAACCAGCGCCGACGCTGGTTTGCGTCAAATATTTTACCGCTGGCTAACGCCTTTCCTATGAGCCATGCGGGCGTCTTATTTAAGGAATGACATTGGCCGGTGCTGCGGACTGGTCAGAGTCAAAAAAATGACTCAAACCTGGCAGCACCGGCGTAGGGGAAAATGGGGGTTGTGCGTCAAAAAATGGTGCAAGTCAGGTTTGAGGCAAAAATCACGCCTCAAACTGGACTTGCGACATTTTATGACGCACAGCCCCCATTGAAATGACTCCTGTCTTAGCCAAGACACGAGTCATGCCCCCTTGCCCAATGGCCATGCCGAGGGGACTTCTGTCCCCTCGGCATGGTCATTGGGCACAGTGGCATGTAGGGGGGCCCAAATTAGGCCCCCCTATGCCACTTTAATTCTTTTTTTTTTTAAAAGACTTACCTCAACTCATCTGTACTTACCTGGGATGGGTCCCCCATCCATTGGTGTCCTCCAGGAGTGGGTGAGGGTGGCAGGGGGTGGCCCTGGGGGCAGGGAAGGGCACCTCTGGACTCCTTCCATGGTCAGAGACCATGGAAGTGAGCCCACAGGTCCCTTAACGCCTGCCCTGACCCAGGCATTAAAAAACGGTGCACACCAGGCTGTGCGCTGTTTTTTAAGGCCCGCCCTCTCCTGTGCGTCAAAATGACGCAGAAGTATAAATAAGGTGCACAGGCCTTAAAGTTTGGGCGGGAACGCCTACCTTGCATGTCATTAACGCAAGGCAGTTTCCTGCATATAAAAAATGACTCACACGGAGGAACTTTGACGTCCGAGGGTTCGAGCGTCAAAGTTTAAATATGGTGCACGGTTTGCGCCGAATGTGCGTCAAAATTTTTGACGCACATTCAGCGCAAACAGAGTATAAATATGCCCCGTAGTCCTTTGTGTATGTCGGTGACTTCTCCCCGTAATTGGCTTTCAAAATCTGTGACCATTTGTAAGAGCAAGAGTGGTTATATGTGAACAGCTGCTGTAATCTGGCAATAAAAATGACATTTCTCAACTTTCCACTTACTTCACGAGACACCCAATTGGTAACAATTAGACCACAACACTTCCTGCTCTCCCAGCTCTTTCTCTGAGGACCTAACAGCTCCAAACCCTTTCTGATCTCATAGTCTTTCCCAGATGAATCACTTTCTTAAGAACTTAGGGGCATCTTTAAAAAAATAATGACGCAGCCAGGCGCCGCCAGCCATCTTGTAGCACCGAGCTGCGCCATTACGAAAGTGCAGGGATGTGTCATATTTGCAGCAATATGACGCATCCCTGTACGTTCCTCAGCCCTGGCGCACAATTGGCAGCCTAGCGCCAGTGCAGACAGCCTTGCACCATGGTGTAAGGTGCCCGCGTTGCAGGGATGATTGTTTATGTGCAGGAAGGGTTACCTTCCTGCACATAAACAATCATTAAAGTTGGCTTCCTGCAGCACAGTGAGAAAGAGGAACAAACGAGGACAAATAAGGATATTTCTCCTTGTTGAGCCACTTTTACGCCCCCATTGGGTGGGGTAGGAATCTGACGCATTGCCAGCCTCGTAAATCCGGACATGCATCAAATTCTGTGTGTATTGCTTTGGAACACCCATGGAATGCCCATTTCACGCAGAGTAATGCGTGAAAGGGGGCCATATTTACAAGGCCATGAAAAGCTACACAAGGTGGCTTTGAGTCGCCTTATAAACATGGGCAGGCACACTGCGCCACTGGAGTCTAAAGAACGGTGGTGTTAGGGGCCTGTAAATATGCCCCTCAGTCCGCCCTTGTCAGGTCTATCAGTCAGCCCAGGTTTGACATTAAGACAGAGCCTTTTGCACACCTTTAAGTTGTTAAGACAGAAAAGGAAGCTCAGCAGCATTCACCCAGAGTCAAAGTCATAAGGGAAACAGTTTTAAAGTTAACTTGCAAGAATATGTCACACCCATCCATCCATATTTATTGGCACATATTACGACCTACTGCAACTCACAAGGAAATGTCAGTTTGAATGGAAAAGGGTTAAACTCATGAAACTACATTAATCAACATCTATACAAGGGTTCCTTCTCCTAACAAAACATTACTTAGCACTACACAGAACTCGATTCAATTCTCACTTGGTTTCTTTCTTCCTGATTCGGACCCTCATTACGACTTCAGCTGTCCTTTTCAAAGACCACGAAGCCGCAAGCGCCATCATACCGGCAGTATGATTGCCGCCCTATTAGGAGTTTTCCGCTGGGCCAGCGGACGAAAAACAGCATTTCCACCCAATGGCACCCACCCACAACATTGAAGCCGGCTCGTAATCGAGTTGGCAGAAATGTTGAGGTGCGTTGGTGCACCAGCACCCCTCTCGCATTTCACTGCCCGTAATTCGGTCAGTGAAATGCGCGATGGGGCTGTGCATGGGCGCCCCTGCACTGCCCATGCCAAGTGCAGAGGCCCCCAGGGGCCCCTCAATGCCCCATTTCCACCAGCCTTTCCATGGCGGTGTTTACCGCCATGGAAAGTTTGGCGGATGGGGACTCGTAATCCCCAGCAGCGCTGCCCTGGCGGATTACAACCGCCGGGACTGCCAGGCTGCAGACTGGCTGCAGCCTGGCAGTGTCGGCGGCATGACCATGGTGGATCAGCCAGGGTCATATTGGGGAGGTCGGACCACCCTGTCTGCGGCAGTTCAACCGCCATCACGAGGCTGGCGGTTTTAAGACCCCCAGCCTCATAATGAGGGCCTCAGTTTCTTAAATCTATCTTCCAGCAGCAACAGTACACACTGCTGCACCAAGTGCTTCTCACTCACAGGCGTTTTCAGGGCCTTGCCCTTATCTGACATCGATTCTGGTCGGTATTTCACTTCCTTGGATTCATCGTAAAAAGTAGTAATGTGTCTCCGTAGGAGTACTGGTAGGTGTGAAAGTTTAGTACTTTTTGGTGTTTCAAACTGTACGTATTAGTGTCAATCAACTCTTCCGGAGGATCGTAGTTAAAATTTCCGTTTACTTTTACGCACTATTGTTACCCAAGTCTGCACAACAAAACAGCATCCTCACTTCAGGGCTTTACTCATATTCTGTATTCTTTCCAACCTTAGGTGCAGGGTGCACCTTTGAAACGCAGCCTTCCCACTTAACCAACTATCATTCCTCCACCAATCACATACAATTCTCCTCCTAATGCCACTGATTCAAAGGCCTGAGGATATAAACATAACCATACACACTCTCCTCAGTGGCATACTCTCTTAAGCCACATGTTCTACCCAGATGGGCAAACACATGCCAGGTACATTCCACGCCTGAAAGGCCTTTTACCGAAACCACTAGAAGAGAAATCACTGGGACAAACACTCGCTTACATTGACACAACAACCAAACCTTCAAGGTTATCACTCCTTCTTTACCCAGAATCCATCACCAGCTTTTCAAAGAGGTAAACTGTAACTCATACCCTTTGTACAATCCCCCTTACCAACAACACCAACACCATCAACCACACTAAAGCTCAGAAACAGACAACCGTCTAAGTAGCCAACTTCTTAATTTAGTAGCAACAAATCCCACAACACGTTAAATCACTGAGGGCCATACGTATGAACACTTTTTCCCATAGACACAGAATGAGTAAAAACCTTTGCTACATCTGGCCCATAATCTCATAACAAAACATTTAGGGCCTGATGTAGAGATGGGGTTACTCTAGCACAAATATGACGGATATCCCGTCCGCCATATTATGATTCTGTTATAGCCTATGGAGATTGTAATACGGCGGATGGGATATCTGCTACGTTTGTGACGGAGTAAACCATCCGCCAAATTCTCAATCATGCCCTAAGCGATCTCACTCAGACATTATAGGGCAAACTACCACTGACCCGAGACTCACAAGTGCTGAACATTATTTCCTTACATAATTTATGATTGTCCTCACTGAATGTCTATACTACAGAGCATGAATTAAAGTTTATAAACCTGCTGTTCTTGATAACCTTTGCCTAAACTACTTCGTCTATCTTTACAGTACAGTAATGATCGTAGGCAAATGGTGCCTGAAATCTTTCTTTACTACAAGGTGTGCAATGTCATTTAAATACCAGGTAGTGGCCATATGACAATAGCCGGACCTAATTAATGTAACTATACAGAAATGATCCCAAAGTGGATGAAGCTTTCCTGCTTACCTACTGACCTATCTTACTTTTCTCCTACTGGACTAACTACTCAACCCCAGGAAACACCACTCAAGATCATACACATTAATGTAACTTTTCTTCTGAGTACCCTTGTCTCAGAAACTCAAAACTGATTACACAATGCCACACTTGATAGAATAAATACAGCCCTTCCCACAAGCATTCAACACACTGCCAACACTGCCAATGCTTTTCTTGCTTCTCTAACATCAGTCCGTCCGTAACATAAAAAAACACTCTCCCTTGTACTAATTTCACTTACAAATAGTCGTACTCAGACAGCACACACCAGACATATCCCTTTTACCACAGTGCACATGCAAGGGACTGGAAATCTAAACACTAAAGAAACTCTCTCTTGACCACTCACAACGAAACATCAAAAAACAAGAGTTAGGGCCTAATTAAGAGTTGGGAGGATGGGAAAGCCCATCTGTCAAACTCCCAACTGGGGTGGCCACCGCCTATGTGGCGACCATGCCGCCGGAGTTATTAAGAGTTTTCCGCTAGGTCGACAGGGGGAAACCTCAGTTTCCGCTCGCCAGCCTATCGGGAAAGAGGCTACAGCATTGTCTCTGGCTCGTAATCAAGCCGGTGGCAATGCTATAGGCCGCAGGGTGCACCAGCACCCTCGCAATGTTCACTGTCATTGTCTGTGTCTACTGTGGCCTTGAGAGGAAAAATGAGAAAAAGATGGAAAGGGAAGATCAGATAACGTAGTCCTCAGAAAAAAAGTGGTGACTTAGAACCACAATTATTATTGCTTAATCTAATATGCAACTCAAGTCCTTAAGATTGCATGGGTAAAAAGCTGTGCTGACCCTGCTATCTGCAGGCCAAAGACAAGTCTTGGCACTGGGGCCAGATTTATTATC
Organism: Pleurodeles waltl; assembly: GCF_031143425.1. Taxonomy (NCBI): domain Eukaryota; kingdom Metazoa; phylum Chordata; class Amphibia; order Caudata; family Salamandridae; genus Pleurodeles; species Pleurodeles waltl. The sequence goes on from NC_090444.1 coordinate 87,753,395, forward strand.
CTTTCTCGCAGCACCACAATTTGCTGCACTACATGAAAGTGAGAGAGCAGAAATACGCCTTATCTACTAAGATATAGTACACTTCTGCTCTCGCACAGCCTTGGTGCATTTGAGGCTGACTAGCACCAAAGCAGGCACCCTCCCACCATGGTGCAAGGGTGCCTGCATTACAAGCAAGATTGGTTTTGTGCAGGAAGGAAAAGTTTCCTGCACAAAAATTATCCTTAGAGCAGGCGTCTGCAAACTCGGGGGCGGGCCCCCCTATGGGGCCTCAAGTCATCCAGGGGGTGGGAGCACCAGGGTATAGCCAAAAGAAGCATTATGCTAATTACAGGGCTTTGTTTTAAGCTGACAAAAATGAGCCGCAGTAACCCGCTCTGTAATGGGCCATCATTAGCATGTTTTATCACTTATAACCAAGCTGGGAGTAAGTGTCCGAGGGGAAAGGACTCCAAATACTCTTCAGTACCCCTACCGCCGCTTCTAATAATCACATTGTGGATACTTTTACATGCTAGTAAGTCCTGCCTAACCAGAATAGTATGTTTGGTGTCATGTATTTGATTTTAAAAACAGTAACAGAACTTAACAGCAATGTTTGGTGCCAGGCCTTTTCGCCCTCAGGTGCCAGGCCATTTTTTGGCTATTTGGGGCAGCTCACGCTTAGACCCTCATAACGTTTTGTCCAAATAAGCTAGCCATGCCAAATTTGCATCCTTTTTTTCAACATCCTACGGATTCTAGAGGTACCCAACGTTTGTGGGTTCCCCTGGAGAAGACCAATAAATTAGCCAAAATACAGCAAAAAAAAATTTTAAACAAAACAATTGGGAAAAAAGGACTCCAGAAGAAGGCTTGTGGTTTTTCCCCTGAAAATGACATCAACAAAAGGTTTGTGGTGCTAAAATCACCATCTTCCCAGCTTTTAGGAACAGGCAGACTTGAATCAGAAAACCACATTTTTCAACACAATTTCGGCATTTTACTGGGACATACCCAATTTTTACAATTTTTTGTGCTTTTAGCCTCCTTTCAGTTAGTGACAGAAATAGGTGTGAAACCAATGCTGGATCCCGGAAAGCTAAACATTTCTGAAAAGTAGACAAAATTCTGTATTCAGCAAGGAGTCATTTGTGCAGATCCTACAAGGTTTTCCTACGGAAAATAACAGCTAAAATAAAAAAATATTGAAATTGAGGTAAAAAAACAGCCATTTCTCTCCACGTTTTACTCTGTAACTGTTTCCTGCCATGTCAGATTTTCAAAAGCAATATACCGTTACGTCTGCTGGACTCTTCTGGTTGTGGGGATATAGGGCTAGTAGATTTATCAAGAACCCTAGGTACCCAGAGCCAATAAAGGAGCTGCACCTTGCAATGGGTTTTCATTGTATACCAGGTATACAGCAATTCATTTGGTGAAATATAAAGAGTGAAAAATAGGTATCAAAGAAACCTTTGAATTTCCAAAATGGGCACAAGATAAGGTGTTGAGAAGCAGTGGTTATTTGCACATCTCTCAATTTCAGGGTCCCCATACAAGCATGTGAATTACAGGGCATTTCTCAAATAAACATCTTTTTTACACACTGTCTTACAGTTGGACGGAAAAAATATAGAGAAAAACAAGAGGCAATAACACTTTTTCTTCTATTCTGTGTTCCTCAAAATCTCTTATTAAAATTGTTCCCTTACTTGCATGGGTAGGCCTAATGCCTGCGACAGGAAACAAAACATGGACACATCACATTTCTACATTGAAATCTGACGTGTTTTTTGAAAAGTGCCTAGCTGTGGATTTTGACCTCTAGCTCAGCCATTACCTTGGAAAACCTACCAAACCTTTGCATTTTTTTAAACTAGACACATAGGGGAATCCAGGATGGGGTGACTTGTGAGACTCTCACCAGGTTCTGTTACCCAGAATTCTTTGCAAACCCCAACATTTGGACAAAAAACACCTTTTCCTCACATTTGGGCGATAGGAAGTTTTGGAATCTGAGAGGAGTCACACATTTCCTTCCACCCAGCATTCCCCCAAGTCTCCCGATAAAAATGGTACCTCACTTGCGTGGGTAGGCCCAGTGCCCGCAACAGGAAATGCCCCAAAACACAACATGGACACATCACATTTTCACAAAGAAAACTGACCTGTTTTTTGCAAACTGCCTAGCTCTGGATTTTGGCCTCTAGCTCAGCTGGCACCTAGGGAAAACTAACAAACCTATACATTTTTGAAAACTGGACACCTAGGGGAATCCAAGATGTGGTGACTTGTGGGGCTCTGACCAGGTTCTGTTACCCAGAATCCTTTGCAAACCTCAAAATTTGGCAAAAAAAACACTTTTTCCTCTCATTTCGGTGACAGAAAGTTCTGGAATCTGAGAGAAGCCACAAATTTCCTTCCACCCAGCATTCCCCCAAGTCTCCCGATAAAACATGGTACCTCACTTGTGTGAGTAGGCCTACTGCCCGCAACAGGAAATGCCTCAAAACACAACATGGGCACATCACATTTTTCCAAAGAAAACTGACCTGTTTTTTGCAAAGTGCCTAGCTGTGGATTTTGGTCTGTAGCTCAGCCGGCACCTAGGAAAACCTACCAAACCTGTGCATTTTTAAAAACTAGACACCAAGGGGAACCCAGAATGTGGTGACTTGTAGCACTCTCCCCAGGTTCTGTTACCCAGAATCCTTTGCAAACCTCAAATTATGGCCAAAAAAAGATTTTCCTCACATTTTGGTGACAGAAAGTTCTGGAATCTAAGAGGAGCCACAAACTTCCTTCTACCCAGCGTTCCCCCAGTTCTCCTGTTAAAAATGGTGCCTCACCTGTGTAGGTAGGCCTAGTGCCCGCGACAAGAAATGCCCCAAAACACTATGTGGACACATCAAAATTCTCAAATACAAAACTACCTGTTTTGCGGGGGAGGGCACCTGCGTTTTTGGTCCTGGGCTCAGCAGCCATATAGAGAAACCTACCAAACCCAAACATTTCTGAAAACTAGACACCCAAGGGAGTCCAGGAAGGTGTGACTTGCATGGATCTCCAAGTGTTTTCTTACCCAGAATCCTCAGCAAACCTCAAATTTAGCTACAAAATAAAATTTGGGATCACCGCACCCGCACAAATTTCCTATCATCCAACGTTCTCCTCAGTCTCCCAGTAAAAATGATACCTCACTTGTGTAGGTGGGCCAAGTGCCTGTGACAGGGAAGAGCCAAAAACATGGTGAAAATGAGGGGCAACCAAAGCGGGTCCAAAAGGGCAGTTTGGAAAAAAAAAGTGTTTAGGCTGACAAGTGGGGCAGAATTTTTATTGGTATAGATGCAACAATGTTGGGTGGTAGGAATTTTGTGGATTCCTGCAGATTCCAGAAGGTTCCATCACAAAAATATGGGGAAATGTGTGATTTCAAGCAAAGTTGGAGGTTTGCGGGCATTGTGGGTAAGAAAATGGTGCAGGGCGCATGTGAAGCACACCACCCTGAACTCACCCAGATGTTTAGTTTTCAGAGATGTGTCTAGGTCTCATCGATTTTTCTACATGGCAGCATCCCAAAGTCCAAAAAGTGCAGCCCTCACCATTCCAAGTGCAACGATTTTGCGAGTTAGAGAAGCTCTCATGGTCCAAATGTACAACCAAAACACAAAATAATCAAATGACCTCTTGCTTGCCATGGGATAAGATGTTTTAGTGTGTGGGGAGAGCTGAAAGACGGTTGCCCCCTTCAGTTGGGGTGGGGACATAACCATGTCCATACTGGTTGGAAGCCACCACCACACTTTTTTTTTTTTTTTAATAATTCCCTTGCATCTAGTAGGCTTTCTGCCCCCCCGATCCGGGGGTAATTGCCCCATCTGCCCACCTTTGGCAGAACAACTTTGTCCCCATTTATTTAGGGTAGTGGTATGACCATACCCCCAACCTCTTTTTATGAAAAAAAATCTTCCCTGGTCTCTGATGGGCTTTCTGCCTCCCCTTGGGGCAGATAGGCCTTACAAAAATAGGCTGATCTGCCCCCAAGTGGGGCAGAAATGGCCAACAGTAATTTTCCCCCATGGGGAGCGACCCTTGCCCAAGGGGCTGTCCCCCCAAACAAAATACACACACACACACACCAATCCGTGGTGCCTAAGTGGTTTCTGCCTCCCTGGGGGCAGATGGGCCTAATAGAAATAGGCTGATCTGCCCCCAAGGAGGGCAGAAATGGCCTAAAATAAATTTGCCCCCCAGGGGAGTGAACCATGCCTAAGGGGTCGCTCCCCATCTGAAACAAAATGTAAAAAAAATTAAATCCCTGGTGATTAGTGGTTTCTGCCCCCCTTGGGGGCAGATCGGCCTAATGAAAATAGGCTGATCTGCCCACAAGGGGGGCAGAAATGGCCTAAAATAAATTAGCCCCCCAGGGAGCGACACTTGCCTAAGGGGTCGCGCCCCTTGCATGAAATTGACATCCAAATAAAAAATCCCTGGTGTCTAGTGGTTTCAGCCTCCCTTGGGGGCAGATTGGCCTAAGAAAAATAGGCCGATCTGCCCCCAACGGGGGCAAGAATGGCATAATTACAATTTGTCCCCACATCTAAAAAAATTAAATTGTCCCTGGTGTCTAGTGGCTTCTGCCCCCATTTAAATAGGCCGATCAGCCCCTGGGGGGGGCAGAAAAGACCTAATAATTAAATGCTCTCCAGGGGAGCGACCGTTGCCCAAGTGGTCGCTCCCCTTCATTGTAAACATGAAGAGAAAAAAACCTCCCTGGTGTCTAGTGGGCAGTTCTGCAGCCCGATCGCTTCACGATTGGGCTGCAGAAATGCTTGTAAAGACATGAAAGGAAGGGAAAGGCCTTTTCTTTCATGCCTCTGCCTGCCCCCACCTCCCGGTCGGAAGAGAAATGCTTTGCAAAGCATTTCTCTTTCGGATGGTGCTGGAAGCTCAGCTTCCAGCGCAGTGGTGGTGGCCTCTGATGAGGTCAGCACGCGATTGCGCGCTGACGTGCTGAGACGTCTCTGGGGGGGTGGGGAGGGACAGGGGTGGAAGGGGAAGCGATTCCCCTTCCATCCATGACTGGGGGAGTGGGGTGGGAGGCCCATGGGGGGAGCGCTAGCGCTTCCCGTGGGCAGGGTGCAGGATGAGCTGGTCTCGTCCCCGGCACACGGCAAACGTGGCCGAGGGCGAGACAAGCTCATCCAGGGCACCCAGGGGGTTAAATAATTGTAGACATATTTAAACATTTGCCAATTTATTAGAATAATGGCAAAAAAATTTGAGGGGTGCCCGATGTTTTCTTTCTCACTGGGGGGGCGCAACATTAAAAAGTTTGAAGACCACTGCCTTAGAGGCAAAGTCCTTTTTCTATGTGTGCTGCAGGAGCTGCGGAGTGCAGCACACATAAAAAAGGAAATAATGAGGTGAAATGAAGATAGTTCTCCTCATTATGAGGCCTCAGGCAACACTCTGGCGCAAACCCAGGTTCACCACCTTTACTAAATGTAGGATTGCGCCAAAATCCTCCTTAATGCAAGGTAATGTTTAGTAGCTTTCTCTCCTTTTCTTTGCTTACAAAGTCAAGCACATCAGACTTTGCATTATTTAGTAAATTCTAAAATACATTTTGCATCAGGCTACATGAAAAAAACTAAAGCAATCCCAACACAAAATATTAGTAAATCTGTGCCTGGGTATTTACCTCCATCAAAGTTTAGTGATATGTTGTGTGTCACCACTACTAAGAACTAAAAAATGTAAGCGTCATAAAGAAACATACATTGATAATGCTAATCATTCTGCAGCAGTGTACTGGTCTGTTTGTTGCGTTGCTTGGGACTGTTTATCCTGTTGTTACCGAGGTTGAGGTCTTGGCACTTGGTATTCGTCTGTCCCTGAGGGTTGGAGTGTATTCCCTTGCAAATCTACAGGCATGAGCAACACTTGCCAATTTTCACTGTTGCAGTGCCGGTCAATGAGGTGCACCCGGCCCAGAGCGATTGCCATTGGCTGAGATTAATTCAAGCATTCCATCCATCACCTTGGTGCTTTTACCTCTGGAGAGAGGCTCTTGGCTTTAGTGGTTTGGGGCAAATTTACAAATATTTCACTTAAAGCAGCGCAGCAAGGGAACTTACTGCACTGAGTGAAAGGGAGAGAGCAGAAATGCTCCATCTTTGCAAACATATAGAACATTTTTGCTCTCTTCTTCCACTGGTGCCCTGTGTGCAGCCTAGTGCCAACGCAGTACGCTTGCGCCATACTGCAGGGGTGCCTTCATCATGGGCAGGATTGTTTCTGTGCAGGAAGTGAAACCTTCCTTTGCAAAAAAAAAACAATCCTTAGAGGCATATTACTCTTCCTGTATGTCCTGCTGGATGCAGCACACATGGAAAGCGGCAGTAACTACAAGAAATAAAGATATTTCTCCTTGTGACAACTCGGTTGGGTATTTTGGCACAAACCCAGGTTTACAAATCTTTCTAAATGTGGGATTCTGTCAAAGTACATGGGGGGATGCATGGGAACGCCCCTGCTCCACTCAGTAACACCTACCTGACTCAAAGTGATGCAAAGCAGTGCTGCGGATTGCCTGGCATTACTTTCTACAAATCCTGCAAAGCCACATAAAGTGGTTTTGAGTGGTTTAGTAAATAACACAAATAATTTTGTGTTGGGGCTATACCACAAAATCATAATAAATCAGAGTTTTAATTTGTAAAACAATAAGTGCTAGGCCCTAAAGTTTGCTCAGAAATCTATGGCTGGTGCTGCTAATATCTGGGGTGCCAAATAGAAGGCTGCATTGTCTTGATTCCAACTCATGCCTCATTAATCCACCACCAAGTATTCCCTGCCACGTCATCTCACTATTGCAGGTTTGTTCATTCCTGCTTTCTCCTCTTGTCACTGTTTTCTGTCTTTCCCTTTCTTCTTCTTTCATCCTTTTTTGTTTTCTAATTTCTTGCTCTAGGAGAAAGTCTGATGAGCAAAAATAAGTCCTGGACCCAGAAATGAGTGCTGGTGATCCCCATCTGCAACCACAAGCTCAAGTACTGCATGGCTTGCTGTATACACAATGCTTAAGGCATAGAATAGAAATGATATAAGACTCACAGAAGTAGTGCAAGCTTCCCTCACACATAGAACAGGTACAGCACAGGCAGCAGCATAACATGGTACCCAAAAGATAGAAAGGATTTAAGATGGCAGAAGCAGTGCAAGCTTCCCTCACACATAGGACAGGCTCAGCACAGGCACAGCAGCATTACACAATACCTCAGACATAGAAAGGATATAAGATGGCAGAAGCAGTGCACGCTTTCCTCACACATAGAACAGACACAGCATGGACAGCAGCATTACACAATACCTCAGACATAGAAAGGATATAAGACTGGCAGAAGTAGTGCAAGCTTCCCTCACACATAGAACGGGTATAGCACAGACAGCAACATTACATGATACCTCATACACAGAAAGGATATAAGATGGCAGAAGTAGAGCAAGCTTCCCTCACGCATAGATCAGGCACAGCATGGACAGCAGCATTACATGATACCTCAAACATAGAAGGCTTTAAGACTGGCAGAAGTAGTCCAAGCGTCCCTCACATATAGGACAGGCACAGCACAGGCACAGCAGCATTACATGATACCTCAGACATAGACAGGATATAATATGGCAGAAGTAGTGCAAGCTTCCCTCACACATAGGACCGGCACAGCACTAGCAGCAGCATTACACAATACCTCAGACTTAGAAAGGATATAAGGTGTTACAAGCAGTGCAAGCTTCCCTCACACATAGAACAGACACAGCACAGGCAGCAGCATTACACAAACACCTCAGGCATAGAAAGGACTGGCAGAAGCAGTGCAAGCTTCCCTCACACATAGAACAGGTAAGGCACCGGCAGCAGCATTACACAATACCTCAAACATAGGAAGGATATAAGATGGCAGAAGCAGTGCAAGCTTTCCTCACACACAGAACAGGTATAGCACGGACAACAGCATTACACAATACCTCAGACATAGACAGGATATAAGATGGCAGAAGCAGTGCAAGCTTCCCTCACACATAGAATGGGTATAGCACGGCAGCAGCATTACATGATACCTCAGACATAGATAGGATATAAGGCTGGCAGAAGCAGTGCAAGCTTCCCTCACACATAAGACAGTCACAGCATTGGCAGCTGCATTACACAATACCTCAGACATTGAAAGGATATAAGATGGCAGCAGTAGTAAAAGCTTCCCTCACATATAGGACAGGCACAGCACGGGCAGCAGCATTACATGATACCTCAAACATAGAAAGGATATAAGATGGCAGAAGTAGTGCAAGCTTTCCTCACACATAGAACAGGTATGGCATGGACAACAGCATTACACAATACCTCAGACATTGAAAGGATATAAGATGGCAGATGTAGTGCAAGCTTCCCTCACACATAGGACAGTCACAGCACTAGTAGCAGCATTACACAATACCTCAGACATAGAAAGGATATAAGGTGTTACAAGCAGTGCAAGCTTCCTTCACACATAGAACAGACACAGCACAGGCAGCAGCATTACACAAACATCTCAGGCATAGAAAGGACTGGCTTCCCTCACACATAGAACAGGTAAGGCACGGACAGCAGCATTACACAATACCTCAGACATAGACAGGATATAAGATGGCAGAAGTAGTGCAAGCTGCCCTCACACATAGAACAGACACAGCACAGGCAGCAGCATTACACAATACCTCAGACATAGAAAGGACTGGCTTCCCTCACACATAGAACAGGTAAGGCACGGGCAGCAGCATTACACAATACCTCAGACATAGACAGGATATAAGATGGCAGAAGTAGTGCAAGCTTCCCTCACACATAGAACAGACACAGCACAGGCAGCAGCATTACACAATACCTCAGACATAGAAAGGACTGGCTTCCCTCACACATAGAACAGGTAAGGCACGGGCAGCAGCATTACACAATACCTCAGACATAGACAGGATATAAGATGGCAGAAGTAGTGCAAGCTGCCCTCACACATAGAACAGACACAGCACAGGCAGCAGCATTACACAATACCTCAGACATAGAAAGGACTGGCTTCCCTCACACATAGAACAGGTAAGGCACGGGCAGCAGCATTACACAATACCTCAAACATAGACAGGATATAAGATAGCAGAAGTAGTGCAAGCTTCCCTCACACATAGGACCGGCACAGCACTAGCAGCAGCATTACACAATACCTCAGACATAGAAAGGATATAAGATGGTAGAAGCAGTGCAAGCTTCCCTCACACATAGAACAGACACAGCACAGGCAGCAGCATTACATGATACCTCAAACATAGAAGGGATATAAGACTGGCAGAAGCAGTGCAAGCTTCCCTCACACATAGAACACGTACAGCACAGGCATCAGAGTGTGTGTGTGTGAGTGTTTAGAAGGCTTGCACTTTTCCTATGTTTAAGGGCAAGATGCATGTATAATATCTGTGTTTTACGTGTGCTCTGGGTATGAGGCAAATGTTCACTACTACTGCCAGTGTGGTTCTTCCTTAACATGAGGGAAGTGTGTACTGCTTCTGTCTGTGTTACGCCTGTTCTGTGTGACTGAAGCTTACACTGTTACCTCCCATGGTGCACCTGTCCACTGTGCATGGAAGTGTGCACTGAGGCTGACGGTGTGCTCCTAATCACCCTCTGAAGGAAGACAGCACTGCAGCTGCCTGTGCTGTATATGTGTGTGTGTATGTGTGTGTGTGGGTGGGTGTGGGTGGGTGTATGTGTGTGTGTGTATGTGTGTGTGTGTGGGTGGGTGTACGCGCGATAGGAAGTATAGTTTGTTGCTGTGTATGTTGTATTGATTGCACATAAAAGTGAAGCCTGCAATGTGCAGTTCTCTATCTGTTCCACCTCTGAGCTGCTGTATTGTGTGAACTATCTGTTTGTGTGAAGACGCTTGCACTGCCGGTTCGGTGCTGCACTTGCACCACGTCCAATGTACGCTTCTGTAAGTCCAATGTTCCTGCACTCGGTGTGACGAAGCATGTATTCTTGGAAACTGTCTCCACATGTCTTTGTTCTGGTGAGGGAAGTTTGCACTGCAGCTGCCTAAGCCCCAATAGTTCTGTGTAAGGGAAGCTTGCAGTGCTCCTGGCTCTGCTCTCCTTTTTATGAGTCAGTGAGGAAGTGTGCACTCCTGTGCCCTGTGCTGTGCACATGAGGGGAGGCTGCTGTTCTGGTTGATCTCTCCTGATTGTGGAAAGCTGCTTGCACTGCTAATGCCCAGGCTGTTCCTGTCCTATGTATGTATGTACACGGGTTCTGTTGTTCCCTGTAGAAGCCTATTGGAAGCAGTCTCTAGGCAGCTGCCTCACCGGATTGGACATGCACCCCAACTCTGATTCAGCACTGTGACTGTAAAAAGGCACAGAGGCCTTCTGCCTGGGCAGGAAATGGAAACAAGGTCTTACGGTCCTCAACATGGCTTGGGGTGCAGGGGGCTTCTTGGTTTATCAATCATGTCTCCAACATATGTGTGCTCACACTTTTCAGCTGGTCTGCAAACCTTTCATGAAGTGTTACCACCACCTCTCAGGAGGAGACCAATGTGTTAATTGTAAATGGCAACAGTTCTTAGCAGGTCTGGCATACCTTTAATGGGGCAGGAGCAACCTTTGTCACCAGGTGTGCTCCAGGTACCCCCTTTGCCCAACTTGAACCATCTCCTTGCAAAGAATCATGAAATGTATCCCAGGGCCAACTGTCCTCGCCCTGTCACTTTCCAGCTAATTCTGTGTTTTATGAATACACTATAGACAGAAAGAAAATACCTTTCATGGACAGCAGCAACACATGCTGGCACAGTGTGAAAAACTGTCAAGAGCTTCTCTGTGCCTCTAATGGGGGCAGCATGGACCACACACCTGCTATATCTCTCCTGGACAGGCCAGTTACACTATTGAATGATTGAGTCACACTCACACTTTTTTATTGCAATGCCTCTTTAACTGTTTCACCATTGACTCTGTTAGTGGTGCTAACCATGGTTTTGTGGCAAAATATTGTGGAACAATATAGTGGGACATAACTATTGTGTATTTTCTTTTAATTTGCAAACACTTTTAAGATAACTTATTTTCATGAAATTGTATATATTTTTTTCGCTGTTATGTAAAAGTCAAAATGTTATATTTAAAGTTTTTTAATTACAATTCGTTTTAATAATATTATTGTTGGGGGGGCGTGGCCAAGCAAGATGGCCGGCGAGACGCACTCCTAGTGAGCTCCCGCCATCCTGGCTGAATCATTCATTGATCCTGGGGTGCCTGTGACCATTGGCGCCCCCCACCATCACAGGACAGTGCCCAGAGTGTGTCAGCAAGCCACTGCTCCGTTTTTGAGGCTCCGACTCCGGAGCTCAGGAACGCATCGGCAGGCCTTCACTCGGCCGCGCGCGACGTGGCTGATCGGCGTAGGATGGAGGCACTGGTAGGAGGCGGCGGCCCGTTGCCTGGTTTGCGCTCCCCGCTGGGTGTTGTGACCTCCCCCCGATGAGCCTCGGGTCGTCCGGCACCTGAAGGTGTCTAGCTTCGCTGCACAGCTTGGAGCTGCGGTGGGCTCAAGGCATCCTGTAAGGCGTCTGAGCGAAGAATTGAAAAGCGCGGGCCTCCGCTGTCGGGCGGGCCCGGTCGAGCTGGTGGTCGGCTCGGGGGTACACAGGATCAAGCAGCCCGGGGGACAGGTGGCGGAAAGGCCGAGAGGGTGCTGGAAGGAGCGGCCGGAGAGAGGCCGAACGAACTGTGATACAGCCTGATGAGGGACAGCTGCAGGCCAACGCGTGGAGGAGATGGTGTCTGTGAGATCGGCGCGCGGCCTGGTCATGAGCCCTCTGAGACCGAGGGCACTGGGCTCGCTGAGAGGAGCTTCCGGGGCTGCTTGGATCCCCCGAGTCCGGCGCTGCCTGCTGGGTGTCGGCGCAGAGCGGTGACCCGAGGCTGGAGGAGTAGCCAACTGGAGGGTACTGTGGCTCAAGTGGCAGCTACTGATTCTGCCCATAGAATCGAGATACAACAGGATGGGACAGAAGCTGTGGTGACTGCTCGATCGGCAGATAGATCGAATGGGGAGCTGGAACAGGGAGCGGAGAGGGTTTCCATGCATGTCTGACTATGTTGCTGATACCTGGAAATTGCTGTTGTGCCCTTGTATCTAAGTGAGAGCACTTGGACTGAGCAGAGGGGTGCTTTGGGACAACGATTAAGGTCCTGAAGGGGCGATATTTGAACTCAGGAATGTATTGGACATCGGGGGTCTATGATAACATCGAGTCATGTTGGGTTGGTATTCAGGCATTAGTATGTTGAAGCCGGAGTGGGGGGTCGTTACTCCACAGTTGTGGTAGGACTTCATAACTGAGTAGTAGGGGATTAGGCTGTTGTCCTGGCAGCATCTATAGCATAGATCTACAGTATGGTTTGTTGTGCTTGTTCTACTGGTCATCCGGGGTGGGGCTGGGTCATTTGGTTGGCGAGGTTTATTAATATTTGAAGTTCATATTAGCAGTGCAGGCATATGTGCGAGGGGGGCAATGTGTATTCTCCTTGTCTTCTCACGGTGGGGGGGTGAGGGGTGGAGGTACAGAGGGAGAGATGGAGGCTAGATTTCGGCATGGGTCGACAGATTAATGTGTTGACGTTCAGGGGGTTGAAGAGGTACACCACGTGTTACAGGGTACACTCCTTTTTGAGGAGACATAAGGTTTATATCGCCTGTCTTCAGGAAATGCACATAACTAAGGAGGAAACACAAAAACTATCCAAGAAATGGCAGGGTCAGATGTTTTCCTCCTTCTCCTCTTATGCAAGGGGCGTGACTATATGGGTGGCCCACGGGGTCCCATTTTCCCACATGTACAGTGAAGTGGATGTTGAGGGTAGATACGTACTTGTAGAGGGCACCTTGGATGGGTCGCCCATCACTATCCTTAACACTTATGCGCCCAACACAGATGATCACTCATTTTATACCAGAATACCTGAGATCTTTGGGGATGGTGTGGATGGGCCTATTGTGTGGGCCGGCGATTATAACTGTATACTGAATGGGGAAAAGGATCATCTCCCGCCCAAGTTGGGGACTAAACCGTTGATGGTGAAATCTCTCACAGAAGTTATGAGTAATTTAGGGTTATGGGATGGATAGACAGAACTGCAGCCGGAGGGCAGGGAGTACACCTGTCATTCAAAAACACAAAAACACACAACACGTATAGTCAGCTAGATCGGTTTCTCCTGGGTGGATTGAACAGCTCACAAGTCCTAGATGTCACGCACCTGGGTAGGTTTTTATCTGATCATGCACCGGTGTTGATGCAGTTGCAGTGGGGAGCCGATAATACTGAGTCAGTAAGTAGTTGGTGTATGCCTGCGGACTTTCTGACAGAGGTGGGGAGTTGGGACAAGGTGAAGGAGGCCATTAAAGGTTATATGGACTTGAATTGGAACACGATGACATCTAGGCGTACGGAATGGGAGGCTTTGAAGGCTGTAGTGCGGGGGTCTGCATAGGCACCGCTTGTGGGGTACGTAGACAAATGGAGCAAGAGCTCATGAGCTCAGAGGAGAAGTTAGCGGTCCTGCAGCACCGGATACCAACCACAAGAGTGGCTGATAGGGAGGAACACAGGTTGTACAAGGTAGTTAACAATTGTTGGGATATGCTGAGCAGGGCAACACTCAGAGCAAACAGGCAGTGCCTGCAGAGGAAGGGGGATAACTCTGGCAAACTATTGGTGTGGATCCTAAAACAGGAGGTGGGGGCACCCTCTATTGTGCACATAAGGAATGCTGGTGGTGAGATGATTACTAATCGTAAGGATATCCTTCAGGTGTTGGTGGAACATTTGCAGAGGGTATCAAGAGCTGGTGCGCCAATCCCAGAAGATGTCTTGGGGGAGTTTTTGCGGTGGATGCAGCTCCTGCGGTTGGAACCGGAGAGTAGGGATGCTCTGGAGGCTGCAATTACTGTGGAGGAAGTGAGTGAGGCAGTGGGTGCAATGACCAAGTCTAGGTCTCCGGGTGGTGATGGCTTTCTGGTCGAGATGTACCAAACATTCTCCCTCCTCCTGCGGGAGAAGCTGCTGGCAGTGTTTGAGGAAGCCCGAATGCAAGGCATACTGCCAGAAACCATGCACCAGGGCATTGTGTGCTTGATGCTTAAGCCTAGAGGGGATCCTAGTGATCCTTCTTCCTATTGCCCGCTTACTATGCTGAACAGTGATGTAAAGATACTGTGTAAGATTTTGGCTGCTCGGCTTCTTGGGTGATTAAGAGCTTGGTGCACGAAGATCAATGCAGCTTTATCCCTGGTCTCAGCACGACCTATAACTTGTGTCGCTTGGCACATGTCCTGCATGAAACTGAGGGTGAATTGGTGCTAGTGTCATTGGACCTGGAGAAGGCCGTTGACACCGTGGAGTGGGGCTATCTTCTGGATGTGCTGCAGGGCATGGGCTTTGGCCCATGCTTTTGTGAATGGGTGATACTGTTGTATACCGCTCTCTCCGCACGCGTTCGGGTGAGAGAAGAGCTATCAGACTTCTGGGAGATCGGCAGGGGAACTAGGCAGGGATGCCCACTCTCGCCACTCCTCTTCGCCTTGGCTGTTGAGCCGCTGACGATCTGGCTCCGGGAGGAACTGGGACCATGGGGAATTCAGGTGGGGCAGACTACGCACATTGTTTCCCTATATGCAGATGATGTGTTGGTGTATCTTCGGGAGCCCAGTGTCTCTGTGCCTTTGTTGCTGCAGCTGTTGGGAGCCTTTGGAGTTGTAGAAATAATGAGTGCATAGTTCCAAAAAGTGGAGGGTATACAAACCTCTCAACACAGGCACACACTCCTTCCAAAGCTATAGCCCTCATGCATCATCATCGGGCTCTGCTCTACGCCAGATCAGTGCTGCAATGTCTGGCAGGATCCTACATAGGACCATTTTGCCATAAAAATTATGTTTCTTAGAACCAGCAATCTTAGGTTACTAAAAAAAACTGGAGAGATGAAAAATGAAAAAATAAAAATACAATTGGCTCGGGTACCTCCTCAAAATAAGAATATTTAATAAATGAGCAAGGACCCAGTCAAGATTAAAAATATTAGGAAAAGTGAAGAGGAATTGATGATCCCACACTTTATATCCTCTAGAAGTCAAGCACAGTAACTTTGACCACTACAAAAAGTCAACATGTTTCGCGCCTAACTCATTGTCCAAAAAGGATCCACTGGCTCTTCATTAGGACTACAACAATCTTTCTCCAGAACAAAAGGTACAAATACTATATATTCGTTCACAAAGGAGAGTAAAAAGAATTTTTTTACTACTCACTCCAGGTCTGTGTCACCTAGCACAAAACTACTGGTAACCGGCCATTGTAAGAAGAAGAACTATTTCCACATGGAGGCATGACCCAAAAACAATCAGGATATGTGGGCGCCGTAAAAGTCAACAGCGCAATGTGTGTTGAGGGCACATTATCTTATATATAACAATATGGAGGAAGATTGTTGTAGTCCTGATGAAGCGCCGGTGGGTCCTTTTTGGACAATGAGTTAGGCACGAAACATGTTTACTTGTTGTAGGGAGCCATTGTTAACGCATGTGGTTCCGCTTGTGTTAACAACCTAATTGTTGTTCTAGAGTCGTTATTCCAGACTTTTCCCACATTAAATACACCTCTTTGCAGAGCAAATGGTAAGTCATCCCTTGGAAGATTTCCCACCAATGGAAAACCTGCAAAAACAATGACTGCTGATTAACTGAGTTAAATCAGCCACTGGATTTTGCTCTGCTGGAGAACTGTCCAGCAGAGAACTTACCACTTCCTTCATATATCAGTGGATTTACTGGTTGCATTCAACTCTAAATCTCAAAGTGATAAACATGTTATATTATGTTATGTTATGTTATGGTATGTTAAGTTCGTTTGATATGGCGTGCAAATCACCCGGGAGGGGTATCTCGGCGTTCCTAGGATAGAGGCAGGTGTTGCAACGTTAAAACAGTGTTATCTTGAGCATGTTACTGAAGTGACAATTGTTTGTACATGCTCGGATTTTATATGACAATGTAGTCCAGTAATGAGAGGCCAGGTACCAAAAGGCTCTGCCTCCTGCTGTAGGAGACATCTTCTCATTCAACCAGGCTTTACATGAAGTTTCAAGATCGCATTAAACCATGAGAACAAAATCAAGACCATGAGCTTTGAAAACTGAAAGTAAGAAGAAGCAGATAAAGTGATGATCAGGGCCAAAGCACAGTCAAGGGGCCTGATTCACAAAGGTAATCATACTCTTTTGGGTAACTTTACTCTTTAGATAATAACAAACTACGGTTCAATAAAAACGTTATGACTGCGGAGACTCTGACGTCGGGGATAAGAACTTCGCGCATAAAAAGATATCCCTTTCCTAAGTTTACCTTTGTGAATCAGGCCCAGTGGCGTAGCGTGGGGGGTGCAGGGGGGGCCGGCCGCACCGGGCGCAACATCTGGGGGGGGGGCGCGCTCGCACTCGCGAGTGCTAAAATCCACGGGTTAGGGGGCGCAAATTACTTGCCTTGCCCCGGGTGCTGACAACCCACGCTACGCCACTGATCAGGCCCAAAGTTTTCACTGAGTATTAAAGCAAAATCTGAATGTTTCAATTCTGAAATGAGGGGCATTCATTGTTAGAAAGGGTTATGTGGTTCAATCCTCCAAGGGAATGCTAAAATAAAATCTTTTTGGGAGGATCAAGAAGGGATTAACATTATCTGGCTTCAGGTTTCCAATACTGACTTTCTTATAGATGCACATTTGGCAGCACTTGTTTAACAAATGAAATGTAATACAAATGTTTGTCTTTTTTCAAAACAAAAATTAACACTTTTTTGGGTAAATTTAAATTATGCTTGTTACACTGGCTTTTGGCAAGTTGTATAAATTAGGAAGGTCAATGATAAGCCATAGAATTTGAAGAATTCTGAATTTGTGAGTTTGCAAGAACTGTTTTTACGAAGTTTCTGCCCACCTGGGAACATTTACACTGTTAAATGAGGGAGACACCTAAATATTTTGCAATCTTCTAAAGCTTATACCAACAGTGCAAACAGTCCTAAATGTAAATCACTACTGTTAAAAACAAAGGGTTAATGAGGGCCCCACTTTTAGGAAAGACTCAGTATCATTGATTTTACCTGCCTGGGCCACTGAAACCTGAACCTGGGAATTGAAAACAATCATTGGCCAGGTAGAAGCAAGACTTTGGCAAGAGAGCTTTTCCTGCAAAGTAAAATAAAACTTAGAATTGGCAAAAAAATCATAATGCGTCGCTCAGCATTGATGAATGTGTTTCTGCTACATAACAATACGTTAATTTCTACTCAATGTTACTCATTTTGTTGAGCTAGGGATCGTGTAAGGCTGAGTGGACCCACCAGGATTCAAACCTGTGATCAGTGGGGTCTAAAACACATATCTGGCTGAGTGAACTAGTCCACTGAGCCACTAGATCTGGCTATATCTGCCAGATGAGCAGATACATCTTTCATCTCAAATATACTTGCCTCACGGTGGGCCTAACTCTAAACATGGCGGATGGTCCTCTGCCAGCGGTATGAATCTATGACCTCTGCCGGCAGTGTCAACAGGCCACTTTGACCCCAACAACAGTTACATCTTTCATCTCAAAGATCCCTACCTCATAGTAGGCGGAACTCTAAACATGGCGGATGGTCCCCTGCCAGCAGTTAGAATCTAAGACCTCTGCCAGCGGCATGAACCTAGGGGTGGCAGGCCACCAGGACCCCAACAACAGATACATCTTTCATCTCAAAGATCCCTGCCTCCCGGTGGGTGGAACTCTAAACATGGCAGATGGCCCTCTGCCAGCGGTATGCATCTATGACCTCTGCCGGCAGCGTCAAACTAGGGCTGGCCGACCACTTTGACCCCAACAACAGTTACATCTTTGCTCTCAAAAATCCCTGCCTCACGGTGGGAGGAACTCTAAACATGACGGATGACGCTCTGCAAGTGGTATGAATCTATGACCTCTGCCGGCAGCATGAACCTAGGGGTGGCAGGCCACCATGACCCCAACAACAAGTACATCTTTCATCTCAAACATCCCTCCCTCACTGTGGGTGGAACTCTAAACATGGCAGATGGTCCTCTGCTAGCGGTATGACTCTATGACCTCTGCCAGCAGCATGAACCTAGGGCTGGCAGGCCACCATGACCCCAACAACAGATACATCTTTCAACTCAAAGATCCTTGGCTCACGGTGGGCAGAACGCAAAATATGGCAGATAGTCCTCTGCCAGTGGTATGACTCGATGACCCTGCAGCATAGGCCACCAGGGACCCAACAACAGTTCTCTTGCTAACAAATATCATAAATTAAAGATCCCTCCCTCAATCAGTGAAATTATTGTGCAAAGCAATCAGTGCATGGCACTGGCTGATTTTAGATCCCATCTGTAGGAAGTTGGCTCTGTATATACTATCTCAAAGTGAGAGATAGTGTGCACAGAGTCCCAGGGTTCCCCTTAGAGGTAAGATAGTGGCAAAATTATATAATTCTAATGCTCTATTTTGTGGTAGTGTGGTCGAGCAGTAGGCTTATCAGAGGGCAGTGTTAAGCATTTGTTGTACACACACAGTCAATAAATGAGGAACCCACACTCAAAGACTTAACTCCAGGCCAATAGTTTTTATATAGAAAAGTATATTTTCTTAATTTATTTTTTGAACCACAAGTTCAAGATTTGAAGTAAATACATAAAATGCAAGGTACTCCACACAGGTAAGTTAGGAACTTTGAATTAGAGCCATAGCATACACAGTTTTGGCAAAATGGCAATAAGCTATTTTAAAAGTGGACACTGCAAAAATCAACAGTTCCTGGGGGAGGTAAGTAATGGTTAGTTTGTCCAGTAAGTAAGACACTTACAAGTCTAAGTTCCTGGGTATAGGCAGCCCACTGTTGGGGGTTCAAGGCAACCCCAAAGTTACCACACCTGCAGCACAGGGCCGGTCAGGTGCAGAGGTCAAAGAGGAGCCCAAAACACATAGGCGCCTATGAAAAACAGGGGTGCTCCGGTCCCAGTCTGCCAGCAGGCACGTACCCGCGTTCTCAGAGGGCAGACCAGGGGGGTTTTGTAGAGCACTGGGGGGGGACACAAGTAGGCACACAAAACACACCCTCAGCGGCACAGGGGCGGCCGGGTGCAGTGTGCAAAGCAGGCATCGGGTTTTGAATAGGAATCAATGGAGGGACCCGGGGGTTACTCTAGCGGTGCAGGCAGGGCACAGGGGGCTTCTCGGGCCAGCCACCAACTGGGCTCGGCAGAGGGTCGCTTGATGGTCACTCCTGCACTGGAGTTCGGTTCCTTCTGGTCCTCGGGGCTGCGGGTGCAGTGCTTGGTCCAGGCGTCGGGTTCCTTGTCACAGGCAGTCGCGGTCAGGGGGAGCCTCTGGATTCTCTCTGCATGTGTCACTGTGTGGGTCCAGGGGGGGGTCGTCTCAGGCTACTCACAAGGTCGCAGTCGCCTGAGAGTCCTCCCTGGTTTGTTGGTTCTCAGGAGCTCAAGCCGGGGGCGTCGGGTGCAGAGGGTGAGGTCTCACGCTTCCGGCGGGAAGAATGAAGTCTTTGAAAGTTGCAAGAAAGTTGCAAAGTTGTTATTGGATTTGAACAGAGCCGCTGTTCACAGGAGTTTCTTGGTCCTTTGGTTCAGGGCAGTCCTCTGAGGCTTCAGAGGTCACTGGTCCCCGTCGGATGCGTTGCTGTGCAGGTTCTTTGAGTCTGGAGACAGGCCGGTAGGGCTGGGGCCCAAGCAGTTGTCGTCTCTGTTGCCTCTGCAGGGTTTTCAGGTCACGAGTCCTTCTTTGTGTAGGCTGCAGGAATCTGATTTCCTGGGTTCTGGGTTGCCCCTAAATACTGAATTTAGGGGTGTGTTTAGGTCAGGAGGGCAGTAGCCAATGGCTACTGTCCTGGAGGGTGGCTACACCCTCTTTGTGCCTCCTCCCTGAGGGGAGGGGGGCACATCCCTAATCCTATTGGGGGAATCCTCCAATCTCAAGACTTACCTATGCTACAGGCAGTATTTTGTGTGCATGAGGGGGATGCCATGTCGACTTTACCTTTTTCTCACCACCAACACACACAATCTGCAATGGCAGTGTGCATGTGTTAGGTGAGGGGTCCCCTAGGGTGGCACAACACATGCTGCAGCCCTTAGGGACCTTCCATGGTCACAGGGCCCTTGGTACCACTGGTACCTTTTACAAGGGACTTACCTGTGTGCCAGTGGGGTGCCAATTGTGGAAATAATGGTAAATTGTTAATGAAAGAACACTGGTGCGGGGGCCTGGTTAGCAGGGTCCCAGCACATTTCTCAGTCAAGACAGCATCAATATCAGGCAAAAAGTGCAGGGGGTAACTGTAACAGGGAGCCATTTTCCTACACCATCTAATCCACGTTTTAAGTGTTCACTCACCAGTTTGTTTGGCGTAAAAACAAATAGGATTACAAAAACATATGTCCAATAGTATTATATGTACACGTCAATGGGAAGTGTTTCAAAATAGTACACTGATTACACAACCCATACAATTAAGCATGACTCCCTATATATTATGCTTACAAATCAGTATGGTATACATGAATTTGACCCATGGTAACTATTGCATCATGCATTCACATCAGCAATACTTTTAATTGAATTGGCTGTACAGTTCTATCAGCACATTAAACATACAAAACAGCTCATTACGAAAATGAAGTAACATATCACGCATGTTACCTGGTACATTAAATATGTGTGTTACTTACACAAAGCAGTATGATTATACACACAAACTGGTGTGCTTTGAATACTACCTATGCAATATGAGGGCACAGCAATGCATTATGGAAATAAACTAATACGTCACACGAGTGTCAGTGGACAATGCATGCAGAGCAGTAGGGTATGCATGGAAACAGCCATATTATGCTTAACCTCTTAGCTGCTGGGCCTTCCCCCCCCCCCCAGTGCTAAGCCCTTTTTTGGCTATTTGGGGTAGTTCACGCTTAGGCCTTCATAACTTTTTGTGCACATAAGCTATCCACGCCAAATTTGCGTCCTTTTTTCCAACATCCTAGGGATTCTAAAGGTACCCCCAGGGAAACCACACATGCACTGACAAAAGTGTGATATATATATATATATATATATATATATATATATAGATAGATAGATAGATAGATAGATAGATAGATAGATAGATAGATAGATAGATAGATAGATAGATAGATATAGATCTATCAATAGATATATCCATGTAGATAGACATATCTATCTACATGGATTGATATATATATATATATATACATGTATTTTTTGGTAGTTGTAGGGTTTCCTTGGGGGACAAAATTTTAAAACAATTACCCCCTGGGGGTGGCGCGATCACGCCCCCCCCCTCCCCCCCCAGGGGGCCCCAACATTGAATTTTAAAAATATGGCCCCCCCGGGGGGCGGCCCGTTTTCCTAAGGGGACCGACCCCCCCAAGTGAAATCCCTGGCATCTAGTGGCGTTTCCTGGCCCTCCTGGGCCAGGAACCGCTTTTCAGGAAGGCCACGTATGAAAGGGGAGAGTCTCCCCTTTCATATGAGGCCTTCCCGAACGTGGGGAAGGCCGTTTAGGGACGTTTTCCCCATTGGAGCAGGAAGCGGCCCTACAGCCGCTTCCTGCTCCGATGGGGAAAACAACACTGTGACGTCAGCGCGCCGCACAAAGGGGCAGGTGGGGGGCGGGGGGAGACACAGAAGCTCTTCCGTATCTCCCAGGACTACAAAAAAAAATGAAAATCCTCGGGTGCGACGCACCCGAGGATTTTCAAACCCCCTCCCTGGTGTCGGCCACTGGTTGGGACCCGCACCAGGGAGGTAGTGCACTAAAGGGGTTAAGAACCAATATATTATGGGAGAAATCAATTAGGATGTGCTTACAAACTGATACATTATGCATAGACATCATTGTGGTCTTCATGCACAGCAGTATTTAGTTTGCACACACCAATGCACTAAGGTCCAGATTTAAGAGGGCCTAGTGCCACTTTAGCGCCTCCTTAGCGTAAATTATTTACGCTAAGGTGTCCTTTTCCCCACACCAATTTTACAAAGTGACACAATGCATGCATTGCACCACTTTTTGAACCTTTGCGCTACATTATGCATGCACCATGCATAATGTATGCAAAGGGGGCGTTCCCCTGTTGGGGGGGACGAAAAAATGGTGCAAAGAAATACAAGATTTTTCTTTGCGTACATTTTTTAGGCACTTTTAACGCCTGCTCAGAGCAGGCATTAAAAGGAGACTCCCATTGGTTTCAATGGGCCTCTGGATGCGTTGCAGGATTAGCGTCAACATTTTTTACTCTAATCCTGCAAAGTGCTGAACTAGAGTCAAAAAGTCTGACGCTAGTTCCCTAACTACCTCCTTGGTACGCCGTATATTAAATACGGCACTCACATGGTGGTGTTAGGGGGGCACTAAGGGGTGCAAGAAAAGTGCACTAGATGCAGCACCACTCTTCATAAATCTGCCCCTTCGTCTAATTAGTATACTGGAAAGAAAACTATTGTTTTTAAAAACCTACACCATAAAAATCATATAGATTCTCAAACAATTCAATTGGCTTGCTATGTGTCCTGGTTGCTTGCAGTGGCGGCCGACACAATTTAAAAGTAGTGGGGCAGGTGGAGGGGGCAAGGGTGGAGCGCTAGAGGGGGTTGCCTGCGGAGAAGAAGGGGGGTTTTAATAATAAAAAAATCTAAAACACTCACCTGGTGCTACCGGCCGCCTCGTGCTCTTCTGCTTTCTGGACCCAGCGGTCTATGGGACAGCTTCAGGGACTCCCTGTGCTATCCCCACCCTGCTCTCAAGCTATTACCAAGTATGAGAGCAGCGCAGGGATTGGACTGAGCAGGCTGGTTTACCGCTCGCTCAGGCACAGGGAGTCTGTGCAGTTTCTCTAACCTGGCTGCCAAATATAACTGGGTTGGAGAAACCTAAGTGTGCATGTTATAAGTGCATTACACTCCACTCCCCCCCACCCGTGGCCCAGACCCGCTCCACCCTGCACACACATAATAAAATATTGTTTTATTTTTCAGCTGCTGGCTGTGAGCCACTGGGGTAACACTCCACTGCCATTGTGGAGGAGCCACGACTGGTTGCTTGAAAAATGAAACTACAAAATTGCACCAGGAAACGGGAATTAGATTACTGTTGAAATAAAACGTGTGTGAAATGTAATAAAATCTACATCTGTGGCCTCGAATACTAAGGTTTTGCGCATGTTGAGCTAGAGATCAGTGATTTCAAATGTCCAACCTCTCCTCCTTGTGGGTTCATGTATCGTATGTACCTGGTCTAGTGGTCCGTCCAGGACAAAGAAGGAAGTAAGGACACAGTTTGGCCGCACCGCCTGGCGTGGCCACTAACGAACTAGCCCCAAAGGTGACAAAGACCCACCTGACCTCTGCTTTTGGTCTCTAGAGAGGTTTCTCAACCATCGCCAACCCCACCGATCCTCAGTGTGCCCACCTGTCTGGTATGGGAAGGACACACACCACATGCTGTTCATTTTTCCCCCCAGGAGGACCCATTATACCCCCATGCCTTCCTTTTAGTACAAGCGTCTAGGCCAGCCCTGATACTGCAACAGGCCTAAGGCCGCCAGACAGACCTTTGGTGAATGCACACAGTGCAAAACTGCACAAAAATTCACCAGTCACCAAAAAAACGGCCCACAATTGACCCATGTGCACCGGGCCATCGGCCTGTGCCCGACTGCCCACCTGCCCGCCTTCCCAATCCGAACCTAGGGACAGACCAGCAGGGCCTCCACTGGTGTAAACCAAGTACTTCCCTTGACAATAAACAGCGCAGGGGACCCATGAGTTGAGCAGGGGCAAGAGCACCATTGGTTTACAGTGGTACACCTATTCCACAAAAATCTAAGTGGCCCCATAAGTGACTTGCTCAGAGTACCACCATTTTTGCTCAGGTGCCAGGGGAATTTGAATATAGGTCCGATGGTTCAAAGTTTATGTTAACCACTAGACATTGAGGCCCTCATTAGGAGTTTGGCGGGCGGCCTTTTCCACCCGCCAAACTCCCGCAGGTCAGGAGGCCGCCAATGCAGCCACCTTCCCGCTGGCCCTATTATGTGTTTCTCGCTTGGCCAGTGGGCCCGCTGGCCCAGCGGAAAATACACAACATTGAAACCGGGTCATAATAGAGTCGGCAGCAATGCTGTTGTGCTTTGGGTGCACCAGCACCTGTCGCGCAAATCACTGTCTGTTTTCGCAACGGGGCTGGCCAGGGGGACCCGGTACCCTGTCTCCGCCAGCATTTACATGCCGTGAAACCGGCATGTTAATGCCAGCGGAGAGAGGGGTCATAATCCCCATGGCAGCGCTGCCCTGGCAGATTGGGACTGCCAGCACCGCCAGACTGTCTGGCGGCCGAAATGTGGCAGTGCCGGCAGTCTGACTGTGGCGCTTTCGCCACAGTCGTAATGTCACAGTCAGACTGCCAACCGTGACTCTGGCAGTCTGGTGACCGCCAGGGTTATAATGAGGCCCTGAGTCTCCGAAAGTCAATCAGAAGCTACCAGTAACTCACTGCCTTTCTTGGAGTTTCTTGCTGCCTGTAATTTGAGTTTGGGTGTGTGCTGGTGACAGGCACAGCACACGGCCCCTAAACAATGCTATGCTGATGCATATCATATCAAGAATGAATAACACTGTCGTTTTTGGAAGCCTTCACCCTGAAACATATGACCTCCATTAATTTCTATTTCATTATGCTCAATGTAAAATATTTGGAGGGTTATTAAAGATGCAGTTTGCAGGGATGCACTACATTTACATTTCTTTTCTTTCTTGTTTTTGACTTTCTGTCTTTACCACTTTTTCCTTTCTCCTCTCTATCCCTCTTTCTTTCTCTTCTTTCCCATCTTTCTCTCATCTTCCCATCCTCTCTCTTTTCTTTCTCTTCGCTTTATTTCTTACTTCCCTCCTCCTCTCTTCTTTTCTCTTGCTTTGTTTCTTCCTTCCATTTTCTCTTTCTTTCTCCTTTGTTTCTGCCTTTCATCATTTTGTTCTTCCTTTCTCTTGTTTCTTCTTCATTTCTTTCTTTTCTCCTTTATCTCCTCTTTACTTACTTGCTTTCTTCTTTTCTTTTCTTTTCTTCCCTTTTTTCTTTTTTACTTCTGATTTTTTTCTTTGCTTTCTCCTTTCTTCCGTTTTATCTGTTTTTTTAACTTTATCTTCTTTTAGTCTCACCTTTTTTGCTTTTTCTTTGTTTCCCTGGGCTTCTATATTGCCATTTTTGTCTCTCCTTTTTTCTCAGTCTTATTTCTGTCTCTTTGTTGCCTCTCATTTTCATGTTTGTTCTCTTATTTCGCACCTTCATACCTTCTCTGTCTTTGTTTCTTTTCCTTTTCCTTGCCTCTCCCATTCTTTCTTTTCTGCATTCTTTCGTTCTTTCTCCTGTCCCCTTTCCTTTAATTGCCTTCATATCACCTTTGTTCAATCTTTTTTTATCATTCTTTCCTTTCCTCCTCTCCTTTGTTTCCCCTTTCAATATCCCATCCTCTATTCCTTATTTCCCTTTCTTCTTAGGTTCTTCTCTCCTTTCCCTCTCTTCCTTTTTTTTTGTCCCTCCCTCCCTCCCACTTTTCACCTTTTCTTTCTTCCTTTCCTCCTCTCCTTTTTTACTTTCCTTCTCTCCTTCCTTTTATCAAAATCACTTAAGTTCCCACTAGGCAACGGCTCAGGATGGGTTTCATTGATCAGAAGTAGCTCTAACTGTTGAAATGGTTGTAGACCCCTGCGAATGGACTGTATCTCCTTTGCTATCAGTATGATATCAGTTAATGTGATTGCTACTTTCCAGCACTTAAGAACAGTGAAAGCTTCACTGCACTT
The DNA here is from genome assembly GCF_031143425.1 of Pleurodeles waltl. Lineage (NCBI taxonomy): Eukaryota > Metazoa > Chordata > Amphibia > Caudata > Salamandridae > Pleurodeles > Pleurodeles waltl. The sequence continues at coordinate 87,779,420 of NC_090444.1, forward strand.
CTCAAGGAAAGCTTTCCCCAAGATAAGCTTCTGGGCAATCTGACCTCACACAATCCAACATTCCAGTCTGAGCAAGGGCAGAGACAGGGAGCAAAGCAGTTAGAATGTTTTTGTTTAAAAGAATATAATGCCCTGCAGATCTCCTAAGACATTTTTGAAGACAATCAACCAAAGTTACATCTGATATATTGAACTAGAAGTTCAAAGGAATACAAGTTAGTAACTCAAAATATAAACAAACAACTAAATGAGGGAAATTGTGCACATTCAGGTCGGCCAGTGTGGGAACAAAATTGGATACAAGTTCTGGGAAGGTGTAAGTGATGAGCATGGCATTAACCCAACAGGAAGCTATGCTGGTGACTCAGATCTTCAGTTGGAGAGAATCAATGTCTACTACAATGAGACGTCCTCCAGAAAATATGTCCCCCGGGCAATACTAGTGGACCTGGAGCCAGGAACCATGGACAGTGTGAGATCTGGGCCCTTTGGTCAACTCTTCAGACCTGATAACTTCATCTTTGGACACACAGGGGCAGGAAATAACTGGGCCAGAGGTCACTACACAGAAGGAGCCGAGCTGATACACTCCATCCTGGATGTGGTGAGAAAAGAATGTGAACATTGTGACTGCTTTCAAGGGTTCCAGCTCACGCATTCCCTTGGTGGGGGAACAGGCTCTGGTTTGGGAATGCTGCTCATTGGCAAATTCAGAGAGGAATACCCTGACAGGATTACAAGCTCATTCAGTGTCATTCCATCTCCAAAGGTTTCAGATACTGTTGTGGAACCCTATAATGCCACTCTCTCTGTGCACCACTTGGTTGAGAATACTGATGAAACCTACTGCATTGACAATGAGGCTCTCTATGACATATGTTTCCAAACTTTGAAGCTCACCAGCCCAACGTATGGTGACCTGAACCACTTAGTGAGTGCTACCATGAGCGGCGTGACCACCTCGTTGCGCTTTCCTGGCCAGCTCAACACTGACCTCCGAAAGTTAGCTGTGACTATGATACCATTTCCACGCCTCCATTTCTTCATTCCGGGCTTTGCTCCTTTGACATCCAGAGGTAGCCAGCAGTATCGGCCTTTGACTGTGCCAGAGCTCACCCTCCAGATGTTTGACGCCAAAAATATGATGGTGGCCTGTGATCCAAGGCATGGGCAGTACCTTACGGCGGCTACTGTCTTTCGAGGGCGCATGTCCATGAAGGAGGTGGAGGAGCAGGTTCTCAACATACAGACAAAGAACAGTAGCTATTTTGTCGACTGGATCCCAAACAATGTCAAAGTCGCCGTCTGCGACATCCCGCCACGTGGCCTGAAAATGGCTGCCACCTTTCTTGGGAACAACACGGCAATCCAGGAGCTCTTCAAACGGGTCAGCGAGCAGTTTTCGGTCATGTTCAGAAGGAAGGCCTTCCTCCATTGGTTCACGGGGGAAGGTATGGACGAGATGGAGTTCATGGAGGCAGAGAGTAGCGTAAACGATCTGGTGTCGGAATACCAGCAGTGCCAGGACACATCAGACCGCCTAGAGTGGACAGAAAATGTTGAGGAGGAGGAGGAAGAGAGAAATGTATAAAGCATATGGTATTTTTTCAATGCTGTATTTCAGTGCTAGCAATGACTGTGTACTGTAAAGTATAAAATAAATGTTTTCTAATAAACTATAATGAAATAAAAATGTTTCCTTTTTCTTACAACCTGATGCTGAGGATATTTTTTGATCAAACAAATGCTCTACTGAATGATCAATCAGTAAGTGTGTATTAGAGTATGCACTGAAACTGTGAAGAGTTCTGACAGCACACAGAGTTCTGACCCATGGCACTCAGTCTGCTCAAACCAAAAAGAAATGCAATTTTGAACTATTTTAAAATATTCAAGTATATTTTCCTCTGAGAGCTCAACTGGCTCCCCGTTCACAAACGCAGCCAATTCAAACTCCTCATGCAGACATTCAAAGCCGTGTACAACCCTGGACCAGCATACCTGAATAGCCACATACACTTTCACCAACCTTCCAGACACCTATGCTCAGCCTCACTCACACACACTCCACACATCCACAAAAGTAGAGCAGGAGGTCGCTTGTTCTCTTACATCACACCCAAGACATGGACTGTCCATCCACAACACATCAAAGCCTAATCCTCACTTCTTGGGCTCCGCAAGAAGCTGAATTTCTGGCTCTTCAAATAACTCTGCTGGGACCACTCGCATACACAACTGGTCAAGAGCCTGAATATTTTTACTGGTGATTAGTGTGCTATGTAAATGGACATAACATTTATTAATTGGTGACTGGCCGCTGGTAAAGTAGGAGAGGAAAGGTACATATTTGAGGATGGCTCAGTTGTTTTATCTATTAAGTAGCACATTTATTTATTGTTGTAGCGGTAATATGTCTGAACCTCAGAAGGGCCAACCAACCCTGTCATCATCCTGATGTCAGAATAATATGTAGCTCTGATTTGACTCATAGTAGGTTGTGTCATTTCATGGGAGTGCAAGAATAATAAGTGGAGTTGTGGCACTGTTACTATGTGCACTAATATTTTTTGTCCTCTGGCTACAATTTATACTCACCTGTTATTACCCTAATATTTTGAAGGAATTTAATTTGCATTCTCTTCTCTAGTCCCATAAAGATTGAAGGCAAAACACTGGATAACTTCTCAAACCCTAAATGGTGGACGTAAGGGTTTACTAGGACATCCTATGCACTCAGTTCATGCCTTGAGCACAAGGACTAAAACCTGCACTACTTCCAACTAAGTATCACAATCTATAAACAATAATTCACAAACAACCCATATGAATTTTTTAATCACATTTATTTTATGAATTTCAAAAATATATCTACAATATTCTTAATACATTATTTCCCTCAAAATACACATACAATTCATACCCATATAATCCATACTAATTACCTAAACAAACTCTTTGATCCTGTCAATCATCCCCATGTATCCTACAAATCTACACCATGCAATTAAAGAGTGTTCTTGTCAGTACATCCAGTTCATAATAAGTCCTCTAACATGCCTTGTTATGGCTTTCAATACACATGAGGTCTGTCTGGACATAGAGATTAAGGGGGTCATTATGACCCTGGCGGTTCTGCACCACCATGGCAGCAGTGGCAGCCAGACCGCCAACAGCGTGGCGGTGCAGGACCTCCAAATTTTGACAATTGCAGCCAGTTCACCACCTGTACTGCCAGGGTTGTAACCAAAGGTGGACCTCCTTCGACCCAGCAGTCCCCTAAGACCGCCTGTGGTATTTTGTGCATCCTTACCGCCAGGGATTCTGTGGTGGCAGCCCCGCCACGGAATCCCTGGTGGTAACGATACTGGCGACAGGAATGCTCATTCCTGTCGCCACTGCAGGAATCCCCACCCCCCCTCCATGTAGGACCCACCCCTGACCCCATCTGCAGCCCCCCACCCCGTGACACCCCCACCCGATCACCATTCCAAACCCCGAACCCCATTCCAACCCCCCCACCCCTGATCCCTATTCCAACCCCCCACCCGACCCCCCTTCCTAATCCCTCACCCCTCACCCCCATACATCCACACAGGCACACATCACACATACATACATACACGCACACATACACACACACACTCATTCACAAACATATACGACCATAACACCCCCAACCCATGCATACACGCATTCACACATGCACACATGCACTTGTATACACACGCACACAAACACACACGACACCCCCATCCCCCTTCATTCACACAAACACACACCCCTATTCACCCATGCAACACTCAACACCCCTCTCCCCCTCCCCTTTCAGTCGATCACCTTACCTGGTGGTCACGGTGGTCGTCCGGGAGGGAACAGGCTATATGGCGCTTGCTCTTCCGCCAGCGCCCCGCCACCACAATACTGCCACACCTACTACTAAGTCATAATACGCGTGGCAGTGTTGTGTTGACGTGGCGGTGCCAAAGGAGCAACCTCGACTGCAACGCCAACCGCCATTATAGCCGCTGGTGGCTCTATGCCCAAATTATGGCGGAAAGCCGCCAGCAGTCATAATATGGCGGTTGGATGACCGCCATCAAAGGCGGTCTTGCGGCTGGCGGGACTTCAGCGTCATATGAGGGCCTAAGTCTTTACAATAGTGTTTCGGTGTTACGCTGAAAAGAAAACACATTTTTCAGGACCAATATCTTAATAGCAATTCCATTATGGAGAGAAGATCATAAAATATCTATAAAGAAACTAATTTATCAAGTTACTAAGCCATTGCACATATTGTGGGTTACTTCTTTCCATACATAAAACTATATTACATGGGTGTCTGCGCATGACACTAAAACCATCATTAGGTGTCATACTGATTAAAACCCAAAAGAAACATGATAATCGAAAGTAATACCTTTTCCTTGTCAATTAAACCTCATGCATACCCTTACAACAATTAGGACCTTACTCCATTATTCTTTCCCAGATAGTCGGGTCATGCTCTTCGTCTATTATAACATTCTTCTAAAAAAATTTACTTACATGTCAAAGACTGAGTTTTCCCTGATCGTTCTAAAAATCAAGAAATGTTCAGAACAAAATTTTTTAGAACTTGATTATGGGAAGGGGGTGTAGGCCATTTCAGGACCTCATCGAACGAAAATACCTACCTGGCAAATTTTAAAGGTATTATTCCTTCTCAATAGAACGAAATATCTCTGACCTAATATGACAGCCTGTCATGCTTACCTCCTCCTGGCACCTTGAAAAAAACTTTCACATCTCAAGTTCCTAAGGTCTATCATCTTACTCAAACTAATGTGATTTATTTAAAAAAAAACTAATTTACCTAGGGCTTTATTTACTGGGCAGATGATGCTCCTTTCATTACTTTTCTCCCAATATCATTACCAGTGGAGTAGAAAAACAAATCTACCTGGTTAGTCTCTGTTGATTATGGCCTGTGTCTCTTTTTATTTAGCATGTATTTGCAGAACAAGTAGAATAGTACTCTTTCCATTGTTTTTATTTAATATCACTATTGTTCTCACTAATACCAGCTATATAATCACCTTTATTTTATTTTCTTTGAGATCCACCTTGTTCTGCTGCATTGCTGCCTCTAATGGAGACAAGAAATAAATATGAATTTTGACTCAACTTTTATCTCATGCTTGTAAAGTGCTGTGCCAGAATGTGGAGAACTCACTGGTAGAGTGACCCTTCACCGAAATTTACTGCTGTCACCATCTTGAAACCTCGGGGACTACTCTTCCTTGGACAGCAAGTTATCTATGCAGAAACAGGTCAATGAAGTCTCATCCGCTTGCTTCTACACCCTACGCATGCTCCGTAAGATTTTCAGGTGGCTCCCAAGAGATTAGAGGCAATGCAAAACTCAGCAGCAGGACTCATCCTTGACCTTCCCAGATGGACTCACATCACCCCGCACCTCAAGAAGCTACACGGGCTCCCCATCCCAGAGAGATGGTAGCTCAAGATGCTGACCCGCGCATACAAAGCCCTGCATAACGAAGGGCCAGCATGCATTAACAAATGAATCACCTTCCACCAACTAACCAGACACCTGCGATCTGCCTCCCTCTTCCTCCCAGGCACCCCCACGGATCAGCCGATCCAGTAGTGGAGGACACTCCTTCTCTCACCTGGTGGCCAAAGCCTCATTCGGGAACGTAGCCTGAGGGTAGGTGCTGCATCGGACACCGGTTCACACGCAAATCTGTTGTGAATCGGGCAACAGGCCTGCGTGATCCCATGAAGCCCGTTCTCTAGTGGAGATGGGTGACTAATAGGAAAAAGCAAGTCCTGTTTCATTCTAGTAAGTTACTGATGACGTTTTGACTGTGAGCGTTAGATTGCAGGAGTCTATTTTTTGCCTTGGTTTCAATTGAAGAAATCCAATGATTTAGTAGGTCCTGAAGAAGCGTCATAGGATCCTTTTGGACCATAAGAGACGCAACACATGTCGACCGCATACTGAGGAACATCAGATAATTACCGTCTTCCTCTATTCGATAGTCTTGTGTGAGTGTCTGAGCATTATCTCGATTTTCATTCCCTTACTATTTTTTAATCTTGGCCATCTCCCAACATCAAAGAACAAAATATTTAGTGAGGGTCCTGAGCCAATTTTACCCTTTATTCTTGTGTTTTCTTTTCCCCATGGACCCATATTTGGCTCCGCGGCATCATCGACAACAAAAGATCTCCGGCAAAGAGCCCCCCTTCGGGGGGTGCCCGTCAGACATTGCAGCGCCGGTCTGACGAGGAGCTGTCCGATGATGAAGCATGACACCAAATATGGTGTGTGAGGACTCTTGCTCCTGATGATTAGGACTCCTTTATTCCCCCTCCCCGTTTCCTTGGAACAGTGTATCATACTATATTATTAGGTTCTCTGGAGGGTATACACTGGACCATTAATCCTCCCATCCTTTTTCTTTGTTCAAAGCCTGGAACAACCTTCCCCTACGCCTCAGGAATGCCGCAGAGCACAGGTAATTCATGAAAGGACTCAAAACATAGTTGCTCGAATGGACAGAGGACTGTGAAGCAGCTAGCAACTCCAGCGCCTTGAGACCCTCATGGGTGATTTGCCGTACTTTATAAATCCTGATTGATTGGTTGATCTGAATAGCAAAGACAATGGCCCTCATTATGACATTGGGTGTAAGTACCGCTTACCGCCATGCCGACTTCCGCCAACATACCGCTGCCGCAGTGGATTACCGCTACCCACATTATGAAACACACATAGCAATCCGTCACTATACAGCCACATACACAAGTCAGCCAGCCCAAAGGTCAGTGATAAACTGGCAGTAGCAAAACCCACACCGTTACGCCAACAGAACTACGCCCACAACATTATGCACCGCGGCGGACATTCAATGGCGGTAAACCGTTGGCGCTACATACCGCTGTGTTCAAAATACACACACACATACAAAACAACACTACATTTGACAATTCAAATAAGACACACTTTCACACACCACACCCACACACCCACACCACTATAAAACACACACACACATTACCCACAACCCTTTACAACTAAAAACAAGTGCCACAGAGAGACAGCAAGACCACAGACAAGATCACTGCCACACACTACCATCACCTATACACCATCCACGCACTTTACATCACACACCCCAACACATCACCCCACACACCCACACTCACACTACACCGATGGCACCACAACAACACCCCAGGTTCTCAGAGGAGGAGCTAAGGGTCATGATGGAGGAAATCATCCAGGTAGAACCACAGTTATTCGGGTCACAGGTGCAGCAGACATCCATTGCTAGGAAGATGGAGCTATGGCGGAGAATCGTGGACAGGGTCAACGCCATGGGACAGCACCCAAGAAAAAGGGATGACATCAGGAAGAGGTGGAATGACCTATGGGGGAAGGGGCATTCTGTGGCAGCAAGACACCAAATAGCTGTACAGAGGACCCCCATCTCCTCCCCCACAACTAACAACATGGGAGGAGCAAGTCTTGGGAATCATGCATCCTGAGGGCCTGGCAGGAGTAGGAGGAGGACTGAACTCTGGTAAGTCAACTCTTTACTACTTTCTCCCCCCCTACCTGCATGCGATCACATACCCCCACACTTACCCTCACTCCCATCACTCCACCACCTCCCACACACCCCACTCATCCCAATACCAAGCCTGCATGCAACACCAATGCATGGACACCACTCACAGACCTGCATGGACACCTATCACTAAAGCATGCACAATAGATGGAAACAGCAAGCCCACCAAATAACTGCTCACACAAGGCAAAGCTGCCAGGGCACTAACAACCAAAGAGGGCAACACACCCATGCCCAAGATGTCACATGCAGACACAATAACACTGCATTTACATCCCCACAGGTCCTCCAACCGTCACCGGAGAGGTGCAAACAACATTCAGCCCCCCCCCCCTTGAGAAGAGGCCCACAGTGATGACAGCAGCTCTGGACGCCCAACCTGGCACATCAGGGATCTCCGGACAGTCGGTAACCCTGGCACAGTCCCATACCACCACAGAGCCTCTCCCCTCAGGGAACACCAGCACAGTACCCACCCAGCGGGCCCATACCTCTGTCCCCAGGACACGTCAATCAGCAGTGTGTCCACCACTACAGAGACCCCAGGCCACCTCACAACCAAGACTCTCATTGTCACCCTTGTGTCCCACTCTGTCAACCTGTCCACCTTGAACTGCCATTGCTCCCCTTCCTATGTCCCCTTGGACAATGCACCTGTGATACCAATAGACTGGACTCTATCCTGGACTTTCCTCCATCATCACCCCATCCCATTGCACATCTACATACTAGCACTGAAATAAACACCATTTGAAAAAAATGCAAATATGGAGTCTGTCAAATGATTTAACTATGTATTCGTTGAACAAGCTTTAAACACTGCAATACAACTGTACAGTAATGTATACATAGGAATGGCCTGTAGTTGGCTGCAGTCAACACACCAGGAGCGATAGTGGGGCACAAATATCTGCAAATAGAGATGCCAAAGGGTACAGTAAGTGGCCATAGAAGTGGGAAAATTAGCCTGCCAGTGACAATGTCAAACACAAAACTGTCAATGAAAAGTGAAGTTACAATGTCTTACCCGTGTGTCATTGGAAGTATTGTTGTATTATTGCACTTCTGTTGTCCTCATCCTCTGCCTCCTCATCTTCACTGTCCACAGGGTCCACTGTTGCCACACGCCCATCTCCAGCCTCATCCTCCTGCAGAAAGGCAGCTGGCGATGTAAGGCAAGGTTGTGCAACCTACAGCATGCCACGATGATCTGGCAGACCTTCTTGGGTGAGTAGTACAGGGATCCACCTGTTAGATGAAGGCAACGAAACCTGGCCTTCAGAAGGCCAAATATCCTCTCTATGATTCTTCTTGTTCACCTATGTGCCTCATTGTAACATTCCTCTGACCTTGTCCTGGGATTTCTCAAAGGGGTCAGTAGCCATGAGAGGTTGGGGTAACCAGAGTCACCTACAAATATCGAGGCACAACTGTTAGACACACACTAACCCTTAGTGCCCACACGATACCCATACACCAACATCCACTGGGTGGGAACCAGGGCTCACCTATTAGCCACACCCGGTGCCTCTGGAGTTGAGCCATCACATATGGGATGCTGCTATTCCTCAGGATAAAGGCATCATGCACAGACCCAGGATACTTTGCATTGACATGGGAGATGTACTGTTCCGCCAGGCACACTATCTGCACATTCATGGAGTGAAAGCTCTTTGATTTCTGAACACCTGTTCATTTCTCCGAGGGGAGGGGACAAATGCAATATGTGTACCATCAATAGCCCCAATAATGTTGGGGATATGTCCCATTGCATAGAAATCAGCTTTCACTGTGGCCAAATCCTCCACCTGGAGGAAAACGATGTAGCTGCGCATGTGTTTAATCAGGGAAGACAACACTCTGGTGAGCACTATTGAGAACATTGGCGGAGACATTCCTGCTGCCATGCCCACTGTCACTTGAAAGGAGCCAGTTGCCAGGAAATGGAGCACAGACAGGACTTGCTCAAGAGGGGGGGATCCCGGTGGCTGACGGATAGCAGATATCATGTCAGGCTCCAATTAGGCACACAGCTCTGTGATTATGGCCCTGTCCAGTCTATAGGTGAGGATAATATGGATGTCCTCCATTGTCACCAAGTCCACCATGGGCATGTACATGGAGATGTTTCCATCTCCTATTCATCCGCAGCGGTAGCAATCTAGGGGGCAAAACGGTGAGCAGATGGTCAATATTCCATATTTCCAAACACTACATTGCATTGCATGTTGTGACTGTAACAATATATTGTTGGATAGGCCCAAATGGTGCCTATGTGTACTGTGACGGAGTTAGGTGCCAGGGCCTGCCCCCCCTCCTGAAATGGCATCCGCCTGTCCTGTATGGAGGGACAGGTGGAAATGAGGTATTTCTGCTAATGTTGTGCGCCGTTGCCGGAGGCGGTGGAGAACCGCCGTGCAACTCCTCATTGGATACCATTGGGCTCTATGGGTTACAGTGGCCAATGGTGATGTACGCCTGCGGTGACGGTATGCACCGCCGCAGACGTGACCGCCATTTTCTATCTATTCACTCACTTGCTACCTGACCTTCAACAGGAGAGGACCTATACTGCAAGTGCTGCTGTGACCTGTGTCTGGAACCAACCATGGCTCATGTCACTGGAGAAAAGGCCCCTGCCTTCACCACTGCAAAGTTAGAGAGACTGGTGGATGGGATCCTACCCCAGTACTGAATGCTGTATGGGCCTCCAGAACAACAGGTGAGTACACTGTGAGCACGATGAATGGGGCATGAATGCATGGAGTGCTGTGTGTGAGGGCCACGTGTGGGGGGGTTAGTGGAAGGGCCCTGGGCAGCATGCTGCATATATGGTGGGCCATGTCTGTGCGTAAGGGGATGTGAGGGCTATGGTGGGCCATGAGTGTAACAGACAGGATGGTCTGACTGATACCTTTTCCTATGTGTATTTCTCTGCAGGTCAGCGGCCATCACAAAAAGGGTATATGGCGTGCCATCGCCAAGGACGTGCGGACCCTGGTGATCTACGGCAGGCGGAGCTCCCACTGTCGGAAACGGTGGGAGGACCTGAGACGCTGGCCACAGGAGATGGCGGAGGCCCAGCTGGGGATGGTCTCCCAACGAGGAAGGGGCGCCTATTGAACCCCGATGGCCCGCATACTGGTGGTGGCCTATCCAGAGCTGGAGGGGTGCTTGGGGGCATCACAGCAGCCACAAGGGGTGAGTACAGTGCCCCAATATACTACTTGCACGTGGTGGGGTGGCATCCGGGTGGGGAATGTGGGCCTCTGGGTCCCCCTAGGCAAGGCCAGACATTGCAGGGTAGGTCCCATGTTGGGCAGGGTCTGATGTAAACCTCCTCCAACCAAGCTAGTAGGCATCCACTACTGGGCAGGGGTCTGTGTGTCTCAGGTATGCTGCAATTGGTGTTAGGTATTCCTGTCCATGGACTGGTGACTAGCATTGTGACTGGTAGTGTATTGCCTAGTGTGTAGGGCTGTTCCCTGTGGGTGGGTGTTGTGTACGCCAACGGTGGTGTTGTTGCCGCCATTGACCAAGTGTATCCTTTGTCTCTCCTCCCCCTTTTTGTTTTGTCACCCTGTCCTTATGTGCATTAGCATCATCTGGCAGAGGAGCAGAGGCACCGGCGACGGGGAGAACTGCATCCCACAGGGCCCAGGAGGCCGAATCCACCAACGGTGAGGGCTCCAGTGGGACGGAGGGCGAGGGGAGCACCACGGCGGAGACTGGCGGGGACAGTTCTGACAGTGATACCTCCTCTGATGGAAGCTCCCTGGTGGTGGCGGACACCTCTGTGCCCACCCCAACTACAGGTACAGCTGCCACCCCCGTACCAGCATCGCCCTCCCAGCAGCCCCTCAGTGTGTTTCCCGTGCCCGCTCACCCAGGAGGGTCCTGCCCCAGTTAGCCCTGCTGCCCTGAGTGAGGAGGCTATTGACCTGCTGTGATCCATCTCTGTTGAACAACCATCCAGGGGCTGGCAGGCCATTTGCAACAAACAAATGCATTCCTGGAGGGCATTCACTCTGGCATGGTGGCCCAACAGAGATCAATCCAGGCTCTGGCCTCCTCCCTGATGGCAGCCATTGTCCCTGTTTATAGCCTCCCCCCTTCAACTTCCTCTACCCAATCCCATTCCCCTAAACCCCAACCTATCCCAAGCACGCAGGCAGACCAGCATGCACCCAGGACAACACACAGGAGTGGTTCAGGCAAACACAAGCACAACACATCATCCCACAGGCACTCACACAAACACCATCCAGATGCAGACATACCAACATCCACTGCCTCCACTGTGTCCTCTTCCTCCTCGTCATCCAACTCCCTCCCAGTAGCGTCTACACTCACACCTACATGCACTACATCCTCATCCACTACCTTCATCACCAGCACACCTATCAGTACACACCCCTCACTGGCAATCCCCACCCCCACATCCTTGCACACGTCCCCTGTGTCCTCTCCCACTGTGGCTGCAAGGGAAGGGCTGAAGCCTCACCCCACCACTGTGGCCCTGCACTCCCCAGGACCAAGCAGTGGGCAAACCACCCACTTGAGAGACTGTGGCCTTGCACTCACCAGGACATCGCACAGGGCATGTAGCCCCCTCCAGGACCAGTGGTGTTGTACCATCTTCCGGCTGAGGTGCCCCCCCTTTCCCCACCCCCCTGAGGTGCCTGTGTATTTTCAACTTGATGCCCCTGCAGTGTTCTCTCCGTGTTGTTGCAGGAGTGAGATGGGGCCTTGGTCTATGTGTTGTGGCCCTGTGGCCCACGGACATTGAGGACTGGGCAGTGTCCCAACATTTGTAAATATGTATATACGTTTGTATTTTGATGCACTTATTTGTAGCATTTTATCGTATTACACTCACTTTCTTCAAATCATTTTGTCCTTGCATTATTCTTTTGGGGTATGGGGTGAATATGTAATGTTTGTGCATCTGGTTGTGTGTATGGTGTTGGGGTCGGGGGTGTTGCATGTGTGTGTCACTCTCTTTTTCCTCCCCCCTCCCTTGTGTGCTAGGCTGCAGTACTCACCGTGGTCTTCTTCACTGGCGTTGATGTTCATAACGCAACAGAAGGTAGACGAGCATCAGAAATATTTCCAGCTCGGGCGCCATGGTGTCGTGGTTGTTCCCTGAGTCTCCACAGGTGAGACCTTTGACTTCTGTGCAGTGTTTGCGCAAGGCTTTTGATGTTGTTTGTACTGCCCCAGAAAAGGTGGCAGATAGGCCAGTCATTATAGTGTGGGCGGTACATTGTCTTCCGTCTGGCTGTTGGCAGTTACCGCCGTGGTGCTCGTTGATTCTGCCGTGGCGGTCAGTGTGTTAAAATGGCTGTCTGCCTGAGCGGTTTCCGCTGTGGTCATAATTCCATTTTGGTTACTGCCGGCCTGGTGGCGGTATTACTGCTGCTTTATTACGGACTGCCAGGGTCGTAATGAGGGCCTACATATAGACCTCAGTCCCAGTGGCTATGGCAAACCTAAGAATGAAGATAACACATCTTTTTCATGGTTACTATTATCGAATCCCACTTACCATGCCACAAACTCAGTTAATTCAAGTAAATACTCTCTTGATTCGTTAAAATGTGGTCGCCATCTTGCAACTCAATATAGTCAAACGCTTCACTCCTGAAAAGTTTGGATTTCAAAAAGACGGATCTCCATTTAGAAGGTGGTAAATAAATGTTGAAACTGAAAACTATAGACATAATACAATACAGTTAGTTCCTAGCATCCAATATGCCATGCAATAAACTTAATTACTCCAAGGAATTGGATGTATTAATGAGAAAAACGTGTAATTGCATGTTGTGGATTTGTATGATAGAAGTGTATGAGTGTGATTCGCAGGGTGTGAACGTTTTTTTTAAATTATTTGTAAGGCGTGTACGTGGCAAGTACTTTTTGTGTTTTGGGAGAAAAGAAATGAATTAAAACAATTGAAGATGTATTTTTGATATTTATAAATGTGATTGAGAAATATGGATAAATTGTTTGTGAATTATTGTGTACAGATCGTGAAATGCATTTGGAGGGAATGCTGGTTTTAGTCTCTATCTAATATTGTTCCCCTTTCATAACTTCCTATTAGTTTGTTGACTAACTTGACGCCAGACTGATATGTGCCAACTTTGAATCAGAGCACCACAGGCATGTGTTTAACAAAAACAACACATGTTACCTGTGGGGTCCCTGTCATAGAAGGCACCTGCACCCCAGTTGTCAGAGAGCACAATGTTATGAGGTGCGTAATGTTTGTGATTTCTTGAGCTGCATGGCAAGAAATGTGACATTTCATATACATATTAAAAAATCAAAAACAGCCTCAAAACGCAGGGTTCACATCATTTTGCATCCATATGCCTTTGGGCTTCATAGGTTCCTATGACTATATTTGGTGAAGAGAAATAATGACTGAATGAATGAACGAATGAATGGACTATTGATTGGTTAACTAACAGCATTGCAAAATTCAACATAATACAATACTAGAAACACTCATGGCAAATGCTAGAGTATCGATGATAATTAGTTGATCTACAGATATGCTTGACAAACGGTACTCTGCAGGCTGTCTTGACGAATGGTACAGTACCAAAGCTAACCACATGCTCTTGAAATACTCATGACAAACGGTACTCAACCAATGCTAACCACAAGCTCTAGAAACACTCATGACAAATGGTACAGTACGTGCGCTGACCACATGCTCTAGAAACACTCATGACAAATGGTACTGCAGAAATGCACACAACATGCTCTTGAAACACTCATGACAAATGATACTCCACCAGTGCTGACCACATGCTCTAGAAACACTCATGACAAATGGTACAGTCGCAAAGCTAACAACATGCTCTTGAAATACTCATGACAAACGGTACTCAACCAATGCTAACCACAAGCTCTAGAAACTCTCATGACAAATGGTACTCCACCAATGCTAACCATAAGCTCTAGAAACACTCGTGACAAATGGTGCTGTACCAGCGTTAACCACATGCTCTAGAAACACTCATGAGAAATGGTACTGCACCAATGCTAACCACATGCTCTAGAAACACTCATGACAAATGGTACAGTACCAAAGCTAACCACATGCTCTTGAAATACTCATGACAAACGGTACTGCACTAATGCTAACCACATGCTCTAGAAACACTCATGACAAATGGCACTGCTCCAACGCTAACCACTTGCTCTAGAAACACTCATGACAAGTGGTACTGCAGAAACGCCACTGAAATGCTCTAGAAACACTCATGACAAATGGTACTGCACCAATGCTAACCACGTGCTACAGAAACACTCATGACAAATTGTACAGTACCAAAGCTCACCACATGCTCTAGAAATACTCATGACAAATGGTTTTTCGTCAATGCTAACAATGTACTCTAGAAACACTCATGACAAATGGTTCTGCATCAATGCTGATCACATGCTCTAGAAACACTCATGATAAATGTTTTTTCGTCAATGCTAACCAATGCTCTAGAAACACTCATGACAAATGGTTCTGTGTCAATGCTACCCACATGCTCTAGAAACACTCATGATAAATGGTTTTTGGTCAATGCTAACAATGTACTCTAGAAACACTCATGACAAATGGTTCTGCATCAATGCTGATCACATGCTCTAGAGACAGTTATGACAAATGGTATTGCCCCAATGCTAACCAATGCTCTAGAAACACTCATGACAAATGGTTCTGTGTCAATGCTACCCACAAGCTCTAGAAACACTTTAAAATGGTATTGCACCAATGCTACCAGCATGCCCTAGGCACATTCATGACAAGTGCTACTACACCACTGCTAGTGTTCTAGAAACACTCATGACGTCAATTCTAACGTCATGTTCTACAGATAAGTTTGACCAATGTTGCTATACAGATGTGTGAGATAAGTGGTACTGCACAAATGTTAAGGACATGCTCTATGATATGCTCTAGAAACACTCATGCCAAATGGTACTGCATCAGTGTTAATGACATGCTCTAGAAACACTCATCACACCAGTTCTAACCACATGCTTTAGAAACACTCATGAGAAATGCTAGTTTAATGTACCTATGTTCATGCATACCCTACAGATAAGTTTGACAACTGGTGCTCTACAGAGATTTGAGACAAATTTTACTGCACACATGATAATGAAATGCTCTAGAAAAAGTTTGACAACTGGTACTGTACAGAGATTTGAGGCAAATTGTACTGCACAGATGCTACTGAAATGCTCTAGAAACACTCATGACAAATGGTGCTGTACCAGCGTTAACCACATGCTCTAGAAACACTCATGACAAATGGTACTGCAGAAATGCTAATGTAATACTCTGGAAACACTCATGACAATTGGAACTACACCAATACTAACCACATGCTTTAGAACCACTCATGACAAATGGCACTGCAGAAATGCTAATGCAATACTCTGGAAACACTCATGACAATTGGTACTACACCAATACTAACGCTCTACTAACAGTCATGACACCACTTCTAACCACATGCTCTATAAATACTCATGACAAATGGTACTGCATCAATGCTAATGCTCTGGAAACACTCATGACACCACTTCTAACCACATGCTCTAGAAACACTCATGACAAATGGTACTGCAGAAATGATAATGTAATACTCTGGAAACACTCATGCCAATTGGTACTACACCAGTGCTAACGCTCTACAAACAGTCATGGCACCACTTCTAACCACATGCTCTAGAAACACTCATGACAAATGGTACTGCATCAATGCTAATGCTCTGGAAACACTCATGACACCACTTCTAACCACATGCTCGAGAAACACTCATGACAAAGGGTACTGCATCAATGCTAATGTAATACTCTGGAAACACTCATGACAAATGCTAGTGCACCCATGTTAATGGATGCTCTACAGGTAAGTTTGACCAATGGTGCTCTACAGATGTCTGAGACAAATGGTACTGTGCAAATGGTAATGAAATGCTCTAGAAATACTCATAAGAAATGGTACTCCACCAATGTTAATGACATGCTACAAACACTCATGACAAGTGGTACTGCAGAAACGCTACTGAAATGCTCTAGAAACACTCATGACAAATGGCTCTGAAGCAATGTGAATGATATTCTCTAGAAATACTTGTGACAAATGGTGATGGAATGATGTTAATCCATTCTTTACAGAAGTTAGTCACATACTATTGTCTAAAGATCTCCGTGTCATGCACTGAACATTCTTGGGACACATTACACTGATACCTGGGACACACGTGTTATTTATATGTCATGCTTTACAGTTGCTGTTATATGTTCCCCTAACAAATGCTTTAAACATGTTAATGCTGTGGTTGACAGATGCCAACTACATGTTCCGAAGGCTAATGATGACATACATTACATATACACATATGACAAACCCTGCGCATGCTAGGGGCGTAGTGAACAGTACAGATGCCAACGGCAGGTCGCGCTGATGCTAGTCAGGCGTTGAGCACCGCGTGCATTAGTGATGTGCTCTCCAGATACTAGGACTGCACTGTGCTCCAGAGATGCTGCTGGCATGCTGTGGGGTGTCAGTAACAATATTAACTCATTCCAGCTGCATACCCTAACCTAAGGATACTGGTGACGCGTTCTACACATGCTTGTGAAATGCTTTAGAAACACTAGTAACATGCTTTACTTTCCAGGCCATGGACGCTGGCTGGTGACATTCTGTGTTCTACGGATGTCAGTAACATGTTCATAGATGCCGGACAACACCTACATGTATACCACCGATATGTGTCACGTGCCCTATGTACATGTTCTAGACATTTTAGACACGCTTTTTATCGACGCAGTACCATTCTGCGCAGATGTTGGGAACGTGTTCCGCGCGATAGTGACACTTCCACAGAGGCTTGTGATATGTTCAATAGACGCTTGTGACGTGTTTTAGATAAATTAGTGACTTGCTTTGCAAATTGCGTAAGAGACAAACTGTTGATGGCAGTGACACGGTCCACATGTACCAAACACGTTCTCGCTGATAGTGACTGAGCTAGAGGCCAGCTTTATGTGCACTAGTGATGTTGGGGCGGGGCACCGATGTTTACACGTGCTAGTGAGTGTCTCGCGGATCTGCTGCACAAGTGTTAAACGCGCGCGCGCTAAAGCACGCGAGAGATGCTCCAGTGATTCTGGACACATGCTATGGTTATTGTCACTTGACGCGTGTGTAGCACACTGCTGCCTCCTGTGTGCTTCGAAGACCCCGGTGAGTCGCTATAGTGACACCGAACGTAAAACCATGAAATTACAATCCGCCTTCCTCGAGGGCCGCGCTCTGGTCCACGGAGGCCCTGTTACCTGCACAGGTGGGATGCTTGCCCTACGACCCTTCCGCTCGCTCACCGCTTTCCTCTGGCTCTTTGGGGGGTGCAGGCCCACGCCCCGGCCGCCTCTCTCCCCTCTGTCCTCGCCAGGGTACCCAGGTGGGCTGGCGAAGATGTCCCATCCCTGCAGGTCCAGGTGGCCCCCGCAGCATCCAAAGCCACCGTCCATGGTCCCGTCGACGCACAGGGTCCCTGGCAGTGGCCGCGCACCGTCCTGCAGCGGGGGCTTTAAACCATCCCACCACGAGGAAGCGGCCTCGTGTGCTCATTAGGAGGGGAACAACTGCCTCCGAGAGGATTCCTGAGGAGTAATTTACGGCATCGCCGGGCGGTGGGCACGGAGATGGGAGAGCGCCGCGTAATAACGCCTTATCTGCTCCAGACGTGTAATGAGGGAACGAGGGGTGGTTGTTGCTCGTCCGGGGAGCCATCCCACGCTACCGGAACGCCCTCTTCTTGGCGCTGGACTTGAAGGAGCGAGGTGGGAGAGATAACCGGCTCTTCCATGCGCTTCCTGTCTGCATCGTCAAGCGGTTCTGGACCCTGAGAGGAGAAGGAACCAGGCCAGAGATAAGGGCCAGAACATGCTTCGCAGGGGAACCAGTGGGACCTGCCAAGTGCATCCCAATGTGGGAGACACTGTGTGCGCTGGGCAGGCCCTGCCTGTGAGGTGTGGTACTCCAAGCGCCAACCTGTTCAAAGAGTGATCCCGCTTATCTGGACTCAGCCACCGGCACCAGGCTGTTCAAAGAGACGCCCCACTTCTATACAGGCTCAGAAGGGTTCCCCCACGCCAGCTGTGGGAGCGTCCGGGCCTTTCATCCAACCTGCACCAAGTCACACTTTGTCCATACCTAGGTCTTGACTACAAAACTAGCCCGGTTCGCTCAGCGCCGAGAAGTGACCATTATGCACTTTGCTTAGTTCGGTGCAAAACAAGTAAATTGATGATAAACGAATATAATGTGAACACACCTCACAAGAAGTGTTTTTTTTCCAATAAACTGAGGCAGATGTGAGAAGTGCCATGGAATGGATGCAAAATCTAACATTTCAGCGGCCAGCATCCCGAGGAGAGCCCCACGCCGCACAGGAGGTCTCCCCGAGGTTCATATTCCCACTTGAGATATGGCACGGACAGCCCTAGGGGACTGGGCCAAAGGAGCAGAGATGCCTTCACCAACGGGAGACACCCAGTCTCCCTGTAATGATGAGGTGTTATTTTTCTTATTACAGGCCTGTATATGGACACGAAACTCTTCAGTGGCTTGAAATATCTTTATAAAGCACATCTGGGGTATATCACCCCGTATAGATGATGCAAACCCAACAATAAACTTCATCAGAGTTGCAGGGCATAGGGACGGGAGAAGGTGAATGTGGGTAGACCTCATCTGAGATTAAGGGGGAGGTCTCGCTCAGACAAAGAGCAGCAGAGTGACATCATCAGCCCTGTTAAGTACCACATCCTCACATCCAATCTTTCTATATCTCGCTGTCAGTAATCCGTAAGGAGGCATTGCTGAATTTCTATAGCTACGTAAAGTCATCATTCCAAATAAGGAGGCATTGCTGACTTTCTATAGCTACGTAAAATCATGCGTAACCAAGCACTGCATCAACACACACAAAAGGGGACGGGAGGTTGCTTGCCGCAAGCCAACCCACTGGCAGTCACTCAGGGTATCATTTCAACCCAGTGTTCTTTTGCCCCACATGCTACCTCAGTTTGGACCAAGGCATATGCAACCACTCTTTACCCTTCTCCAGTAGGGACAATCCATCCCAAACTGCCAGACCAGATATAAGCAAACCAAGACCACTTTCTTCCTGATTGGGGTTCGTAAGTCATATGTAGCTTGGTTCCAGTGACACGGAAAGCACAGGACCTACGTTTGAACATACCCTTGCCACTTAGGGCGTGACATCAAGCACACAAAAGGAGATGGGAGGGAAGCTTGCGATAAGTGTAACCACTGGCAATCGCTCAGGGTAGCATTGCAAACCATCCTTCTTTTGCCCCCATGCTACCTCAGTTTGAAACCAGCTATATGCAAATCAGTCTTTACGCTGCTCTAATAGGGACAATTCATGCAAATTGACAAGACAGGTCCTCCCTGAACCAGAGCACAAGCAACTCAAGGCCAGTTTTTCCCTACTTGGGGCTCATCATTTGGATGTAGCTTGGTTCCAGTGGCACAGAGAGCTCAGAAGCCACATCTGGGTATACCGTTGCCACTTGGTGCGTTACATCAAACATGCAAAAGGCAATGGGAGGAATTGCTGCACGAAGTCTACCTATTGGATATCGCTCAGGGTAGCATTCTAAACCCTGATCACAAGGATGCAGGTGTCAGTTCAGTGTTAACGATGGCAGTAACATGAGTTTCGTATGATTCTGGTTTGTCCAACACCACGTCTGGGACCATGAGTTAGCAACTAGCTTCTACACAGACTCTTAGTTGAGTAATAGCAAAACCTGTCACTCAAGACACAACACACAACAAGCAGCATTGAGTATTACAAGCTGAAGCAGATAGGCCACTGAAAAGGTGAATGTTACACAGTAAATTTACAAACCGGATTCCAATTCGAGCGATTCACTCTTCGTTTGCTCGATTGCACCACCAATGTAGGCAACAACGGAAATTTAGCAACTGATATTACTTCCACCCGATTCAAAATAATGATTTACCAATGAAAACTCCTGCTCCTCAGAGCAACTACTCGCAGACTGCACCTCGTCCATGTGCATTCTGTTCACAGCTTGATCCTTTAATCCTTTAAGGATTAGATTCGCTTCCACCACCAATTTTATTTACGTTTCAATTTTATTTACGTTTCAGCAGAATTTCTAACCAGCCTCACAGCACCACAGCCTTTGCCACAGCAAGCTTGTTTTTCGGTTCTGCAGCACTGCTCATAAATGTACTTTCTTACGTAAATTCCCTTACTGGCTGCCAGTTTAGTGCAAGTCCTTTCTTTGTGTCTATTGCTATGGCTTGTTTCTATGTGTCTCCTCTGCAGCCCTCTGTGTCATTATTTTTTATTCATCCCATGTGATGTGTGTTAAAACGATACAGTCACTGATTCTTAGGGATTGAGCCTCATCTAAACCTTTAAAAATTGATATCTTGACTTGTGCATATTGATTTTTGTCCTTTTGGTCTTATTTTATTCAGATAAATATTATCTATTTTCCTAAACTGGCGTGGAGTACTTTTTTGTGTTTTTTTCACTGTGTTACAGTATACGTTATTGCACAAATACTTTACACATTGCCTTCTAAGTTAAGCCTGCCTACCTGCTCTGGGCCAAGCTACCCGAGGGCGAGCACAGGATAATTTAGGTTGTGTTGTGACTTGCACTGACTAGGATTGTGGTCCCTACTTCGACAGGGTGCATACCTCTGCCAACTAGAGACCCAATTTTCTAACAATCCTGATAGTGAAGATTTGTCCAGTGTCAGTAGCATCTCTGCCACAGATGCACGTCTGCCGCAACGCAGTGGCAGTCGTACTCCTGCACCTCAACATGGTGGCCCATTCCATTCTGGACGCAGTCACAAAAAGAATTCCATTAAAGGTATCTTTACTTTGAGCAATCAATCAAGTGTGATGCTATTTTGTTACATTTTTGTGGATTTGAGAAGTAATGTGTGGCAATGAGGTCCTAGCGTCTTCTCCCCTCCACTGCTCTGCTCTTCTCTGTTGGCTGCTGAACAGGTGGGCCAGGATCTTCCTTCTCAAAATCAGATTCGAACACCACAATGTTTAGGCTTCTCCTGTAGGCAATATTGTGTAGGATGGCGCATATTGCTACAATCTTACATGCGACTTCTGGTAAGGCACCCCCACTCTTACATAGGCAGCAAAAACGTGATTCGAGTAGCCCAAATGTCTACTTTGTTACAGTCCTGGTGCGACCATGTGCAGTGTTGCACCACTTTTAATTTTGGGTGGTGGGAGAAGAATCCAGGGAGGTAGGGCATGCACACTGTCACCTGAAAAATGCATTAACGAGAGACAACATACATATTGTGAGGATTGGGCACTTATATATCAGCATTTACATTAATTGTCAGGACCTAATAAGTATCTATTTTCAAACGCCCCACATTCCAGTCTGTATATTCCACTCTGTCTAAAAATTAAGAATTCATGGGTGCTCCCTGAATATTGTGACACAATGTCAGTTATTATATTTTAGGCATTGCAAACCACTTGTATATTAAGGGAATGAGTATTTTTCCTGTTCCTAAAAAGGTATTCAAGATGGAATGCAAGGCATATGGGCACATGTGTCCCATTTATACACCATACGACCTGGTAAAATTTGACAGTCTTGTAAAATTGCAATGAGGTACTATGCATTTTCTCATAATTCCTAGGCATGTATATGTGGCGGTGGATGTACAGAAGCATCGAGGAATGAGCGAAACAAATGTGAAATGTGACACTTTGGGACTCCCCACCTGCAACAGCTACTACATCCTAGTATCTGCTAGTGGCTAATAGGTGTAATGAGCACTACACCTTGACATGGGTAAGGATGAAATTGCTGTACAGAGTACTGCTTTCTGGGTGTGGCTTCAAAAGGACTATTAACTCCAAAATGACAGTGCTGCTTAACCTGTATTTGGCATGTATTTCTTCCTCTGTGTAGTCAAAAATGGTCAGTTTGACTCTGAAAATCCTCTTGTCTCCACCTCCTCCACTGCTGAGCAGCTAGCATGCACATTCCCCTTGCTATCAAGTACAGGACAGCCACTGTGAAAACCCTTGATGCATTCTGGGCCAGCTTTTAAAGTTTGCATCCACTTACCATCTGGTTTGAATTAGTGGTAAATTGAATGTGCAAATGGATCATTTAGCGACCACTAGCTATTTTCGACTGCCTCTAAAATACCATTTTCAATTTGGAATTTCTTATTTGCAGCTCACTATTCTCGGGTTAAAAAATACCAACCCGCAAACCGGTCACATCGCTATTTTTTATTTGCGAATGGCTTTTGTACATCGCAAAAGGCCCTTTCTTCATTTTCAAACCACTTTGAGACCAATTTGGAAGTTGCTATTCTTTCGTACATCTGCCCATAGTTACCTTAGAGCACAAGGTATAGTTTCTTGAGATAAGTATAATTATTACTGCTGAATTTCCATGGTTTTGTGTGCATTAAATCTGAACCTAACTATAACTGTAACCTTTGTTTTTCTGAGTGGATTTCTAAGGTTTTTAAAAATTCTATTTCCTAACTATAACGTCCATGTAACCTTTCATTTTTTCAGTGAATTACGCAAAGTAATATTTAATTACCATACGTTAACCTAACCACCGCTGCGCACGGCCAAAGGTTGTGCTCAGTGGGGGTTTGGCTGCAGGGCCTGCGACCAACTCCCTGCATGTAGCCAACCCCACGCAGCACATACATGGCCTTTGGCCATGGACGGTTGTGGGTTGGCCACAGGGCCAACCCCTTAAACGCAGCCAAGTTGGGGGGGGTCATGCAGTCCCCCATCCTGGGCAGATTTTGGCTAGACGAATCACCTCAAAACTTTACAGACAGCAGCTAAAGTGAGTGGCAAACTCATTTTGAAAATGTTGTGAAGATTCGTCAAATGGCGCCAAAGTTATTAGCAAAAACAAAACACTTCTATGGAAAATAGGTCCTAACTAAATTACCTACTGGTGACTGCCAGTAGGTGATATATATTTATTTAAGAGTTTTCACTTACCTAATATATACTTAAATTTCTTTTATAATAGCATGCACAGTAAAGGCAATGTGTGGTAAAGGCATTGCATAGTAAAGGCTGTGTGTTAATGTAATGTATAGAAATGTCCTTTGCATGGCTCAAGAAGCATGCACACTGCCCTAAGTTTTCTTTTACCACAGTTCACAATAGGATTTTGGTTTTCGCTGCAGCGTGCATGGCAGTGTCATGAATATTAACTGCAGGTGTCTCGTATAAATGGCTCGAGACACAGAGTGATGCTCTGTGGTCTGGAGGGACACCCGAAGTGCACCCTTCATCTGCTGTGGATGTAAAAGACTGGTGTAATGGCAGCCTTTTGATCACAGTGGAAGGGCACGTGTTGTTCCCTCACAGGGGCAGTGTTGACTGCAGAGGGAGGCCAGAGCCCACTGTTTGCTTCCCTTCTTTCCCAGAGGTGTGATGCTGACAGTCATATGTAGTGGTCAGGTAAGGAAGGGCTGCTCGTTTGTGTCTTTGTCCTAATCATCTCCTGACAGGGCCACCAAGCTCCTCCTTTCCTTCCTATTGGTTCTGCAGGTCGAAAGTTTTATAACTGAGCAGGTCCTGAGAAGGGATGTCACATTCCCCAAAACAAGACATTCCCAAAACAGAACAGAGCTGTGCTTACACAGGCAGGGAATTCTGCTTACCATTTGAGAATATGACACTACCATGAGCCTCAATCTGACTGCCCCATTTGAACCGTCATTACCTCAATCTATGTTACTGAGGATGTAGTATTCTGCTGTGGTTAGCATACAGTACTTTTCTTTATATAAGACAAAGCACTGGTTGGACGCTGATTTAATATGTATTACTTATATTGTTCTGAGTTCCTAGCCTCTAACCGACAAGACCATCTTGAGTAAGCCTTGGACTGCTCTGATTCGATAAGAGTGTGTGCTTGGGGGTCAGTTATTGGTCCATTACAATGCAAGGTTCCAGAGTGGCAAAGGTGAATGACTACAGGCGAGACAATGGAAGTCCAGTAGGCTGTGGCCTGTGGACCCTGAACCAGTTCCAACAAATACCAAGTCTGATAACGTATCATACTTTTCATCAGTGGATGACTATTTATCTGGTAGAGACATATTCTGGTTGCAGATTCCTTACCTTAGAATTTCCCCAGGCATCAGATTGGATCTGGAGATTTTTCCTCGAGCAGTACCCTTGCGCGCCGTCAAGCTTGCGCCAGACGACTCCGTGGTCACCATTATGACATCGGGGTCGTAAATAGGCACCAGCTCAGCGTAGAGATGTGAGTTTCTTTTCACGGCTTTCTATGCCAAAGTGCAGAGCCATGAGGAACACTGGAAATGGTGTGCCAAAACTAAGCCCTGAAAGGGGAATCCCTGTCCCTAGAAATCAGTTCGCAAGTAGGGATGATGGGTGGGTCGGTAAGGAATCTGCAACTAGAATATGTCTCTACCAGATAAATCGTTACCAAAGGTAAGTACCTTGTTCATCTGATAGGGACTTTTAATTGCAGATTTCTTGCCTTGGAATAGATACCAAGCAATACCATCCTCCGTGGTGGGCTGTGAACCAAGATCATACTAGGAAGACCTGCAGGACCGAACAACCAAAGTAACCATCTCTGCGGACCTGACTATCCAGGCAGTAATGTTCAGTAAATGTGTGGAGGGATGCCCAAGTTGCTGCCCGACAGATATCCAGGACAGAAACTCTGCGTGCTAAAGATGTGGTGGCAGAAGTTGCTCTGGTGGAGTGAGCGCGCGAGCCCTCAGGGGGTTGCTTTTTAGCCAAAGCGTAGCACATTTCGATGTAAAGTAGTACCCATCATGAGATGGTACGCTTTTGCACCGCCTTTCCTTCCGTTCCACCCACATATCCAACAAAAAGTTGATCGTCCACTTGGAAATCTTGGGTAAGATTGAGGTAGAACACCAACACTGTTTTTGGATCCAGAAGGTGGAGTGTCTCCTTTTCATGATAAGGATGAGGGGGTGCGTAAAAAGTAGGCAAAGTGATGGATTGGCCTACTTGAAAAGGTGTGACTATTTTAGGTAGGAAAGAGGCCTTCATATGGAGCACCACTTTGTCATGGAAAACTGGAATAAATGGGGGCTTTGAAGAAAGAGCCTGAAGCTCACTCACTCTGCGAGCAGAGGTGATGGCAAAACTGAATGCAGTTTTAAGAGTACGGACCCACGAGGGACAATTGTGTAATGGCTCAAAGGGAGCACACATCAAGTAAGTAAGAGCAAGATTGAGGTCTGACAGAGGCATGAAGAACGGAGTGGGAGGAAACAAATGGGTCCTGCATCCTGCTGGTGACACATGCCAGATGGCATCAGCAGGCTCTGCAGTGGGACTTGATGTTCCAGTGGGCGCAGCATCAGGGGAATCTCTCTGACATTATCCAGATCTCAGAGGGGACTGCGAAAGATTTGCATTGGTGGCTTTCGAGTCAGGATTGGGTCAATGGTAGATCACTTTCCCTTCCTCAACCAAATGTGGCAGTAGTGACAGACGTGTCACTCGTGGGATGGGACGGCCACATGGGAGAGGCGGAGATCAGAGGTCTCTGGTCTCCGGGAAAGTCTGGACTCCACATCAATCTTCTGGAGCTTCAGGCAATCAGGCTTGCATTGAAAGCATTCCTTCCCTCTCTCAAAGGGAAGGTGGTACAGGTGTTCACGAACAACACTACCGCCATGTGGTACTACAACAAACAAGGCAGAGTGGGGCCCTGGACCTCTAGTTCCCTGTCCCACAAGCCTGTGGGATTCCGCATCGCCGGCCACACCGGGGCTGAGTAGCGTGGGTGGCACAGTGGCTGGGAAAGGGATGCAATAGGGAGCGACAAAGGCCTAGGGACAAGCGGTAGCCCGGGACTTCTTGACACTCTCAAGCGCCAAGTCCACCTTGTCTCTGAAGAGACGTGTGCCATCAAAGGGCATGTACATAAAGGTCTGTTGGACATCCCCGAAAAACCACATGTACCTCAACCATGCGTGGCGTCTCAAGGCCACCATCAGCGCAACAGATCTACCCAGGGAGTCGGTTGTATCCAGCCCAAATCAAATAGTGAACTTCACCACGTATCTCCCACCAGCAACGGCTTGGGAGACTATAGCCCGGTCCTCCTCTGGGATCTGCGGCAAAACTTGTGCGACCATAGCCACAAGGAGTGGGTATAGAGGACCAAAAAGCATGAGGTGTTCGGACTGGAGGAAGAAAACACCTTCTTCCCAATTTGGTCCAGTCTCTTTGATTCCCTATCCGGTGGAGCGGAAGGGAATGTGCCAGATGACGAGGATGCCTGGATAACAAGGCTCTCAGGCATGGGTTGTTGGGACAGACATTTAGGGTCATTCAGGGCAGGCCGATTTTGGCAAGCAATTCTCTTATTCACAGGAGCCACTGAGCAGGGTCTGGACCAAGTACTGAGAAGGACATCAGTGAGGGCTTCTTTGAAGGGGAGGAGAGGCTCCAAAGCGGAAGCTTCAGGCTGAAGCACCTCCGTCAGGAGATTAGTCCTGACTGCTACAGTGGGCAACTCAAGGTCAAGGACCTCAGCCACCATACTGACCACCATAGAGTAAGAGGCTCCCTTCGCTGAGCCACGGCAAGAGGAGAAAGCATGGCAGCATCTGGAGCAGTATCCAGACCACTGGCCTCGCCCAATTCCTGTGCCCAGTCCATGTTAGGGTCATCCAGCTGGTATTCATAAGGGTCCAGCGACCCCTCCAATCCCTCCTCGTATTTGTACCCCAAAGAAAAAGGGTCATGATCTGACTTGGGGTGAGTAGGCCCCATCGGAGTCAGAAGCAGCATCGGCTGATGCCGTTCCAGCTCTGGGTCATCGGGGCTCAGGACTGGGTTGACGTCGATCGTGAGCACAACTGACGTCAGGAGCATCGACATCCTAGCCGGTGTCAGGGAAGGTTGCGATGGTACGACCGGTGTCGCATGGAACCGGTTGGGGATCCGAAGGGTACCTTGGTGGCTAATGCCCAAGCCACCAGTGTGGAACCCGAAGAGCTCCCATCTGAACCCCTAGGCCCCAAAGGCACCATAGCAGGGTCAGACTGGCCAAATATGAGGCACATGGCTCCATAAAATTGTTTTAATTGGGCAGGGGTCACCCCAGCTCCCAGAAACTCAGGGAGGTGTGGAGTGGGCCCAGAAGTAGGTTCTGCAGAAGGAGGCCTGGAGCATCGATCCTCCTCCTGTGTGGCATCGGGCGAGTGACGCAGTGAAGTTGAAGAATTCCTAGTCTTATTCGACTTCTTCTTCTAACCTGAGTGACCTGAAGACTTTGAGGATAATGAGTGGTGGTGACTCCGTGAACAGTCTCTAGACCTTCCTCTTGAGCGAGACTGGGAGCGATAAAGAGTCGAGTGCCGGGTCGCCATGAGCTTAAGGGACTGCTCCCTCATATCCTTCAGGTGCATGGCACAGCACCTGGAACACAACTTCGGGTTGTGGTCGTGCTCCAAACACCACAAACTGTCCCAGTGCAGATCAATCACCGACATCATGCGGTGACAGACCTTGCAAGGTTTGAAACCGGTCTTCAGGAACATCCTCAACGCACCAAAAGTAACCAAAAAAGTCAACAAAAGTGTTGGAGTCTGTCCAAAAACGACCAGGGTAGCTCTCTCTGGATCAGTGCATGCCACGAAAAGAAAAGAACTGACATCACTATGCCGAGGTGGCACCTATATTTGTCCCCGATGTCATCACGGCAACCAAGACGCCAATGACGGATGCGGAGCCCACCACCGCCACCTGATGTTGCACAAGGGCACTGCTCGAAGAAAAATCTCCGACCCACTCTGACGCCTGGGGAAATTCCAAGGTAAGGAATCTGCATCTAGAAGTCTCTATCACATATACTTGTTCAAGTGTAACTTTGTGAAACTGGTGCCGTGCGTTTTAATTTCAGATGGAAAGTTATTAGAATCCACTGTTCTCTATTTCTAGAAAGGGACTGATTGTTTATTGTGTATAATGAATTTAAGGGGGCATCTGGTTTAGAAGTTGCCCAGGGGCCCTCCGTTATAAGTTACATTTTATTTCCATTTCCACAAAATATTATGTCAAGAACATCGAGGACATATTGTGAAAGAAAGTTTCTATGGGTAAACAAACTTTAACTATACTTAACTACACATATATGTACCTTGACAATATATATGTATGTATTACCCTAAGGTAACTATAACTCCTGCCTCCCCTGTGCAGTTTTTTCTTCAATAACTTGACTACTAATGTTTCATTTATATTTTTAATGACGTTATAGAAGTTGTGATGATTGTTGTAATATCTGGGGTAATTAGCAGTGCATGTCGAGGGCGCGAGTTAAAGTTACCTTAGGGTATGAGTTATAGTTACTTGAAATAACTCTAACTATAACTATTGAATTTCTATGGTTTTTTATGAGTAAATTCAGAGCCTAACTATAATGTCCCTGTAACCTTTGGTTTCTTAAGTACATTTCTATGTTTTTTTAAATTCTATTTCCTAACTATAAAGTCCCTGTAACCTTAAATTTTTTAAGTGAATTTTTTTTGTAATGTAAAGTAATTTGAATTACTATACGTTAAACCCAACCACGGCCACGCATGCCTTTGGCTCTGAACAGCAGGGTTGGCCACATGCATACGTGAAATTCATCAAAAAATTCATTGTGAGACGACCTATGTTGTATATGTATTAAAATCTGAACGAGGGATGAAATATGTGGGCAGCACAATGTGCAAACTGAAAAAACTAATATTAGAACATACAAGGGCAGTGTGTAATAAGAATCAGAGCTATGCAATGGCAAAACATTACACTCTATATCACAGCAATGATATGAAAACACTGTGTTACTTTGGGATAACCAATGTACCAATCAATGAAAGGGGCGGAGACAGAACTTTAAAACTTCGCCAGTTAGAGTCCAAGGGGCATATTTATGTTCTGCTTGTGCCGAATTTGACGCAAATTTGGCACAAAACTAACTCCAACATCAAAATATAGGAGTTTGCACCATTTTTTTGGATGCATTCACCTACCTTGCGTCAATGACGCACAGTTGGGAGGAGGCGCTAAATAATGATGCAAAGCTTGCTTTGCACCATTATTTAACACCTGGGTCAGACCTGGCGTTAGGGGACCTGTGGACCCATTTCCATGGCTAAACACCATGGAATGGGTCCACAGGTGCCCTCCTCAAGCCCCAGTAACACTCCCACCCCCACCAGAGGGACACCAGAGGATGGGTGACCCCATCCAAAGTAAGCCTTGGTAACTATTTTTTTTTTTTTGCCAATGGGGGCCCTAACTTGGAGCCCCCTGCATGGCACAGGGTCCAGTGGCCATGCCCATGGGATGCTTGTCCCCTGTGCAGGCAATTGGGTTGGTGGGCATGACTCCTGTCTTTCCTAAGACAGGATGAATGTTTTTGGTGGTTGTGAACCAGGAAATAACGCTAGTCTGGTTAGAGGCATTTTCTTTGCCTCTAACCAGGCTAGTGTCATTTTCTGATGCACAACCCCCTCCTTCCCTATCGCCACCCCCATCCGGCTAGCATCTTCTTCTAAGACACATATACATATTTAATTGTGAGTAAATATACATTTGTTAAACAGGTTTAAAGAGTATGTGTGTAATTTATTGTTATGACATAGTAACAATACATATTTCCTATAACTATACATATCTAGAATATACACATGATCAGATTAAAAATATTTATCGACACAGGCATATGCAGTCCATTGCTGTTTGAGTATGGTGGTCATGAAGGAAAGGGCCAACTCTTTAGTAGTCTTCTGAAGACAAGATAGTTATCCGTGGATGTTATATTTGGGAGTAATGAATTCCATAGTTTGGCTGCTTGAACGGAGTAGGATGTACCACCTATAGTCTTTTTCTTGTATGGTGGTGTTCTAAGGTGGGGTGCCAATCTTGAAAGGAGATTTCGTTGTTAAATGTATTTGGTTGTTTTGTTTCTGATAAAAAGCGGTCCTGTTCCATGTATAGCTTTGTGAGTGATACAAAGCAACTTGAAGGAGATTCCTCTGCCAAGGGATAGCCAGTGTAGTGCTCTCAAGGCAGGGGAGATTTGGGCTTGTGGCTTTACAAGTAGACTACCCTGAACCACTAGACCAGAGGTCTTCAATCTGTGGGTCGCGACCCCCAGGGTGGCCGTGGAGTCTTGGAAAGGGGGGTCGCACATTCCCCCAGCCGATCGTAAAATGCTTCAGCTGAACTTTTAATGATTGAGTCTCCTGTGCTGGGACATGAAGCTGTACAGATAGCTAAAGAATCCTTTATGCCACGGTGCCTGCTTCCTGAATGAAATGCAAATGTGAGCTACGAGTTGATCTGCAAATGGTAAAATATACAAAAATATTCAATCACTCAAAGCTTTGTGATGACAAAGATTTGTTCTTTTTGAGTGATAGTGCAAAGAGTTAACAAGTGGGCTGTGAAGTGTGTGCTTTTAATTGTAATTGTATATACATAGTGCTTAAAACCCCTGAGGGAGTGTTGACGCTATTAAAAAAATATATTACATATGGTCTGGTATTACTTAAATCTACATTTTGGAAACACCATTTTATCTTAAACCTTTTTTGTGCATTTTGTAGTGGCTTATCTTATACAGTGTGTAACGCAAATATAAAATAATGACTTACATTTTCACAGTGCTTTCTGTCACAAGCTGTGACCTTGTGGCACTAAGAATGCACAAGTCACTATTCTCCACTGCACCAACCAAGATTTAATTCTGTGGCTCTCTGGTTACACACAGACCTCTGCAGTGCACTAATAGAGGTTTCATAATGCACTACAGTGCATTTCCCAATGAGTAACCACTTTCTTTTATTTATTTTTCTTTTAAGCTGCCTGTTATTTTAAATGTAGGTACCTGATGGTGAAAGACCTAAAAAAAAACTATCAGAATATTTTGGGACATATTTATGAGGGGGTTGTGCCACCAGAGCATCACTTTTATTGGCGCTCCGTCAGAACAAGCCTCTCAGTCATGCGTACGAAGCGACGCACAGCCACCCTAAGTGGATTTGCATTGCCTCAGAGATATGGAATAAGTCAAAGCAGCGCAAGCCGCAGCGTTGCCTTACTCTGTGTCAAGGAGGCGTTCCATGGGCGTTGCAGTGGGAGTTCCTATGCAACACCCATGGATTTCGACGCTGTCCAGGTTTTACAAAAAAACGTAAACTGGAGCAGGGCCAAAATCTTACACAGACATAATGAGGAGAAATGTCTTCCTTTCTCCTACTTATTTCCTCTTTCCATGTGTGTTGCACTCTGCTGCACGCATGGAAAGAGGAAAACACCTCTCAGGATGTTTTAGTACAGGAAGGTGCCCCTTCCTGCACAAAAACAATCCTGCCTACATTGGCGCAAGGCCGCAATTTGTGCGCCAGTGCAGGGGGTACGGACAGGAATGCACTGCATTTCATAAATACAGTGCATTCTTACCCTTTTATATTTGGATAGAGCACTGTGGCAAGAAGACTTGCGGTGCTGCCCCACGCCAATTACTCATAAATGAGGACCTTTGTTTTTAGCCACACTCTTGACCACATCCCAACACTCACTGACCTTTGGTTTGCTAAACACTCTTTCATATTATTTCCTCAACGTAAAAGTGATTTGCAGTGGGAATTGGGGATGTTTATGACTGTCGATGATGAGGAGTACCAGGTTATAGAACTTTTTGTCAGGAGGGGGGTCCTTATGCCTAAAAATATTTGAGAGTGGGTCTCGGCATCAAAAAGTTTGAAGACCTCTGCCTAGACACTGCTTCCTCATTAGATTATAAGAAGTACCAATGTTGACCACCACTTAGACACAATCAGGCCTATTCATAAATTACATTTTGTAGTACATTTATCAGTACTGCAATAGTACTACATATTTGCTACAAAATACTGTTCATAAACCTAAGTGTTGAGGTTCTGGCTCTCCTAAATTTTCTATGGCGAGATCCTCACACATGTACGTTTGCTCCATAGTAGTATAAGTGGGAGAGACCAATGGGAGTAGCTGAAAAATATGGAATGCTGCCTAATAAATGGGAAGGGTTTAAGGAATTCTAAATAGGGGTTTAGGGAGGGGCAGACCCCCGCTCACAAACGAGTAAGTCTATTGCTATTCACAAACTGCACTTCTAAAGTTAATACCTCAAAAATGAACCAAAACAGTAAGTAGTACATGTACTCCAGCTCAAACATGAAGAAAGTTCAGCTCCTTACATGGGCAACCACTGATATTACAATTCCCTCTCATAGAAAATAATAGAGATAGAGGCTTAAAATCGAGGCCCATTGAATATAATGTTAAATTAATTTATTTCATCTTTTTAAAAATATATATCAGTGTAAATACATGTTACAAATATTTATTGTATGACAAAATATTTAATAACCCTTTTAAGTTTAAAAATAAATGTAACTAATTTAAAAAAAAAAAATTAATTTGAGATACCCTTTTGTAATTTTTCACACAATGAGTAAATAGAAGCATTTTAATTTAGGTGTGTATTTTTTAGTAAATCTTTTTTTTTTTATTGTAATTTAATTTAGTACATTTTAGGGGGAAACATAGAAAATGCGTGCCTCCCTCTGTTCTTTTCTTCCAGAAGGGTGCAGTAATAAGTGTCAGTCAACCAAGATACTATTTGGGCTGCATCAGTAGCATCATTTCTCCCTCACCAATATTAACTCACACTTCCAACTACACTTCTGAGTTCATTCTCATAGAGAGTTGTGTTGGATATGCAAATCTGTTGTCATCTGTGACACTAATTGCTCCCTCTTTATCTCCTGTAATGGGTGCACTGACAGAGAACCTGCCCATGCACATCCATTCAGCAAAATACCAGAGAGAGAGGATCTGACGTCACTCACGCATTAACACCCGATGACATCACAGACTTGACACCTTGCCTGAGCTTTAACCGTTAAGCAGCCTCCTATTTACCGCTGGGGGTCCCAGATAACGCTGAGGCGAGGAATGTACAAAAAGCATACACTGCTTCCAGTTGCTCCTTTAAAGTTTCCTGAGACGGGGATAGTAAAGTCAGTGTCGTGAGTACCCAAAGACAAACCAGATGTGGCAGCATCTACGACTGTCTTCCCCGTCTTCTCTTTGCTCTTTCTACACGCTCTGGTTTTGGTTACATAGTTATTTGTGAATTCTCTCCCACTGGTTGTATCTTGAAGGACATCATAATTTTGAGTAGACCTGAATTCTGTGGGGTATGATGTCTTTGGGTGTCCCACCATCTAGAGAGTAGTGTGAATTCCTTCCTCACAGGCTCCTAATGGAAATATACTTTGGTTGAAGTTCCTGACCTGTTTTAAGATCTGTGTATCTATTTTAAGACTGAAAGCTATGACCAAGTGCGTAGAGCAGTTCAGAAGCCAGTGTATCAAGCTTCTAGCCCACACACCCTTGCTCTTCATGTGTTTTCTTACACTAAGTTACATTGGCTAACTATGGAAACCAGTATCAACTCACTTGTAAAACTGTCCATTTAAGGAATCCTCCTTAATTGGCCATCCAGCTCACTACCTCCGGCCAACAATAGCTTGTAAGAAACAAAAATGTCCTGCATCAGAAGATGTTAAAACTCAAAGCCAAGTGTATTAATTCCCTTTTGGTGCAGTTGCACTTTCAGAGGCTCATTCCTACGTCCAGAACAAATCCTTTAGGAAAGATACAGGAAACAAATCAGTCTGTACAACATACATAGCTGCATCAGCAGTTTGTGACAGGGTGTCATGGTTGTGACTGTGCATACCTGTTTGTGGCACATGGTGCTGCTGAACACCTGGAAGTGAGCAGTCTAGTCTTTCTTTCCTGGAAGCCCATGCTAGTCATGATAGGGATTCTCAAGTGCAACACTATAAAAGCTGCACTCGAGAGTCCCAATTTGCCTGTACTTTTGTGAACTTTTGTAATACTTAGCTTTGCTACGACTTCTACGTGTTTGCTTCCTCCTGCGACTGCGGGTGTGAATTCCCACATTTATTCAGTTGCTGCTCCCTGTGCTGCCAGCTACCTGGCATTTTTCTGCTCTTGGTTACTCCTCTACCTTGGAAACTGCAGAGACAAAGGAGTACAAAATTGTTTACCAACAGCTGACTGCTCTTCTAAGTTGGTAAGGTGCATGCTTACAAAATATTGATGACTCGTTTTCAAAGCGAAGTACTGGGACTCCATGACCCTTGTGGATGGTGACATACAAGCTCTGCAAAAGAAGGGAAATACTATTATTTGGTGTTTACCCCACTAACACACAGTGATTGAGTGTTAAAGACAATTATTTCTAAAGACTCTTCTGGCGTTCTATCGGACATTACTCAATCATTTCTCATATAGATTTTTTATGAGACCTTTAAGGAATGATGGAATTCCATTTATATATGGTCTTTTTTAAGACCATTTTTCTCTTTTGTTGTTAAGCTTTAGCTGCAAGATTCTAGTGGGAAAGTGGTAGATATTAGGTAAGAGCACTCACTTACCGATGTATGTTCTATGTATGGTTTCATGTTCATGCATTCAATGCAGCACCACTTTTCTTGCGCCCCTTAGTGCCCCCTCTAACGCACAATGTGTGTGCTGTATTTAAGATACAGCGCACCATGTCGGTAGCTAGGGAACTAGCGTCAACATTTTTTACGCTAGTTTGGCGCTTTGCAGGATTAGTGTAAAAGATTTTGTAGCTAATCCTGTAAAGCATAATGAGGCCCATTATAAATAATGGTGTGCCTACTTTTAATGCCTGCTCTGTGCAGGTGGTAAAAATGCCACAAAAAATGGAGCAAAGAAATCGATCAGATTTCTTTGAGTAATTTTTTCGGTCCCCCTAATGGGGGGAATGCCCCCCTTGCATACATTATGCCTGGCGCAAGGGTTTACAAGGTGGCGCAATGCATGCATTGCACCACTTTGTAAATCTGGTGCAGTGATTTTGGCCTCGTTGGGCCACATCAGCATAAAAAAAATAATGCTAATGTGGTGCAAGGAGGTGCTAGGCCCTTTTAAGTCTGGGCCTTATTATATTGTTGTAGACACACAACAACACTAGAACACTGAAGGAATCTGCAGTAGGGCGAACTGATGTAGTCACCTTGAAGGGACCCTAGGACTTGCAGGAGTGCAGAACTCAGTGCGTCTGAGTTTGCAGAAGATATCCTGCCCCAACAGATTGGCTGGTGAGGTAAGACAGAGTAGGAAAGTATGCTTATTGATAATGGATCCAAAGATGATAGAGATTGGTGGGGGTATAAATACTGACTGAGTCTACGGACAGGTCAGACAGATGTAATGATGGAAAGAAGGTTTCAAAGCAGAGCAGCTGAGACTGGTGTGAATAAGACAAGTAATGCATTTACCATTGATGGTGTACTCAACATAGAGTCCATTCTCATCTACTGGAAATAGGGTCTTCAGGGCCCATTGAGAACCTCTTGGGTAATTCTAAAACACAGGATTAGAGTCTTGCGTTATTTGGCTAAATTCAGGTGAGTCTTCAAGACCAGGAACATCTGAAGCACCACTCAGAAACTTTATTTTCTAATGCCATAGTTGACTAGAGGCAACCCATGATCATCCCGCACACAGGGTTTCTTCTCTGCCCATTCCATTCCCTTTCACTATCATCCTTAAGCATTAAGGGTAATAGTGGTGTAGAATATTGCACCTCCTGGAGGTAGTCACAATGGTAAGAACAGGAGAGTACCCAAGTTTGTGGATGGTGCAGGTGGTCAGGTGCCTTACTACCCGTAGGCACAGAGAATGTGTATGGATATACACAAATGGCAATGAACAGAAAAGACCACAGCACACAGCGTACAAAACAGTAATACAAAAACAGTGAAATCCAAAGTATCAAGAATCCATCGGCAAGT
Organism: Pleurodeles waltl; assembly: GCF_031143425.1. Lineage (NCBI taxonomy): Eukaryota > Metazoa > Chordata > Amphibia > Caudata > Salamandridae > Pleurodeles > Pleurodeles waltl. Next base: position 87,816,116 of record NC_090444.1, read on the forward strand.
GAAGCGCATCAATATTTCACGTTCGTCATAGGATACATCTTTTATTTTGAACAGCAGTTTGGTAAATGGAACGACACGTCCATCAAGCACAGCCAACATGTGTTTCGTCACACAAGTGACTTTTTCAAGGCTAGAGTGTAGAAAATTCCGAGTTGGGAACATATGAACTAAACACTGGCCGCATTTATCTACTTGTCGAAACAGCTGTATACTTTCTGTATAAATTCCCAACTTGGAATTTTCTACAATTTACAGCCTTGTTCTCTGTCAACCTTTTCATGGTAATTCCAAAACCATGAAAAGGCTGGTGGAGAACAAGTGCTGGGGGCCACAGGGGGCCATGCACTCCTCATGCCCGTGGCATGGGCTGTTCAGGGCCCCCCCTGCCCAGCCCCCTTTAAATAAGCATTTCAAGGGTGCTGGTGCATCCACTGAGCAGTAGCGTTGCCATCGGCTCAGTTATGAGCCAGGAACAATGCTGCCGCACCTTTCCCACTGGGCTGACTGGTCAGCCCAGAGCAAAAGTTGTAATGGGGCCGGTGGGGAGACCACCAGCACCACAGCAGTCCCCTCGTCAGGAGTTTAGCGGACGGATGTTTCCCTCCGCCAAACGTCTAATTAACCCATCAGTCTTCACACTACTGCGTTTGATTTTCTCTAATGTTGGAGGAATGATTCTTAACACTTATGAGATAAGAGGAGGCCAAGGGGCCTAGACAGTGATTCTACAAAGGCACATGGTGGGTAGTCTCTCAATGAAAGGTGGGTATTAGGATCAGACGGGGTGAGGTACCCATCATCTGCATCAGTGGAATGAGGGGAGCAAGTATCTCATATCCAGTGATTTTGTTGTCCTTCTTAAGCTGTTTCTAGTGTTTGTGGGGCTGTGCACTTAGAGACCATTACGCCAGGCAGGCAGAATACATTTGTGATCTAGACCAATCCACAGTAGAGGAGTCTGCATCTTGTCTGGTCACTTGCACACATCTGCCAGATGCCTTACTGTCTGTCTATTGCCTTGAGGTGCTCGCTTGCTTGCTGGCAGTATTGCAGGCATTGCTCTGTTTCCAGTGGTATTTAGACAAAATATTGAGTTCAAAATATCAGAAGACAGAAGTATCTGAAAAATATATTGTGATTCAAAAATGTTGTGATGCAAAAATATTGTTGTCAAGAATCATTTTTTAAAATATCGGTTTCAAGAATTTAATTGTAAAAAAATATTGTATTATATGGTATTTTAGTTAATATTTTCATTTTATGTGCTACTATTGTTTGTGTAAATCCTATTTTTTCAAATGTAGTTTGTTATTTTAGGTCATTTATAATGTTTTATTTAATTGTTAATAGTAATTTATAGTTTTGCAGCGACTTGTTTTTCGGGGGATAGGGTGGGAAGTTATCAAATTAATGATTAATTAACAATTAAGTATTCATTGTTAATTAATTAGGTCATTGATTAATAATGATGTAAATTGTTTAATATTGATTTATTTTAGTTATATTTTAGGTGCGGCTGCTGTGGTGTAGGGGTATAGGATGGGAAGTTAATTAAGCAATAATTAAATAATATTTTGTAATTGTTAATTAGTTATTTGATTGTTATTTATAAAGTTGTTTAATTCTGATTTATTTTAGTTATATTTTAGGTGCAGGCTGCTGGGTTTGGAGGGGTACAGGTTTGGAAGTTAAGTAAGTAATTATTACTTTATTATTATATCAGTATTAATTTATAATTAATAATAATCAATTAAATAAGTAATTATCAATTAATAATTCATTGTTATTTAATTATATAATTGATCCTTAATTATGCAAATTGTTTAATACTGATTTATTTTAGCTATATTTTAGGTTAGTGGGGATATATGATGGGAAGTTACATAAAATTAAATGCGATTTAATGTAATGTTGGTTTTGTAACAATATTTGTTATTTGATCACTAACTGTGTAAAATACTTAAGTGATTAATAATTGTGTAATTGCTTTCCTGTTTAATTTTTTTCTATGGATTTAATTAATTATATGTGCATTACACATATATTTATTAATGTGTTTTTTACCTTTTTTGGATGAGTTGGTTCGGAAAAAAAAAAATTTGAATAATTGATATTTATATGCAATTTATTAATTGGTAATCAATTATGTATATTTTGGAAATTTTTGTTACTAGTTCTAATTTATTTTATGGCAAGTGCTCGTGAAAGTTTGTCTGTACTATGATATTTGTTATTTGAATTCTTTTTATGTATTCATTGAAATTAAATCTATTAATAATGATTTTTTCTTCTTCTTGGTAGTTAATATTTGCTACAAGGACACTCAAGGACATAGACCACATATTATAAACTGCAGGTGAGAAATATACATATATATATATATATATATATATATACTGATCTAATTCGGCTGTATCTACATGCCTTACATTTCTTACATGGGAAGAAACCTTGTAAGCTGGAAATAGGGTCTTCAGGGCCCACTGAGAACCTCTTGGGTAGTTCTAAAACACAGGGATAGAGCACCACTCAGGAACTCTCTTTTCTAATGCCCAAGTTCACCATCGGCAAACCATGATCATTTTGCGCACAGGGTCTTTACTCTGCCCTTTCCATTGCCCCTTCACTATCTCTCTCCCTATCCTCCTCTCTTCTATCCTATGTGTCCCCGTCCCCTTTGAAGTACTTCCTGCCCTTTACTTTTCACACTCTCCTCTATGTTCTCCAGTTTCAAAGAGACCTTGTAGTGTTCCTGGTGGAAATGTGACTATGTACCAGTATATCTCTCAAGGATCTCCCTCTCCTGTATGTAATGCTGGTCTGCAATCAAGAGTATGGCCAATAACACTGTCAGTGATAAAGGTCTGCCAGTTACGTCTTAGGATTTTCTCCACTTGTCTGTGCTGGTTGTTATACGTGGGGATATACCTGGTGGTCGCTTCCTCTGCCCCATCCCCCGTTTTTGTAGGTGCATAGAGGATGCTTTTTCTGTCCTTGTGGGAACATCTCTTGACTGCTCTTTTTACCACCCAGTCAGGGTATCCCCTCTCCTTGAATCTAGCTACCATGTTCTCTTGTCCTTTATGAAAAGCTTCTAGAGAACTAAAATGTATTTTCGCCCACAGAAGGTCACTATAATGATTACTCCATTACAGAGTTTCAAGATTTCTGCTCAAGGTGTGGAGAAGGCTATGGCCGGGCCCCAGGAGATAGGGTCCCCGGACAAGAAATCAGCCTGCCTGCCTCCCTCACCAATACATTTAGCAATGTGCACAGTTTGAACGATCTTCACGAAATGTTGAAGACTAGTATGCCACTCACTTCAACTGCTGTCTTGAAAGTTTCAGTGTGATTTGTCAAGAGGTGGCTGAGAAAAACTTGGGGGGGTCCCAAAACGTGTTTTCCCCATACAATTTACCATTAGGATTTTAGACTTAACTGAACCCTGAGCCCCTGGATGGCATTACACAAAGCCCTTTTTGTAATTTGGTGCAAATCTGTTCAATAGTTTTGAAGTTATTTAAGAAAAAAGAAATATAGATATCTAGTGGCACAAATCCTCTGTGGATCAGAGAGATCTCATGGTGAGATCTGATTGGTTGCCAACAGTGGAGGAGGCGCAATTCCACACAAGTTTTTTTTTTAAAAACAAGCACAGTCTCCCATGCTTGTTTTTTTCATTTGCCCCTGGATGGGCCAGGTCCGGGGGGGGTGTCTAGACCATATGACTGGGTGGGACGTGCATGGAGCAGATTTCGGCCTTGGGGACACCCATCGCCTGGAGCCGGCGAGTTTAAAAGGTCGGAGGGGGGCTGTGCGTCCCCCTCCCAAGCCATTTTCAACCCCAGGGAACCTATCCCCCGGTGCCAGTCCAATAACTAAAATAGGGAGGGAGCCACATACCCCACCTCCCCCCTTGGACCGATTGTAGCCCCAGGAATCCCATCTCCTGGGAACCCCACCTCACCAGGATCAGCCATTACTCTGGGGGGGCCAACACGGCCCCCTTCGCTGGGCTGTTTTTGGCCATGGTAACCACCACCTCCCCGAGGGCCAACTTCCTATGTCCCAAGGCGCCCACCCTCAGGTCATAACTGTTTGCTCTCGCTTGGCAAAAGCTATCTGAAAGCTCTAGCCAAGTGAGAGCAAACAGTAAGTACCTCCCTGCCAGTGGGTGGGAGCATTACAAATGCTCCCCGCCGCTGGGTGCAAACTTTCATCTGTTTCCCTGCCCGCTGTAAGGCAGGAAAGGAAACAGATGAAAAAACTGCTCCTGTATGCAGGGAGCAGTATTTTTTGCTGCTCCCTACAGGAGTATTGCTGGCTCCCGCTGGAGGCGGGGAGCCAGCTGAGGCCAAGGGGGCATTGGGGCTTCCCTGCCATCTCCAACAATGAGGCAATTAGTGCCCTGGGTGGACACCCACAATTAACTGGCTGGGCATGGGGAGATGGGGCCCCTGGGGCTAAAGTTGGCCCCAGAAGGGGGGGCCGCAAAGCCCCCCTTCACCTTCACTTTTTTGGTTGGGTTCCAGGGGATGGGGTCCTCAGGACAAAATTGGCCTGGGATGGGGGTTTCATGCCCCCTCCTGCTTCTTAATAGGGCTGAGCCCTGGGAGATGGGGTCCCCATGACCAAACATCAGCCTGGTAAGGGTGGCTACCTGCTCTCTCCTTCATAAATATAGCAATGTGCCCCAGGGGATGGAGTCCACAGGGCCTATTATGGCTTGGAGAGGGGTAGCAATATGCCCCCCTCCCCCACAAAAATATGGAGTGCCCCAGAGGATGGAGTGCCCGGGGCCTAAATTGTCAAGGGGAGGAGGGGCCTTTGTATCCCTTTCCCGGGTTAGCTGCATATGGGTGGTCGGCCACTGGGCCTTGCTGCAGTGGCTATAAACAGGGAGGGGTTGGGTGTGTGTGGGAGGGTTGGCTGCAGGCCAGACCCTGAAGCATACTCCCGCTGCATCCTGCAGACAGCCGTGAGACACGCATGGCTAGGTGCTTGTGGCGACCAGGCCCGGCAACTGACCCACTCATTGTACACGGCCAAAGGCTGTGCACTGCACAGGGTTGCTTGCCTGCAGGGGTTTGGCTGCAGGGCCTATTTGCTGGCCAGGCCATCCAGGCAACCTCCTGCTGAGCACAGCCAAAGGCCATGGATGGCAGCAGTTGGAATAATGTAAGGTAATTAAATGTCACTTAATGTTAAAAAAAATCCTACAAATTCACTACAAACAAAGGTTACAGTTAAGTTATAGTTAGGAAATAGAATTTTTTTAAAAACTTAGAAATTCACAAAAAAAACAAAAGTTACAGAGACGTTACAGTTAGGTTAAGATTTTACATGCACAAAACCATAGAAATTGAGCACTTATAGTTACACTTATCTCAAGAAACTATAACTCCTTCCCAAAGGTAACAAACCAAACTTAAAATACTCAAACATTAGAAATTCTAAAGTTATAGTTATACTTTAGATTGCTAATTGCTGCATCATCTTCAAATTATTATAATTTGCGCACCTCCAAACATAGTGTAGTGAACTCAGTAGCCACACTACATTAACTATAACGTGCCACTCTACTATGCACCGTGTTCTGAAATTGATGTGATTTGTAATGTAATTAGTGTTGCCTTGTATGGTATAATTGGAGATTGTATTATTGATGTAATATGGAAGGATAAGTGTGTGTAGGATGCGCGATCTTTATGCCAAAAAGGCCTAAGCCGTTGTTTCTCGTTTCGGAGCAGTTTTCACACTCCAATAGGAGGAAGCACTGACAGGGCTCAGCTGCTAGTGAGCTAATGCTAATTAACCATAAAAAGAATGAGATAATAATCCGGGAACTACGCTCCTCTTAAATGGTGGAAGTTCAAAGTAAGACTGTCATACCCAGGAAGTGGGCGATAACCCTGAAGCCCATAATAAAGAGAACAATTTAAGGTGGGTAGCGTAGACAGAGAACAATTTCTGGTTTTCAAAAATATAAATATTAAATATTAAAAAAAGACAGAAGTGAAATCAGAAACGATGTTATTCTCAGTGTTCGATATTGCGCCAGCCAACACATTGTTTGCCCTCCCACCCCCGGAACGGCACCTGGGTCTTTTTCAAGGGTAATTATTGGGGGTAATATCCTTTATTTTGCCAGTGGTAGATAAAAAGAAACCTCAGGCAGAGGTGGTCAGTCTGAAAGTCTTGTTTATAGCATAACGAGTGAAGCGCGTGATTGGATCAGGCATTATACATCCGCCTGCGGAGTAACAAACATGTTAGGGAGTGAAAAAAAGTCCCTGATTGGGATAACTTCTCCAATATGCTTATCTTCATAGTTTGTTGAACAGAAATTTCCCACACATGAAAACAGATTACGAGGTCATGAGGTCTCTACGGTCCAGGTGAAGATAGTGAGGTGGTCATGAAGGGTGGGCTGTGATCTGTAGGCAACTGGGAGTTTAGGCAGACAAAGTCTAACTTTTTAAATCACTTTTCCTAAAATATTTATTAAAAATCTGCCTTCACCACTGTCTTGGACTTTTAATAAACATTAAAAATGGTGTTTGAATTTTCTGCCAACTTGTCCACACCCACAAACATCAGTTATGATATTATTCTGAACTTTAGTTTTCTTCAAAGGAGAACTACAGCCTTCCAGATAAAAAAGAGGTTTTAGAGGCTACCCACTGTGGTTACATGCCAACACTAAATACTTGTGTGTAACATTTTTAAATACTTGGTACCCTACCTTGTGGAAGACAAGGCCTACTTAAGGGTGACTTATTTAATATTTAAATAATGTATATTCCTGGCAAAAGGGTGTTTTGATAGGTTCACCTGCAGGTTTAAAAGTTGCAACAGTCAGGCTACACATGCAGGCCTGACGCCATGTTTTCCTTGCATCTTTACTGGTGGCACAATATGTGCGTTCAGAGGTAACATTTAACTTCTGTGCCATTGGTGTATTAACCTGCACTGTATACTATGCCTGTACTGTAAAGGTAAATATGTCAATTAGGTTTTAGCAGATTTTACCATGTTTTAGGGGTCAATGCAGGGTCAGCAGTGCCCCTGTGTGCAGAGTTCAAAATCAGCAATACCACCTAGCAGAACAAATTATACACCATTTCTCAACGCAAGTGAATGGAAGCGAGAGGGCCCTATGAGTGATTAGCTGCGCTCTACAAATCTCTGATTGATTGATTGATTGATTCAATCCAAGCCTACAGATAAGCCCTTATGAACAGGTGCCAGGCTCTTGTGGGAAGACTGCAAGAAGACCTTTACAGAACCGATGCATGTACCAGCAGCAAGAGCTGACCAATACTTTCTGATATCCTTGCGTCCAAGCGCCAATTTAAGAAAATGTGCAGTGTACAACATGGCATAACAAAATTAGAACTTGTTTAAAATGTGTTTAAATTTACAATAAAGCTAAGGCTTTAGTGGGCTTCAGGTATGTACAAAATGAAACTGAACCAGATTAATACAATGAAACAGCAACAGATTAATAAAATGAAACAGCATACCTAAAGACACATATTTGTGTTTGTAATTCCATAGCATAAACGCAAGCATTATGGCATATATGAAAATGAATTTG